>NC_143055.1:44939772-45242803 GCF_052426305.1 Pelodiscus sinensis
TGTATCAGAGGCAGCAGCGTGCAGTGCCAGGCAGGAACTGGTCCATGAGGGGAGACAGTTTTAAAAACCAGCTCTCCTCGTGGACTGGCTGCCTGTTGCACTGCGCTGCTGCCTCTGATACAGGCTGAGGTTTGGGGCTGAGCCGGGATGCTTGCTCACCAGGTTCGGAATACACTGTAAATGCAGAACTGCAGCAGGGGCAGGTCCTGGACCCGATGCAAACAAGGACTGAGCTGGGCTGCTGGCCAGCCTGCTAAACGATTTACTGGCAGGAGGGGAAATGCATATAGTCTATAGCATTAACCTATAAGCTTTTACTTATTGGTTAATCAGTTAATCAACTATGCTACTACTATTATGATGAATTTTTTCCCATATTGGTTTGTATGATGCCCAAGGTAACTTGGTGGTAATGGGAGGAACAATGTAAATAGTGCTTTTTTGTTGTTTCACTATATATTGCTGAGTCAAACTCCTGCATCCTTAAATTTAAAAATTCCATCTGGTTTTAGGTTGTTCATGTAGTGAGTTGCTTTTCATGTGTTTGAAAGTATTTTTTCCTATTTCTGTGCATCTATTTGCCTTTTGTTTTTTTCTAAATATTTCTCCAGTTATAATAGTAGACTAGGGGGGAAATACTTCCCCAACTCAAAAGTGAATTTAACAGTGAGTACATCCGTCTAGACTGGTATGGATGAGTTGTTTAAAACAAAACCTCATAAATATCCCATTGTCTTTTGACTTGTAATCCAATTCTTCTGTCCTTTGTAAGCATTATGGTTTACCCAGGTGATGAGCAACTTATAAATGCTCTGCACAAATCCAAAATATCCATTGACTTCTATGAGAAAAGGATCAGGCCTCTAGTCTGTTGTGAGGTCTTTAAAAATTATTTTAAATGAGTAGATGTCATAAGTATCTTTATAAAATGTAAAGGATAGCTTTTCCTTTTTTTTCCTCCCCATTCTACCATGGCACATGCCTGAAGAAATCTGGAATACTAACACTGTAATCCAGAAACAGCTGTACTGTTTAGCTAGCTGACTGAGGCACCTGAGGGACATTCCTTCCTTTATCATAAGATCTTGTTTATTATATAAGCTGAAGTTGGCTTGACACAGTATATAGTCACTAGGGTGAATGAATTGGAAAGAAGCATGTATGACTCACACCAGTGCATGCACAGTTGGGTGGAAATGGCCTCTAGAAAATCAATAGCTTTTCCACTCTCAATGAAACAGTTTATTTCAAACTCTAGAGACTGGTTCTGCCTAAAACTGTAGCTGTGGTTTACAACAACTTAGTGAAAAATAGGGTTATTTTAACATGCATCCACTTACAATATTCTATACATGATCACACGTGTCCAGAATTTCAGTGCTCAAACGCTGTTCAGGTCTGATAAATATTGATTCTTTGTTCTTTTGTTGCACACATGTAAGAGCTGACATGATGAGTATTTGATACAGCTGTGGAGGAAAACAGATCCAACTGTTGATGCTTTTTCAGAGCTGGAGATAAAGCTTCAATATAACTTCCATGCTGAATATTTGGGAGTATTTATTTTTAGCTAGTTTCTATATCCAAGGCCAAATGGTCAAATTTACTTCATAAGTGTTCAGTCCATAGCTCTACAAGCAGCTTAGTTCAATTAAATCTCAAGGTACTGCTTACATATTTTTGGTGAGGGTCTGCTAAGAGTACACTGTCCAATTTGTTGATATTGGGCTTTCAGCCATCTTGGCAGGAGGTTCTGAGCACATCCTGATCGGCTCTGTGGACTCCTGGTGGCTGCAGCTGTAGCCCATATACTTCTGTTTAACATGGTAGTGGCTTCTCAGAAGATAAGAATTTGTACTGGAAAATATTATGCATGAGTAATCTATTTTATCTACTGACTGAGCTGTCTTGACGTTAGAGCCTAGTAAAAGATGGCTACATCTCAAGCTACTTTGAAATTTCATCTGTTATCATAGGCTTCCACACAAGGCTTAATAAGGAAGGATTCATGGCTCATTGATAAATACTGTACACATTAGAACATCTAAATAACTATTATTTTGTATTGTGGCAGCAGTTAAAGATTGAGGGATCAGCATCCCATTAGACACGGTACAAACAGGAAGTCCAAGACAACACAATCCCTGTGCAGTCAGAGAGATCACAGTATAGGATTTTGACCATTATCATAGGTCAAAATACAACTTTCAGGTCTGATTTTGATTTGCTTCCAAATTCACGGTGGCTGCTTCTCCTGTTAACAGCAGTATAAAATTGGTACTTTGCTAAAACCAAATGGAACTTAGACATCAAAATGTTAGATTGCTTCTAACTCTAGGATCTACAGTGTTTGAGTACATACTACATTTGATAAGCTTATGCAGGAATGAAAATGTATTTTATTTGTCAATATAAAAATACAGCTTTCCTTTTTAAAAATCAAATGTACCGTATATCCCAATAATATGTTATGTCAGTAATTGTGATGGAGTGTTTCATTTAAAAGATCTTTCTTCTGAAAACATGGATCTTCGAGCCAGGAGTTGATATTTGACTTTCAGTTGTTAACATTGTCAATCTTCCAGAAACTCCATCTTTGTGTTTTACTACAGACATCTGGAGAGGTATTTTGTCTGCTTCATTGAAGAGAAGCCCAGTTAAAGTTATGACATTTTTATACTGAAAAGAGCAGTGGTTTAGAATAGATTTAGTGATTTAATGAAACCAGCAATTTTTCTTTGAGTTCTAGTTGCTGTTAATTCCATCCATTTAGTGTAATATGAGAGAGAGAGAGAGAGAGAGAGAATGAATATATAGTGGTTACCATTTTTAAAAGTTGGCTTATACTAGGGATGTAATAGTGTGGTCGATTAACCGTTAAGCAAAAGCTTATAGATTAATACCATAGACCAGCATTTCCTAAACTGTGGTCCGCAGCCCAGTACTGGTCCTTAGGAAAAAAAATACTGGGCCTCCGAAAATGTTTTGCAAGATTTCACCTTGCTTCCCACAACCCTCAAGATGAATGCCGCACTGAACTCCCAGTGTCAACGGAGGTAGCGCAGGCTTCCTGAGGGGTTGGGGGGCAGTTCTGCAGCTGCGCACTAGGTCCCAGAAGTGCGCAGGCTGCTCCCCTCCCTGCCCCAACAGCCGGCGCGGTACCTAAAATGCCGGTCCATCACGCACTGGGGACTTTGTTCCCCTGTTGCCTTCCTGTGTGCAGGGGAGTGGGTGGGGATCTGGGACTGTGCCGGCCCCAGCTGCTCGGGCGGTGCGTGCTGCCATGGGGCGCAGAGGAGCAAGGCGCACGCTGCCCAAGCGGTTGGGGCAGGTGTGGTCCCGGACTCCCCTTCCCCCTGCACAGGAAGGCATCAAACGTGCAACGGACCAGCGTGTCAGGTACCGTGCCACTGTTTGGGGGAGCGGCCCACGCACTTCCTGGGCTTTGGCAGCTACAGGACCCCCATGTATCAGTCCCTGTTCCCTTCACCCCCCCAGACCCCCACAAGTACTTTGTCCCAGCACCCATAAAAGCACCCTGTCCCTTCCCCAGCACCTGCAAGCACCCTATTCCCTGCCCCAGCACTCATTGGCACCCTTCCCCAGAACTCCGTGCCAGCACCCACAAGCACAGTTGGGGCCACATTAGTGAGGTTTGAGGGGCTTGGAGGGGTTGTGTTTTTGTTTCTCACTTGTCTGGCCCCAACTGACATTTCTGTGGGCTAAAGTTGGCACTGGGGGCTTTGGGAGGATCCGAAACAATTTTATTTGCATATTTGTCATTTGCTTAATGAATATGCAAATATGCAAATAAATGTTACCGGTCCTCCAAAAGCTCATGAATGGATTTACTGGACCCCAGTATCAAAAAGTTTGGAAACCCCTGCCATAGACAACATGCATTTCCTTCCGCCCCCCCCCCACCCCCCACCCCCGCCCCAGCCAATAAATTTTTTAGCAGGCTGACAGCAGCCTGGCTCAGTCCTGGCTTGCGCTAGGTCCAGGACCTACCCCAGCTGCAGCTCTGCATTTAAAGTGTATTAGGAGCCGGGCAGGTAGGCAGCCTGGCTCAGTTCCAGCTCTTACCTGGTCTGGAAGCTCAGCCTCCTTCTCCCCTCCCCCACCTCAGACAGGGGCTACTGCCACCCTGCTTGCTTTGTTGCCTCTGTATCAGAGGCAGCAGTGTGGGGCAACAGGAAGCCAGTCCACGAGGGGAGCTGGTTTTTAAACTGTCTCCTCTCGTGGATCTGTTCCCACCTGGCACTCCACGCTACTGCTTCTGATATATAGGTAGTAGCGCGGAGTGGCAACGGGTTCCTTGGGAGTGGGGCCGGAGCACACTGCTGCCTGCCCCAACTTCAGAGACTACAGAATAGTCAATTAACCGGTAACAATTCATGAGGTTAATCGACTATTCAGTTAATCAGTATTTATACCAATAGTTATTTCATCCCACTAGGTAGTGATACATATTTTTCTTACTTGATTATTTTAATAAACTTAGATAATTTTAGACACCACTGAAGATAAATGCTGATTTTTCAATGGTAACACCTCTATTACTTCTCAGACAAGTTTTCGGTTGCAGATTTTCCTCTTTGTCCCTGAATAATGTCACTTTGTAAGAAGAAAGACATTTATGCCTTATCTTTAGTTTAAAAGGGCTTAGTAGAGTTTATGGCATTACTTCAGTTCCTTGCAATATCCCCGCAGGAATTTAGACGTTTACTTCAGAGTCTGTGTGAAAGAATCTAACATAATAGTAGGAAATAGCCAAGACAAAGTTGAGAGGCTGAACTTTTGCTCTTGTGTTAGCTCATTTTTCATCACTAATGAAGAAACATCTGTATACTGCAATATCTAATTTTCAACTTGTATATTGTGCACAGCTCTGTAATATTTGTGAAGTTGAGTAATAGGAAAACATCTCTTCAAATGCCACCTGAGTGCATAGTTTATACTTCGAAAAGAAGAGAATCATAACATACCATGTTAAAAAGATTAGTTCCTTTTTAAACAGGTTTTTTACCAGGTTATTTTGTTAGGAAGTTTGTCTTGGCAAAATAATCATCAGGAACTTGCTAGAAACCTTGTTAAGAGTCATAGTTGCTGGTATCTGGGATTTGCTTTAAAAATGGAACTGTTGAATAAATTACTGTACATATTTGGATTTATAAGTTTCCTTATAGATATTTCAGAACTATGATTGCTTCTAGGGCCTTGTTAATTAAGTCCAATAGATTAATTAAATATTTTATTTCCAGGTAGATGACATTCACAGGATAAATATGGTGTACATATGTCGTCTGTCTATATATTTTAGAAATGTGCATCTGTCTGTCTATCTGTCTGCAAGTCTGTTTTTTCAAGAACACCTAAATGGTAAGAGCTAGGACCACCAAATTTTGTATATAGCTTCCTCTTATCCTAACTTAAAACAAGGTTTGGTTGTGCTAGGAAAATGGAAAGTGCCAGGAATGGGACTGTTTTCCATAACATGGAAAGTGGAGAGGGCAGAGAGGGGAGGGATGTGATATTGAGAGTGGCCACCAGACTGGGTAAGTAGCCAACTTGCCCCAAACTCTTTCCCCTCTGGTCCTTGGCCACAGCACCTGGAGTGGGGGAAGACCCCTGCCAGCTGGGAGTGGGAGAAAAGACTCCTGGCCAGCCATAGGGGGAGAAAGACCTCTGTCAGCTGAAGGGTGGGGAGAGAAAAATCGTCACTGGATTGGACCCAACCTAAGCCCTCCTTACCCCCAACCCTCACTCTCACAGCCACACATCCCCAGCCCACTGCCCTGAGCCCCTCCTCAACTTCCAACTCTGATTCCAGCACCCCCGATATCCCCAACCTCCTGCCCGACCCCTCCACATTCCCAAGGCTCTGCCCTTACTCCTGCATCCCCCACACTGCCAGCTACCCTGTGTTGAGGGACCCAGGCAATGCCAGGTAAGTCTTCTAGTAAGGAACATAATAAGGAATTTAATTTCATGGAAAGTCAATGCATAAAACTTTAATGGTGTACATTGTTATGGTGAACAATTAGGGAAAGATGAAATGGTCTGAAACAATTTTATTTGTTACGTTTCTAATACTTACTGCTTTACAAAAAGTTCCTTCCCCTTATTTTTTTCCCTTCACCACTTCTTTATTCTTTTTTTTCCTGTAAAAAAGGATTCAGTGGCTTGTAGTTGCAACATATTTCTGTCTTGTAGTATCCAAACTCATAATACAGGATACATTTTCCATTTCTCTATTCTACACATGCGTTGGTGATTAATGGCATTGGTTTGTTCAGAGGCAATCTTGCAGCACAGCTGTCTCTGAATAGAAGTCTTGCTGCTTAAGCTGAGCCACTGTTTTAGATGGCTATGAATTTACTTCTACTTTACTTCCCTTTTATTCTCATGTAGAGAATTGGCATTGATAGCCACATTGGCATTGCTTGTGAATGGTAATGGATGAAACGGTCAACATACACATGGCAAAGACCTTCAGTGGTTGGCTACAGATTCTGTGATGTAAGCAGTGCCATTCTAAATAGTCAATGGTTTTTCTTATACTACCTGTGCTTGACCCCAGTATTAACATCTGAACAAATTTGACTAAAATAATACCTTTGGTGTGACCAGTGGTCAGAAATGGCATTGTGTGTTTTGCCTCATCATTGTTTCATCTGTAATGTGTGCTGGATTCCAGCTGTAATAGAGTGTTGTTTTTAATTCATTTGTTATCCGTCATTGCGTACTTGTTTTTTCCCCAAGCCCTCTGGACTCTTCTTTCAAATGAAATTTTCATTCCATTTTTCCTTTCTATCGGATTAGTGTCACCTGGGAGTGACAAAGCAACCTTATAAATTGCATACTTTCCTGTTACTGAATTTAGCCAAGTGCTATGTTCATATTAATCTCTGTTTTTTATGAAAGTGTAGAAGTGAACAAAAGGCTTTTCTTAGCTACATTTCTTCCTTAATGGAGTGTGAACTGAGTCCAATGATACCATAGCTAATGTACGATCAAAAACTAAATAAAAGTGCTTTTGGTTGCAAAAATTAATTTGGATCGTTGGCAGTAGAGAATTCAGAGCAATCCAAGAAAATAGCAGTGGGGGGTAGTGGCATAAAACTAAAACTTTTAGTTGAAATTCAACTGTTTTTCAACTGGATTGATAGGTTTATTGCTTTCAACCTTACAAGCTTTCTCCATAAACCCA
Source organism: Pelodiscus sinensis (assembly GCF_052426305.1). NCBI lineage: Eukaryota > Metazoa > Chordata > Testudines > Trionychidae > Pelodiscus > Pelodiscus sinensis. Next base: position 44,946,986 of record NC_143055.1, read on the forward strand.
TCTCTCTCTTCAATCCAGAAAAGAAGAAACTGGCCAAATGCAACACTAGCAGAAATGTCTGTATTAACATCTGCATCTCTGTGGAAAATATTCATTGGAGGAGCTGTGCATACAGCACAGATGGATTTGGCTCAAACTCACACACTTTAAATATTAAAGTTAATCATCACACTGACAGTAGTATCTGTACTGGAGACCTAACCTACCACACTGGTTTACATTGTATTCTTCAGCTATCCAAGTTTAATCTTAAATTGACCTAATATTTGCAGAGTGAAGGGGTGCATATGCAACAGACTATCAGCTGGCATGCTGTACAATCAGAAAAGAGAGGTAAATAATACCACTAATTTTTCAGTAGTAGCTTTGCTGTTCATTTGTAGAGCTGAATTAAGACATAAACCATATTTTAAATATAGTAATGAGATACAAAGAAGCTATTCTGCAAATTACTTTAAAACAAAAGAACCCCCCTAGGATATTCATCAAATGACTTAATTTTGAATAAGCTTGTATAAATTTTGAATAAGCTTGTGTAATGTGTAATAAAGAGCTTAGAACTGATATTGTTGTGGCTTGTTGGTATCTCCTTTGTTTTGTGCTTTGAATAATATGCCAAGGACAGACTGCTTTGCAGTCAGTGCCTGTTATTAAAAGGAGCCTTTTAGCACTGGGACCTGCAAAATGTTCTGACACTCTATTCATGTTACAGTTAAATAGACTGACACATCTTTAGTGATTTGTGGACTTCATTTACTGTTTTGACAGATACTTATTCCCTCAAGATATGTGTTAATGAAAGATAAAAGAAATCAGTTAGATTTGTTCATTAAAAAGTTTTTCCCAAATCTTTTTTCAGTATAAATATAACATTTTTAAAAAAATTGATGAGTCTTACAATTCTCCTCAGTTCTTCTATGTGCTAAACTAGTAATAGCCTTATTTTATTCTTGAAAGTGTTAATTGCTAGAATGCATGTCTCAACATAATAGGGTGTGCCTGGCTGCTTTTCATAATGACTGGAGAAAGCAGCCCCTCCTCTTTCTTCCAAAAAGTCACTTAGAAAATATTATTGAAGCAATAGGCTTGTCATTTTAATTTTCCTGTATTCAACTTGAAGTTGAGGGGGAAGAGGATTGTTCAGAGGTTAATTTAACTTGAATTGGAAGTATTCCATATAGATGTAATCTTAAACAGTAGCTGTTGCTTAAGTGGAGTGAGTAGGGACTCGATCTGATATGTTACTTTGGTGAATGTTCTTGTTTATTTTCTTCTTTGGTCACTTGGGGTTTCATATCAGCATTCCAGATTAGAAAGATGCCATATGACCTCGCTGGATCTATAAAGGAGATCAATCTTCTCTCACATGTCTGCAATTAAAATAGTCTTCATTAGGAACTGGGGGTCTCTAGCAGAAGGCAGCATTTTTGGCTGCTTCTTGGGTAACTGCTCCGTAAAATAGTAATGTGGATGGATTTAGATACAAAGGGAGAAAACTTGTGGCCTAGGATTGGCTGCAAAGTCATGTAATTGTTTCATTAAGCAATGGGCATGGAGTGATTAGGCTAATGTAGACCCATGAGCAGATTTAAACTGAGTATAATAATTAATACTAGGCCAACTGGTTGCCCATTCAGTCTTATCTCTGGGGTGTAGGTTGTCAGTGGACAATGATCCTGTTGTTGTGCTTGAGCAGTTTAATGCAAGGTCAGTTCCCTATGATACAGGCAATTTATTATAGGACTCTTATCAGGTATCTTTGACCATTCGATCCGCTTTATGCTCATTAATTCATCTCTTCTGAACTTCTTCCAGCATTCCACATTCTGAAGCAGCATCAAATGCCTGTTTTCAAAATATCTTTTTTTTCTTTTAACTATGAAATTCTTTCCAAAATTGCACACTTAAATCAGATCGGAAATAATCATTTCTGCACCAGTGATGATTTGGCAATTCAATATTTCATGACCTATAGGGGCTAAAGTTTCATATGTCATTGAAGTGGTATACTTAGTTTCAGAAGGTCAAGAGTTGGGTTAATTGGAGCTAAGAGCACGGCCTATAAGTAAGGTTGCCTGACACTTCCCATTATAAAAATCTGTTTTCAGTTGCTTATAACTGTGCCATCCTTTAATCATTCAGACTGAAACTTGGGGTGTGTCTAGACTACCTAGTTTTGTCGACAAAAGTGGACTTTTGTCGACAAAACTATACCAGCGTCTACACTACCGCTGAGTTCTGTCGACATAACGTCGACAGAACTCAGCATTTTTGTCGACGCTGGTATACCTCATTTTACGAGGCATAACACCTTCTGTCGACAGAACTCTGTCGACAGAAGGTGGTATTGCCTGTAACATTGCGTCCAGACTATGGAGTTCTGTCGACAAAGCAGCTTGCTTTGTCCACAGAACTCAATGTGCCTGGACGCTCTTTGTCACCGGAAGTTTTGTCGACAGTATCTGTCGACAAAACTTCCGTCGACAAAACGCGGTAGTCTAGACGTACCCTTACTGTGCCATGTGTCTGCCTGAGACTGATGGTGTGTTTTTGCCTCCTCTCTCCTCAGTTTCAGCAAAAAAATATATATATATTTTTCCCACCAGAGAATGAGATTAGGAAAACGACATTGTCAATAGTGAAAAGGAACTTTTCAACTTTTTGTTGTTGAGAGGTGCTGGTGCATCAAGGTTTAGTTTGTTGAAAGGGTGACCTTTGTGTCAGATGCCCATTGGCTGTACCCATGAAAACCACCCAGATTTGATCAAGTTCTTAAATAAGGCATATCGTGTGCTCATTGGAGACTTATTAGAGTTTCACTGTTATATTTTTACAAAGATCCTGTGTGTACAATCCCTAAGGCTCCCAGAGCAGGACTTTCTCTGTAGTTGCTGATCTTGGGTTTGCTGTGGCACGAGGCACAGGAAATAATGGCAAGTGCCTTTCTTCTATGCTCTCAGTGCTAGTCCTGTTGAAGCCTGGCAACATGGAGGAGGTGGAAGGAAAGCGACTAGAATACACAGGGTTCAGGGGAGGTGGCAGAGAGAATAGATTGTGACACAGAGGACAGGCATCTTTACCTCTCTCAGAATGGAGTCCTATGATTTCTTTTTCCCCCTCCACTCTGGTCTGAGTCTTGAACTAGAGTACCTCATTCTCCACTTGTGGTTACTCAGCAGGCCTCTTGGGGTTTGTCCTCTGCAAGTCTTTTCTTTGGGAGCTTTGACCTAGTGGAGAAGAATGACTCCAAAAAAGTGTTTTTTTTTTATGAAAATAGGAACAAAACATAATAGAAGTAAAGGGGTTTAACGCAATAAAACATCCCCCAGAACATTTTCCATTGGTGTATGGGTGTCTAGAACCCAGCTGGTGCTGGTAGAGACTCTAGCTAGCATGAGCAAAAGTAGCTGAAGAAAGGACCTTTGGACATTCAAATTATTTCCTACATCTTTGACAAGATGACTTCTTCTCAGTGCTAATTGGCCTTTTGCCCCAACTCTTTTGATGCTGCTTTCCCTCTCCTACAGCCACCTCAGCTTCATGCCATTCCTGCCCTTCTTCCCCCAGCTCCTGTCCCTCATTGCTTTCTTCCACATTTAGCTTATCTTCTTTTAAGTAACCCCAAAATAACTGTGGAAGTAACATACTTAATGCTATCACAGGGTACGTCTACACTTGCTCCCTAGTTCGAACAAGGGATGCAAATGTAGCCGACCAAAATTGCTAATGAAGCAGGGATTTAAATATCCCGCACTTCATTAGCATAATCTAACCCATGAGCTATTCCACTCACCAGCTGATTCGAACCAGGAAGTGCGCTCTGGGATGCTTTCGTTCAAATCGGACCCCTTGGTTCGAACTAATGTTACTCCTCAAAAAATATTTAAATCCCTGCTTCATTAGCAATTTCGGTCGGCTACATTTGCATCCCTCATTCGAACTAGGGGGCAAGTGTAGACGTACCCACACTGTTCAGTCTCTTTGTGGATTCACCCAGCTGGCTGGAGTACGGGATGGAAGGCTGGGGCAGTGCACTGCTTCTGCTTTCCCCTGGCCAGCTACAGCACAGGGAAGAGAGGCTGGGGAGGCGCACCGTCTCTGCCTTTCCCAGATCGGCTGGAATCGGCCCCATGGCCTACCATGAAAGACCATGGGGAGGTGTGTTCCACCCTGTGGGAACCCCCCTCCCCCAGAGTATGGACCAGGACCTCCACATGCTTTATGAAACTGACTTATGAATACCAATATGTGTAACTCAAAGATGCTTCAGACAAATTGCCTCATGTAACCTATCAATTTTCATGTCTTAATCTGCTGGGTTTGTATATCTATCTTTGGTGTGTATATCATTCTTGTGTGTAAAGTCAGAGGCATGGAGTGGTTTATGGTTTTAAAAGTATAAATACAAGCCATCAAGGCTGTTGCCCTCAATGTCTGGGTGACCATCTGTAAACAGGCTCTTTTGTCCTTTGAGTCCAAGCAATGGCTGGTCTTAGGAAGTCACATGATCACCCCAACTGGTTGCTGTCCCTTTGTCTTTAGCTGGCATGGCACACTGAAGAGGATAACTAAAGACCCCAGGGAAAAGGGTACTTCTCTGGTTTGTAGTTTTAGCTGGATTAAAAACAGTTTAGAGTGAGTTTGTGATAAGTGTGAGAGTTAGCTATGTGTTTCTTGTTTTAAATTTGTAATACAGGCAGTCCCCGGGTTACGTACAAGATAGGGACTGTAGGTTTGTTCTTAAGTTGAATTTGTATGTAAGTCGGAACTGGTACATATTGTAGGGGAAACTCTAGCCAAACATTTCTCCAGAGCTCAGTTTTATTCTCCCACCCCTCACTTCCCTCAGTCCTTTATTCTCAAGCTGAGGTGTCTGCTGAGAAAAGCCGCTCTGCATCTCCCTGGTCTGCTGGGGGTGGGGGGGCGCTAGCTTCGCGTCTCCCCGGTCTGCTGGGGGGAAGCAGCTAGTGCAGGGTTGCCTCATCCCGTTTGTAAGTAGGGATCCGATGTAAGTCGGATCCATGTAACCCGGGGACTGCCTGTATACTTTGCTCTGTCTGTTTTTACTTGCAACCACTTAAATCCCACTGCTTATACTTAATGAAATCACTTCTATTTACTATCAAACCCAGTGTAAATTGTTACCCGGGCGAGTGATCAGTCTTTACATCTTCCTTTCATTCTTAAAGGGGGCTTGCCTTAACAATTTAGTTGAGGTTCTGATCCCATTTGGGGAGTGGTTTTCCTGGAAGCTGGGTCCCAAACTGCATTTTCCTCAGACCTGAAGTGTTGCAGTGTCTGTGTTGTTTCTCTGGGGGCGAAGGGGAGAACGGTGATCTCAGCTCTGTGCCTTGGCTGGGAGAGACTAGGTAAGCTGGCCCAGCAGTACAGGGTGGTGAGACTACCCAGACAGCAGAGTGTCAATAGCTTTGTCAACACTCTGGGAAGCACCTCCAAGGGGTTTTTCTGTGATTGCACCGTCTCACAGACTGCAGCAGCAGCTGAAGTCTTGGGCCCTTGGGCCCTTTTAAATTGCTGCCAGAGCTCCAGGTGGCACTGGCTGGGCATCACTGAAGGACTGGCTGGGGGATGTACTAGCCCCCAGCCCTGCTCCTTCTACCCGAGGCTCTGCTGGCTCCCAAACCAGTGAAACATTTAAGTTATTTTCACCCTTGGCAGGGACCATTCTTCAGCTCTGCTTGTACTGCACCTAACTCAGAGGCGTTCCATTCTTGGGTGGCCTTTAGCCATTACTGTAATAAACAAGAGTTTATGTAACAAATACTATCTGTCAGATAAACAGAATGCATAATAAAATTATTACAGGAATTCCCAACCTCTTTATGACACTCCAGCTGAGGCTGCAGCCTAAAAGCACATGAAATTAAAGCCATGGTTGAAGCATCTGAGCTATGTTGATGTGAGATACTTTATTAATCATAGAATACTAGGACTGGAAGGGACCTCGAAAGGTCATTGAGTCCAGTCCCTTGCCCTCATGGCAAGACCAAATACTGTCTTCACCATCCCTGATAGACATTTATCTAACCTACTCTTAAATATCTCCACAGATGGAGATTCCACAACCTCCCTGGGCAATTTATTCCAGTGTTTGACTACCCTGACAGTTAGGAACTTTTTGCTAATTCCCAACCTAAACCTCCCTTGCTGCACTTTAAGCCCATTGCTTCTTGTTCTATCCTCAGAGGCCAAGATGAGCAAGTTTTCTCCCTCCTCCTTATGACACCCTTTTAGATACCTGAAAACTGCTATCATGTCCCCCCGCTCAATCTTCTCTTTTCTAAACTAAACAAAACCAATTCTTTCAGCCTTCCTTCATAGGTCATGTTCTTTAGACCTTTAATCATTCTTGTTGTTCTTCTCTGGACCCTCTCCAATTTCTCCACATCCTTCTTGAAATGCGGTGCTCAGAACTGGACACAGTACTCCAACTGAGGCCTAACTAGTGCAGAGTAGAGCTGAAGAATGACTTCTTGTGTCTTGCTCACAACACACCTGTTAATGCATCCCAGAATCATGTTTGCTTTTTTTGCAACAGCATCACACTGCTGACTCATATTCAACTTGTGGTCCACTATAACCCCTAGATCCCTTTCTGCTGGACTCCTTCCTAGACAGTCGCTTCCCAGTCTGCATGTGTGAAACTGATTGTTCCTTCCTAAGTGGAGCACTTTACATTTGTCTCTATTAAACTTCATCCTGTTTACCTCAGACCATTTCTCCAATTTGTCCAGATCATTTTGAATTATGACCCTATTCTCCAGTTGCAACCCCTCCCAGCTTGGTATCATCTGCAAATTTAATAAGCATACTTTCTATGCCAATATCTAAATCGTTGATGAAGACATTGAACAGAGCCGGTCCCAAAACAGAACCCTGCGGAACCCCACTAGTTATACCTTTCCAGCAGGATTGTGAACCATTAATAACTACTCTCTGAGTACTGTTATCCAGCCAGTTATGCACCCACCTTATAGTAGCCCCATCTAAGTTGTATTTGCCTAGTTTATTTATAAGAATATCTTGCGAGACCGTATCAAACGCCTTACTAAAGTCTAGGTATACCACATCCACCACTTCTCCCTTATCCACAAGACTCGTTATCCTGTCAAAGAAAGCTATCAGATTGGTTTGACACGATTTGTTCTTTAGAAATCCACGCTGGCTATTCCCTATCACCTTGCCACCTTCCAGGTGTTTACAGATGATTTATATGTATTTATAAAAAGTCTTCTTGATTCCCTTTATTCCTGTAGCTAGTTTGAGATCCTTTTGTGCCTTTGCCTTTCTAATCCTGCCCCTGCATTCCTGTGTTCTTTGCCTATATTCTTCCTTTGTAATTTGTCCTAGTTTCCATTTTTTATAGGGCTCCTTTTTTATTTTTAGATCATGCAAGATCTCATGGTTAAGCCAGTGTGGTCTTTTGCCATATTTTCTATCTTTCCAACACAACAAAATAGTTTGCTTTTGGGCCCTTAACAATGTCCTTTCAAAAACTGCCAACTCTCCTCTGCTGTTTTTCCCCTCAGTCTTGATTCCCATGGAACCTTACATATCAGCTCTCTGAGCTTACCAAAATCCGCCTTCCTGAAATCCATTGTCTCTATTTTGCTGTTCTCCCTTCTACCCTTCCTTAGAATTGTGAACTCTATGATTTCATGATCACTTTCACCCTAGCTGCCTTCCACTTTCAAATTCTCAACCAGTTCCTCCCTATTTGTTTGGATCAAATCTAGAACAGCTTCCCCCTGGTAGCTTTTTCAACCTTCTGAAATAAAAAGTTGTCTCCAATGCAGTCCAAGAACTTATCGGATAGTCTGTGCCCCTCTGTGTTATTTTCCCAACATATATCTGGATAGTTGAAGTCCCCCATCACCACCAAATCTTGGGATTTGGATGATATTGTTAGTTTAAAAAAAGCCTCATCCACTTCTTCCACCTGGGTAGGTGGCCTGTAGTAGACTCTTAGCATGACATCACCCTTGTTTTTAATCCCTTTTAGCCTAACCCAGAGAATGTGTTTATAACCTAATTCCAAAGAGAAGAACATTGCCATTGCCTGGAAAATAATGATTGATAAAATTGGGAAACATATAACTTTTGTACACTCGAAGCTGCCTCACGGAGAGTTGTTTATAACATCTTTCAAAGATATTGTGGTTTTGTTCCCTTTTGTAATATGTGGGGTATAAATATGTAAAGGATTCTAGCAGCAAGTTCCAGCAATGCTTGCAAATGAAAAACAATGAGAATGAAAGTCTAGTATAAGGTAGGTAGCTACAATATGAATGTGTCCTTATAAGGCCATTGACCTTAACTGTAAACTAAGGGGTACTGCCTTTTTTGTTGAAGGGCAATTAATTTCTTATGCCAGCTCATTTTTCGCCTGCTTACAGCACAGACTGCCTGTTTGTATTAGTTTTATAGTATCCACTTATGGCTCATCTCAGAGCCTGAATTAGATCAGTTCTAATTCGTTCACATAAAATGTGTTTATTGACCATTATAGAGAACATGCCTGCTTTTTAAAAGCATGCATTTCCTGAAACAAACTCTTTATATCAGTAAGAATCAGAAAAATGATAGCTTGACAAAGCAAATACCTTTCATACTGTTGCTCAGAGTTGTTGCTGTAGGGCTGTGTTAAATGAAGCAAAAAAAAGTAATTTAGCAGTTATCATAGAAACAAAAGGCATCTTGGGTCAGATTGACTATGAGTTTTTATGGACAACGTTTTACTTCTGAAGGTTATAATTTTTCTTAATGGCCAAGCAGGGCACTGGTACGGTTGCTTTGAGCAAATACCCCAGGAATACATGTAGTTTATTAGGATTTTGAAAGGCACTAGAAAACATTTTGGGGAAGGACTGTATTTAGAAAGTCTTTGAATTTGTGCCTTGCCTCTAGTGATAACCACTGATGAGCTGTACTCTCAGTTACTCCTGTAACCAAGCTTTCTGCACACAACACAGAGGCTATGTGACTTGTATTGCAAAATACTGCATGCAAAGAGAGTTCATACAAAGAACAAATAGGACAATAACTTGATGTATACGTCCTGTGTACTACCTGAAATCTATATGGGCATGAATGAATGCTATGATCTCCAGACTGAAAGGATCATTCTTTGTGTCTCCAGCATCTTTCTCCTGCTAAGCGTATCCAGACTGGGGGGTAATCATGTACCTAAATCCAATTTTCAAAAGCACCAAAGTCATTGAGATCGGAAAGTCAATGGGATTCGGGTACTCTTGAAAATTCTTGTCATTAGAATTTAAGGACTGTGTATACTCCCACCACCTATTTATGAAAAGCTTCTCTTGCACAGGGTTGAATGCCATGAGGCGGTGCTATATACACTGTCCTCCTTTTTCAGTTTTCTTTCTCCATGGCACACATCCCTTGATGCAGAGCCTGGCCAGAAGCGGGTAGGTAATTGGCTGAAAGGGAGAGGAGACTAGCTTTGGTGCAGAGGGACAGTTCAGATTAGACAGGAAAGAAGTACGATGTGTTTATGCCTGGTTCTACAGGGATCACTTTCCAGACTCAGCTCACACCCCTTCTAGGTTCTCGAGGAACTGTTATGTTTCTTGAAACTCCTGCTGGTCTTCAACCTGACTTATGCTAGACCTGTCCAAAACTCAGAATTAAGTCTATGAAATTTGAAACAGCCTTGTCCAATTATTTTTCATTCAAGTGCCTTTTTCCTTTTAGTAGCAGCAATTTTGTGGGTTTGGTACCCAGTCTCATCTTAATATGACTGTTGGTGAAAGTCTGATTAACAGCAGTATGTTACAAAAGAATGTCTAAAAGGCAATCAATAAGCAGGTTCCAGGAAACCAGTGTGAGAGCACAACTCTTCCATAACCCCAAGCTACCTCCTGTATAATATCATAGTTGCATAATGCCATAGCTGAACTGAACGTCATGGTGTGGAGTATATGTCCTCAGACTTTCAGAAGATAATACTGGTTGTTTGTTTATTCCTCAACTTCTATCATTGTTTATCATGAAGCTGAATAATAATCAGCAATGGGTTGCATTGGAGTTTGTATTAAAAGTATATTAATGTTTCTGATCAACTATACTGAAGATCAGTACTTCACCTCGATTGAGTCTGTTTTTGGGAGAATGAAATGGATGCCTCCTTTCCTAGCATTACAGTTGTAATTTTCAATTTTGTAAGCTGGCTTTCACTCGAGCTGTATGTGCTGGTCTGCCAGCAGGTTTATCTTAGCCATCGTTTCCTTAATTTCACAGTGAAGATCAGACTTCCAGAAATTAGATATCCCAGAGCTTCTTGGTGGAGTTTTCCTGTGTGCTCTCAACTAGGACAGCAGACCGAGCTGCCAGATGCTATGAATCATAACAATTGTGCTTAGAGTTGTTGCTATTTTAGTGATAACCTTGTGGTAGCAAATATAGCTGCTCTGTTGCCATTTGGACAAGTACTTATTGTGAAGGCAGGGCCAGACTTTGCTGAATGTGATCCATCTTCCACAAAGCTTTGTAAACCTACTCAATGTCTAGGCCACATGGTAAGAAATTCCGCCTCCTGCAGAATTGGCTACATGGCTAGCAGCATGGAAGTTGGGCATATCTTACCCCATCTTACCAGATCTTTATCAACCTTTCTCCCCCCACGGCAGGAATATTTTCTAAATCAGTGGTGTGCAACCTTTTTTCAACCGCAACCCCCACGGCAGGGCCTGGCCACTGGCGGCCGCATAGCACTTAGATCCAGGCGACCAGGGGCTAGGCCCGGCTGTTGGCAGCTGTGCAGCATGGCGACCCCCCCAGGAAGACATCCGTGACCCCCCCTTGGGGGTCGCGACCCACAGGTTGCGTACCACTGCTCTAAACGATCTTCTTGAAACAAGTTTTTAGTCAAAGCCCAGTGTGTTTATTAGATGAGTTGTTTATTGGATGATAAGGCTTTCGAACTACTTCTGGAGTTGCAAAGATTAGGCCATGCCTGCACTATCACATTTACAGCTGTACAATGCAACTATACTGATGTTGCTATAAGATTGCTCATGTAGCCGCTCTATGGCTTCAGGCAATTCTGCTGACCTAGCACTGTGCACACCAGTGCATCTGTCAGTGTACTTTCTGTCACTTAGAGGGATTTTTTTTTACACCCCGGAATGACACAAGTTACAACAACAGAAATGCTGGTGTAGACAGCAGTAGTAACATAGCCTTGGCATAAATGTACAGTGGGTCTGCCATTTAAAAGGGGACATGGAATAGGTTCAGATATTTGAGGTTTCAGATAATTCACAGGAGCTTTCACTGTAACTAATGCAGATCAGGAATGTGATTCTTTGGAAAACAAGGCGTTTTGGGTAACTAAGGTGATAATGTAAATAAGTGGTGAAAACAGTTCTAGACAGCTGTCTTTGGACAATATTTTGAGTTACAAGCTGGTAAGCTTTCAGCGACAGAACTAGCAAAACAGTTTATATGATTTTGCCCTGAATGCCAAAGTGGAAAAAATCCTTTCTTTTTGTACAGTACTTGGATGTTTTCCTTCATTAAGTTTCTCCTGTTATCCTTATAAAGGTCAGATGGTAGCTGCTGCTTAAGCACAATAATCATATGAAAAGCACAGCTTGAAATGTCCTCAGTATGACACAACACATCTCTAATACAGGAAGGTTTCTCGGAGCACTGCTGAGTGTGTCAATTCAGGGTGAATTCCTTACAGACAGAGCTATTTACAACCCAAGACTAGGCTCCTGTACTTTTGAGGCGACCAAAGCAGTCACAAAGACTTCTCTGGTTAGTACACTATCTAACAAGAAGCCATACAAATAATTTCCTTAGACATTCCAGTTCTCCTCTGTAACCACCAGTACCACTCTTTATATGGATGGGAGGTTGTGAAAACCAATCTCACCAAATCAGAAGAGGAGCTTCTGATCCCAAAGGACCAGCCACATTCCCAGGTCAATTTAAAACTCAGACCTTACCCAAAAAGCGCTCAGTTAGCTAATCCTTTAGACTCTAAAATCTAGAGGTTAATTAAGAGGAAGAAAAAAAAAGAAAAGTTGAGCATCAAAATTGCTAAAGGAATCAAATATGTACTCCAGTTGCAAAGTTCCTGGTCAGGCTTGTAGCAGAGGTGGGATAATCTGCTCTATTAAATCAAGTCTCTGGAATACATCCGCTGTTAGGATGGGTCATCAGTCCTTTCGAGCTTCAGTTCATAGTAGAAATCCTCCAGAGATGATGAACCATATTGAAGACAAAATGGAAGAACTTAATTTTTAAGCCTTTTTTATATCTTTGGCCATATGGAGGGACTCCCTTTGTTCTTTGGGGAAAAATACACCTGCAAAATAGAGCTTGTCATATGATCAAGCTACTTGCCCATGCATGACTTAGTACTTTTCAGGCAGCAACCATTGCTCCCATGCTGGTCTGAATGTTTGCAGAAATGCTGGGAACTGGGTCTGGCCCACGAAAGCTCATCACCTAGTAACCCATCTTGCTAGTCTTTAAAGTGCTACATAGTCCTCTTTTTTGTTTCAGCTAGACTAGACTGACATGGCTACATCTCTATTTCCATTGTCAGTCAAGTATTTCTATCAGAATCAAATAACATCACAGCACCTGGTATTTTATGTACTCATTTAAATAAAATGTTTTACAAAAATAAAAACTGCTGATAGCATGACTCTGCTTTACATTGAAAATTATTTTTGAAATAATCCTGGCCTTGTATTGACATTAGGCAAAGAAACTAAGGCCAAAACCAGAAAGTCTATTGACTTTTGGCTAAAACCATTCATGAAAATTTGTAGGTCAATTGGTATATTCCTCAGAGATTACTAATTGTGCCTGCCAAAAAGGATTTATAAAATGTAGAAGCAGACGGATGTAAAAATTATACATTAAAATAGCATTTATATACAGACACACAATGGTAAACTTCAATAATTAGCACTTTAGAGAGTAATCTGATTTGATTTAAAACCCTTTTCCTTACCTGTTTAGAGAGACTTCTGTGAAAACAGAACCTTTTCTTCTTGGATTAATCTCTTACTTTTTATGCCTAGTATTTGCCTAAAGCTTCTGTGTATGGTGGCATAATTTAGATTCTGTGAGAAACATCATGTCACCTAGTATAATGACTTGAGATATGGTAAGACAAATCTCTTGTTCAAAGAAAAATATTCTTAGTAGAAAGAATTGAGTGAAGAAACTGATCATTTGGGAAACATCACAAAACACGTTGTTTTCTCCTCCTCCCCCCTCCCTTACCTCTCTGGCCAAATTCCCCATGAGGAATCATCAAAGGGGTGTAATAGGGGTTTAAGAGCTATTTCTTGTCTATCTGGCCTGAATTTCCAGGGTCATTAGTGAACCAGAGTGCTTCAGTTTTTGAGTATCCAACTTGATTCTTCTTTTAGAAGGGCATGATTTTTCAAAAGGACAGATGCTCAGTACTATCCGCAAATCACCAAGTCCTTTTAAGGTGTCTTAAGGTCACCATCATTCAGGATGTTGAGTTTTGGGGTAAAATTAGGTAAACCTTTATTGTTGACATGCCTCCTTTTTATCTGTCTTAGGCATGGATCCTGAAAATTGTTGACAACCTACAGCTTTCTGAAGTCAGAGCTATGAACTAACTTATACCTGTTTTATTGTTCATATAATACTGTATTTAAGTATAAATGCAGATTTTCAAACACTTTGATGATAAAATAAGCTTTGCAGCAGGATAAATTTCAGGATTACATGTGAGATTCTGATTCTCCTCTACTATCACCAGTGTAATTATTATGGCTGCTTAATACTGGAGTACACCAAACCCCTAAGGTACCAGTAACATTTGAGATTTACTGAAACTCTGAGATAAGCATTCAGCAGCTAGGCCTTGTAGGCTCTGGTGGGCCCAGTTAATACACAAACACATGGCTAAGTGCTGGGGCATGCAGAAAAGGGAAAGGTTGAAAATACTCTAGGTACAGAAGCTTAAACAATTACAGTTCAAAGTAAGCAACCGTGGTTCTCGTTTGGGACATTGGATACAGTCCAGTCAGTGCAGCAAGGCACCAGGAGTGGGATATGCAGCCAGAGTAATGCTAACCCCATTATCAGGAAAGCTAATTTGAGCCTAAGAGAGTTTGGTTGTTCTCCCAGCTGAGCCAGCCCTGATATGACACTTGTAGTCTGGTCTTCTTGGCTGCAGGGCAGGTTGTAGGGCTCTAGCTCTGTGTACAATTCCTGTGGACTTTGTCTCTCAATTCAGCATCTCTGCAGCTCCTGAGGAGCCATGTCATTGTTGCTTCTCCAAAATACCCAGTGACTTCTGGCATCATGATCCTTCTCTCTACCTGGTCAGGAAGAGGGGACTGTGCAGTTGGAGAGGCTTGATGGGGACGGGAGTTGCCTGTTTTCATCACCCCGGCCATAGTAGTAAACTGAGTTTGTTCTTCAGTGCTGCTTGCATCTCTAAATTCTCTTTAGTCTTTTACCTTTTACTGATCATAGATTAATCTCAAGATTTTTAAATACCATTAACCAATCTCTTGAGCTGTCCAGTCCCACATAATAATTGCTACATAAAATATGAGCTGTCTTGGAGAACTAAGGCTCCATGAAATCCAGATTTTGACATTTTTCTTTTTTAGAGTTGTGAATGAGTGAAGTCACACTTAACTGTGTTAAAATGCTTACACTACTTGCAAACATTTATGATAGCTTCTCAAACAGTGGTTAATTTATATGTGAATGTTTTTTTGCAAAGAAGAAGAATTTGAGGGGTAACACTAGAAATTTAGGCTCTTGGTTCCACAGACAAAACACTGAGTAGGCAAAGCTGTAATGTGAAAAATTTCAGGCAGTCTTGCCAGTATCCTCAATCACAGCTTCTATTGTTATTAATAATTGTGTGTAGTGCCATAAATGTGGCTGATGTTTTTACAGGCACATAAGTATGGACTCCGTTCTGCAGAAAGTACAATACAAATTAGATTATTAATAATAAAAACAGACTATTGGACAGTGGGAAAGGAGTCAAACAGGAGGGAAATAGCTTCTCAACAGCAGTTAATTTACATGGACGGAAATAATGCTCCTGTCAGGGAGATAACATAGTGATAAAGCTTTATAAATTGTTTTTATATGAATATTTTAACTATGTTTTCCTTTCTTTTATCCTTTAAAATATATTTAATCTACTCCTCCAGATAACCTTCTCAGAAAAAGAAATTAAAGGCTTGCTGGTTAGGGATGAATTAATGTCTCTGCTAGCTTTTGTCTTGTAGCTGTGTTAAGCAGCAGGCACTGGGTAGGCAAGATTTGCTGAATTATGAACATGGGCTGGTTACTATCCATTGTAAACTGAATGCAGACTGCTAGCTTTCTTAGTTAAGAGGGAGTCTGGATGTAAACTGAAATCTGAAGTAGGGGTTGCCAATTTTCTAATTGCATACAACTGAACGCTCTTGTCCCACCCAGTGGTAGGGAGACTCTGTCCCTGGTCCGCCCCTTCTCCCAGGCTTTGCCTTCTTATTTCACTCCCCCCCCCCCCCATCTCTTGCTTTCCCTCATCCTCACCCTCTTTCACCAGGAAGGGGGTTGAGGTGTGGGAGGAAAGTGAGGCTCTGGCTGGGGGCATGAACTCTGGGAGCGGCCAGAAATGAGAGGTTGAGCATGTGGGAGAGGTCTCCAGACTGGGGCATGTTAGAGTGCGAGAGAGGGTGGCAGTGGGAGTGCGGCTCCAGATGGGGCCAGAAATTATGGGTTTAGGGTACAGGAGAAGACTCCAGGCTGGAGCAGGGAATTGGGGTGCAAAGGGTGAGGGTTCTTGCTGGGGGGTGTGGATTCTTGGGTGGGGTTAGGTGCAGAAGTGGACTCCAAGGTGGGGTGGGGGTTGGGATGTCTGTGTGTGGGGTGTAGGGTAGGGATGTAAGGGAATAGTTGACTAACCGATAAGCCGGTTAGTCAACGACTCACATTCTCGCCCTCCCTCCCCCACTTGCTGCCTCTGATACAGGGGGAGCAGGAGCCGGTGTGGGAGAGGAATTGGTTTAAAAGCTGGTTTCCCCCCAGCACTGTCTTTGCGGTACAACCTCTGCCTATGGCACGCCCAGGCTTACCATGGGCTGCTCCAAATCCTGCAGAGCAGCCCCTGTCTGCAGGGGATCCCAGTGAGGAGCTGGAACCCCCCGCGGACAAGGGCTGCTGCCAGAGTTGAACTTTTTGGACTTGAAATACTTCTAAAATGACGATAAAAAAAACCCTTGCATTTAAGAACTCCGTAATATGTTTTATCTAATACTGGCTTGAAATTCTAAAGCTATGAATTGGAAAAAAAAAACCTGGGTATCATGTAGCAGCAGCTGAGAGACTTTTGATGTTTATCAAACCTTGAACATCAGAAATTATTAAAACATATTCTTTGGCGAGTAAAAAGTAGATGTTTAACTTAAAAGGAGTAAAGGAATTTGTTACTCTTCTCCCAAAGGTCATGAACTGAGCAGGAATGAGTCCTTGGCGACTGTAGCTATTTTGCTTTTAGCTTTTGGGAATAGATATTTGGTACAACTGTTACAGTTATTGCCAGACCCTCAGTCCCCATGGACAGTTTTCTTGCATTTTTTGAGGTCCAGCTACACAGCTGCAGTGGATAGAGTGCAGGTTTAATGGCAGTCAACTCTGTGCCATGTAGTGCAGTGGTCTTTGTGGTAGCTGTTTGTTCTCATTGCTGAGTATAGTATTAGTGTTGGCCAATCAGTGCTGTTTATTGGCTTTAAATAAAAGATAACTTTGCTTCATTTGACAAGAAAAAGAAAAGGCAGAAATAATATAATCACATTAATAGCAGCTATGTTTACAAGAAGCTGTGTGCGAATGCCAGCTGGCGACAGTCTGTTCATTTTAAATTGTTTCATGTGGTGCTGATTTTTATTTTTAAATGTCTGTTTCTTTTGCGGCCTGATAGTTGAAACTTTTAAAAAAATGCTAAACAATACTCCAGCTCTTTCTCAATCCTGGGCATATGATCTTCCATGTGCATTTCTCTTAGTACTGTGGGATGAGGCAGAGACTTTCCTTTAACTCTCAATTTTTTTAAAAAGCCTTTTTTCATTGTATACAATTTGGTTAAAATGCATTTTCTGTGTTTGAGCAGAAAGACAGCAAATTAAAAAACTGTGGAAAATAAAGACAACTCACTGCAAAACAGTTGAGTTTCTTAAAATAATAATTAGGCAGCAATAATTGTGTGAGAGTAAATTTACTCTTATATGCAGTGTTCTTGTAGCCATGTCAATCTCAGGATATGAGAGACTCTTCCTTGTCTCCATAAAATCATTCTGTGTTTTTGGAAAACTATATGAATGTCTCACTAATTCTTGTTCTCACTGTCCTTTCACAGTACTTGGAAGTAATGGAAGAGGGAGACTAACACTAATAAGGATTCCATAGTGTTCATGCATAATGGAGCTTTTTCCGAGTAGAAGTTTTGTAAAACATATACAGCACATGCCCAAACTGCTTAGATTATTTGATAGTACAGCATCTTGGCTAAATAATTACCTCATACAGTTTTTTGAAGTCTAGGGGAAGGTGGGTGGTCTTCAGGATTTCCCTTCTTACTTCCCTTCCCACCCTGAATAGCTTATCAAAGAGTAACTGGTTGCAAAGGAAAGATGAAGGCTTTTTCCCTGGAGTTTTCAGTGCTGCTCTAGCTAAAGAATAAAGTGAGACATTTCCCTCTCCCCCTTGTCCACCCACCACAGTTGGAGAATTTGGAGAGAATAGTCTGCACTAGGGTAACACAATGGTCCACAAATAGTGTGTGTAGTGTAAGGGCCCAATGGGCACTGGATTTGACCATGAATGTCTAGGTAAATAGGGAATAGACTTTATCACACAATTAGGGTTGCCAGATGGTTACAACAAAAATACTGGACATACTTGTCATTACATCACAATCTATGTTACTATCTTATTTAGAAAATACCAGACATTTATATTTTCCTCATTTATATTTTCTCAATTTGTTTCCTGAACAGAAAGCTCAAATACTGGACTGTCTGGTTCAAAACCGGACATCTGGCAACCCTATACACAACCACAATCTCACATAGAGTGAGTGTCAAACACACTACTTCTGAAATGCAAGTCTGTTATAGGAATGGGCTACACTATAGAAGAACGGGAACATAAGCATGTATATAGCTATCCTTGATCGCAATCTTTAACGCATAATACACTGTTTATTTACATTGGGTCTTAAATTTTTACTACTCTTTCACTTCAGTTATTTTAGGGGCAACACCTTTTTGATCTATGGCTTCAAAAATCATTAAATTATAGGTAAACCTGAAAGTCATTATTTTCTATGCAGATGGATATAATTTGTTAGTAATGCATCTTGTACAAACTATACCTTAACTCTGAATGCTGAGTTCATGTCTAGTGTTTCCTTGGTGGTCCTATTACTCAGTAATCTCTCTGATTAATGAGATGTTTGGCTTTTAATAAGATCTACTGTAGTCATTTACGTGAATAACTTAGATTTTAAACTTGAAATATTTTTCTTAGCTATTAAAACACTTTACCTTAAACAGTAGATTTTGGATGGCTGCCTTTGTTTGAGGTTGCTTAAGTGGGTATTCATACTCTGTTTATATTTTTCCGACTGTGTGGTCTCCTAATTGTTGTATAAAAATACAGCATAAAGTTGCAAAGTAGCTTTTTTAGACTGTAGATCTTATACACTTTTGTATTTTGCTGTGAAGGTCAGTTGAGGGGTAGCAGATATCCTCATGCTGTATTGATGCATTAAGTAGGTGCCTTTGGAAGTGAATGCCCAGTTTCCTTCAAAACAATTAAAATGCACAAAGATCTGAGACAATGGTGTTCTAAAACACTAAGTGAGTAAACACAGAGCATGTGTTCAGTTGTGCTTACAGTCCACGTTTAAAATGTTATAGTACTTTTAACACAAATAGCTGTCCCAATACTTAAAAAAATAAGAAGATATAAATAAAGGTTCGCTATGCAATATTATTACTAGTTCAATGGATATGGAGGAGATGCAAGATAAAAAGAAGTGTTGTACCCGGATCCTAGTCTAGTTTGTATTAGTAACAATATGATGTCATAGGACATTTCTTTAAATCTGTCTTTTCATAAAAGTTTGCTCATTTAGCGGTAAGATTCCATAATAACAAATGTCACAGCCTCTTACATGAGGGAAAGACCCAAATGACAGTCATTTTGCAGGTAGGATAAGGACCCAAGCTTCACCTGTCTCCATCTCTGTCCCATAGGTGGCTGGTGAAAATATTCTTGAGGGAAGGGAAGGTGTGTGTCTAGTGGGGGAAGTTGGGAAGGAGCCCACTGTCAGGGTGGGTGGGTGAATGCGTCAAGCCCAGCTCTCCTGTGTGTGTGTGTGGGAGTCACTATCTCAGACTTGGCCTGATGTGGAGGGGAGGCCCCAAGGAGAGGTTGGAGAGCAAGCCAACCTCACAGTCGGGGAGCGGGGGGTGGGAAGAGGACACAATTTTTATAGTGGGGGTGCTTAGAGCCATTGAACCAAATTGTAAATCTTGTACATAATGGAAATCACTTCAAGCCAGCCGCAATACTTGTTCCATCACTTAAGCCCACAGTCACTCTGCAGTGACAGCTCCTGTTCTGCAGGGCTGGGCTGAGGCTAAGTTTCATCTTGCATGCACTGCCACTTCCCGGTGCATAGCTTCAGCCTCCCACCTAACCTTACAGGAGTTGTGGTGTGCAGAACCCAAAGTCAGCTGTGGTGGGCATGGAGCCCAGTCCCCTGGCAGACTAAAAGTCTCCGATGGAGTCAGCCGGTTGGTGCAGTGCTCAGGAAAGCTGGGAGTGGAGTGAAGCGGACAGGCAGGGAGTATGCTGTGACGGTTTCTGACAGGCCAGAGCCTAGCTCTGCCTCTGTTTCAGGTGTGGAAGCAATGCTCTAGATCACTTTTGTATGACTGTGCCTTGGCAGCAAAGATAGATTTGGGGTGCTGAGTCCCCTCGAGCCCAAACCACTTCCCTATCCTTCCCATACTTCGTGTTTGTGATCAGGGGTGGATATAAGGCAGGGCGAGCGAGGCAGCCGCTCCGGGCCCCGCGCTTCAAGAAGCCCCGTGCATGCGCTGTGTCAAAGGGGGGCCCCGTGAAATTGTGCTGCCCTGGGCCCCGCAAAATCCTCATCTGCCCCTGTTTGTGATGGAATTGTGGAGTAAACTCTCATTGACTTCAGTAGGGCCTGGGTTTCGTCAGGGAGTCCTTGCTCAGGAATCTTTGCTCACTAAACATAGCCCTGTTCTTTTCTGTTCTCCTCCTCCTGAGGTCATTGATCAAAAATAAAGAGAGTTGAAGTAGTGGGGAGTGGATGCTGGGTAGCTGTGGAAGAGGTAGGTATAGAAGTGGAAAGGAATCTTGTTTGTGCTGTGAAGTGGCTGCTCCATACATTTGAGGTGCCAATTGTCATGATGGCACAAAGCCAGCCCTTCTCCAAGGTCAGGTGGAAGCAGGCATATGACTAGGATTACATTGGATTCAAAATCAGCGTACTGCCTGACGAAATGTAGGGCCAGCAGGTCAAAACCTGAAAGTGTTGTCTTGGCAGTAGGCAAACCAGTCTTCACTAGACGTTTCCCACTGATGGCGAGTCCGATTTAGAAATGCTCACTGTTTGAATCTTCACTTCCCAGAGATTAGGGTGATAGGCGATCAGTGTGTTGGAAAATTTGTCTTGTCCATTCAGAGTCTAAGACTGCACATACATGCAGGTACGTACATACAGCTGAATGCTCCTTATTCCTTCTCCAGCCCTGTGTCTGCTGGGGCAAACTATAGCGTCGGTATCATAGCAGCTTGTTCTTATCTGTCTGTGTTGTAAGTTCTTAGGGACTGTGTTTTATTATGTGTTTATACAGTGCATACCACATAGAGCCCAAAGCTGATTACAATTTCTGGGTACTACCAGAGTAAAAATAATAATAAAAATGTGCTATACTAAATATGAGAGTGTTGATTAGCTCGGTCAACATTTTGTTATATGCTATGTGCTTAAAAAGCAGTTCAGCTGGTATGGGTATTGCTTTGTAAAGAGGGATACAAAAGTGAGAGGCCTAATTTGTTGTTTGACTGAGGAGTATGTTGTTGGGCTCCTGTTGTTTTTCTTATGGAACTGCAAGCTTTTAATGTGAACCATGTGTGTCTGTTGATATTTGAGGAATAAATATGCTTACAGCGTGAATCACTTAGTATGCGTCTTGGGTTTTATTTAATAAATTTTGTGGGACCTTATTTGTTTTTGGGGGTGGGGAGGAAAGTGGGATTTGTTCTCGAGGGGGGAAAAAAGTGACAGTAAATCATAACATCTTTGTCTCTATTTAATGGAGAGCGGGTAGGATCATACTTTACAACAGCCAGTTATTTGGGATTGATGGTAAAACATTTTGCTGACTGCTAAAAATGCTGAGGTCAGCCCTGAAAAGACAAGAGGAACTGGCATTTGGACATTCCACATTCCCAAAAAACAGTTCATTCCACATTCCCAAAAAACAAGTTAAGCTGATATTAAGCCATTTTCCTATATCATATTGATGCAGGCACTCCTAACATCCATACTTAATGCACTAGATGTGTGCTGGATACTACTCTATCTTGGTTTGCTTGTTGTTCTGCTCATGCTGCCTTCCTTCATTCTCTACAGCAGTGTTTCTGAAAGTGCTCTGCGAAACTACTTGAGAAGAAACACATTAACTGGCCGCCCCTGTTTGTTTATTTACTGGCACCACGGTCACAGAGCCTCGTGTCTCCCATTGGCTCCGTTTTGCTCTTTGCAGCCAAGCGGAGCTGTGGGAAGCGGTGGCCCGGCCCACGCCGCTTCCCGCGGCTCCCCTTGGCTGCAGAGAGCAAAGGGAGCCACGAGGCTCCGTGGCCGCGGCTCCAGTAAATAAACAAACCGGGGTGGCCAGTTAATGTGTTTCTCAAAGTGGTTTCGTGGAGCACTTTCAGAAACACTGCTCTATACCAGTGTTTCTCAACCTTTATTTTTTTTATAAAGTACCCCTTTAAAAAAAAAAGTGCCCCCAGTACCTACAGTTTTCAGACACACACAGTTTTTTTCTACCATTGCAACATATTTGTTTAAGCTACTTAATTGTAGTAGGGCGGGCGGGCGATGAAATTTTTCAGTGTAAAAAGTACGAAAATAATAAAGAACTGTAAAACTTAAAACAAAAATTCAGTTTTCTCCAAATTTCAGTTATGTTGATGTACCCCCAAGACTTGTCTCAAGTACCCCTATGGGTATTCCTACCACTGGTTGAGAAACCTTGCTCTACACCATTTTTGTATCTTTTTGCTATCTTGGAAGGCATAAGGGAAAAGATAATGTTTATAAGATTTTCCCCCTATCGTTACCTGGCTGAATGTCTGAAGGTAGCAGGAAATATTCCTCGATTATCGACTGTCAATTAAATGCTCCAAAACCAATAGCTAATAAGCAAAAGAGATTCCAATTATGACAAGAGGATCTCATCACACTCATTTTCCTTTATTGGGGCTCACCTTTTAATTAAAAAGTGCCTTGTTTGTTGATTGGGTTTTTTTATTGAATCCTTGGGAAAGAAATCCTTTCTTTACTTTCTTCTACTCCCTCCCCAGCAGGGCACGGGTATTGAAATACCATATGTACAGGTGTTTTTGACCTACTTTAGACTTGTCCAGGCTCCTCTCCATCCTCTCCCAGTTTTCCTTCCTTTGAGTCTTATACTTTACCTTGTTTTGACTAATTGTTTTTCTAAGTTTTTTTTTCTCCTCCATCCTAATCCAGTTACTACCGCACTCATTGTCCAAGATTAATTTTTAATCTCTAAATTCTATAGGGTTCAGTTCCGAGTAACTCCTCCTCCTCCTTACATTCACACAGTGCATAATTTGTAATGAAAGAGATGCTGGGGCTAAAATAATTTTTTTTGTTCAATTTTCATAACTGACACAGCAAGCCCAGAAGTGCTGAGGCTATGAACCATCAAGGCTAGAAGTTCCCAGTCCTGGAAAGATTTGCATAAATTAATCGTTGTCTATCTCCTTACTGTTGTGAAATCTTGTTTGTTTGGGGGTAACTTTGGTGGTACTAAGCTTCTAATTTTCTTTCCAGCCTCTTCACCTCCTTTCCTTTATTGTCATTTTCTTCACTAGCCTTTGCATTAAGGCCCTGACTTCTTGCCTGCTTTCTAAGTTACTGAATGGAAGTGGGTGGAGCCTTTATATTTCAGTGTCTATAAATAACAAGTTTTATACCTTCCTTGCCATTTTGGATTACATCTACTATATATTTTGAAGAGTTTGTTTGTAGATTTGTTTGTATAAAATGAAATCAATATTTTGTGATTACTTACAGATACCAAATTATGCATAAACAATCCTGCCACCTAAATTAGCTGAATGCACTACTTTTTATATCGAAATATTCTGGGTGAAAGGTTTAAATAATTATTTTTGTTTTTCATTGGAAAAAAGGCATGACTGTTATGATTAGAATTCATAAAAATATGTGCTAACAAAATTAAAATCGAGTTGCCTATTCAACTGTCATTTTAGTGCAAAGAAAATTTTTACTGTTACAAATCACAAAATAATTCAAATTAGTTATAGAAAGAGTAGTGGAAACTTTACGAGTTTCTGATTCAAATGTTCTATATATGGTAATTTTATTCCATTTTATATGGTAATAAATGAATGGCGATGGCTATCTCTTAAAACTGGAAGGGACCTTGGTCATCTAGTCTAGTCCCCTGCTTTCACAGCAGGACCAAGTACCATCCATGACAGATTTTGCCCCAGTTCCCTAAATGGCCTCCTCAAGGAATGAACTCACAACCCTGGGTTTAGCAGGCCAATGCTCAAACCACTGAGCTATCTCTGAAGTTGAAACCCTACAAATTTAAAACTGTTCTTTTACTTCCCTTTTGCAAGAACATTAATAAAAAATTTCTATTACATGTATTTACATATTTCTTGAACTTTCTATAAGTGTAATCTATTCAAAATGACTTTGTCTGGTCAACAATGGGCCACACCTACTAGGAGGGCTATAATTCTTGCTGATCTGGAATTCTGTAATAGACTAAGAAGAGTAGTAGAAAAAAACTAGGTCAAAACTGACTTACCAGTAAGTTTGCCATCTATTTGTCTCATTATCTTACCTTCTCTTTTGCTTTCCTCTTTCCATGGTATGTGATGCTTGTTAAAATAGACAGCATATTGGTTTTGCTACAGAAAAAATAATGTGGGCATCCTGTACCCAGTGTAACAGCCTTTCACTCTGGGACTTGGGGTATTGAGTTGTAATGCAAATAAATTTTTTCTATTTTTCTATTGAAAAATGACAATGTTGTCAAAAGCAAAATATTTTGCAGAAATATTGTCTTTGACAAAACTTGATTTCCAAGTGAAAATTTAAAAAAAGCATCTCCTTTCCCACCCAACTCCCCCCAATCTTTTCCATAAGGTTGAAAGGTAGCATTTAAGCATTAACAGGGCATCTAGATATTTCTGTTTCAAAATGATTTTCCATTTACAGGTTTAAAAATTTATACTAAATATAAAATGAAAAATCTAACTAAGAACAACACATTCTTGACTTTGTCACAACAAAATGCAATTTTTTTGGCAATTTTGTCACTTATTAGTTTTGTTCCATTCTGGAAACTTGTGAAAATGAAAATCTGGTTTCCATGTAGCTCTTCTCCCAAACATGGTAGTGCCACTGAGAACTAATAACCAATTTTTCAAATTGTTTGACCTTTTCTGTCAGTGCCGCCTTTTCATTTCACAGCATCCTGTCAGTATTAGATTTCCTTTTTTTTCCTGGTCATCCTTATATCTGATCTAGGCATGCAATTCATTAGTCATGGCATCATTCCTAGTTATTAATAAGTTATTCTGAGTTGCCTTACAAAATGAGTGTGAATGCTTTATTTTGCTGTTGTGAAAGATGCAATGAGTGGAGATAGGCCAAATTCACGCTGTTTGCATCTGATCAGCAAATAATAGAGAGGGAATTTGCCTGCTGTGAATATTTGATTCACACCAGACTGCCTTATCTTATGAGTTGGCAATGCTACTGTATGAACTGATAGTGATTTTACAGGCTGTTTATTCTAAGTAGTCATCAGTTTCCATTTTCTGTGG
Organism: Pelodiscus sinensis; assembly: GCF_052426305.1. NCBI lineage: Eukaryota > Metazoa > Chordata > Testudines > Trionychidae > Pelodiscus > Pelodiscus sinensis. The sequence continues at coordinate 44,972,207 of NC_143055.1, forward strand.
GAAAAAGGCTCTTTTGATTTTTATGCCAGTCACACTATGTGTGGTGGGAAACTGTATCATAATACTACACAAGTAACTAAGATTTTACCTTGTCCTTTGAAAAGCTGTTTCTATTTCAGCAGTGAAAGTTGATAGTGTTTCATATAGACTATAAACTTTTCAGCATGAAACTGACAATTTTAGTGCAACATTTAGACCAGTAAATTTGAATTTGTAATCTTTATAAGCAAGATAATAGCAAGCCAAATGAGATCTTTCCAACAACAAGTATCATACTGTTCAATACTTAAAATCATTGTATGTTTATATCCCATGTTTGTCATGATGGTGACATATTTCTCTGGTGAATATCCAATTATAACTTGTAAAGTTTTACAAATATTAGACCTCTTCCAAGTTTAACATCCAGCATGCTAGTAAAAGAAAATGAAAGAGCTTAATCCCTAAAGTCATTTTGCCCTCTACATAACAGGTGACAAGTACAGAGGAAGATCTCTTATTGCTTAAAATGATTCTCTGCATTTGTCTGCTATAAACAAAGAAATAAAAGTAACAACCTTTAGACACAGTTGTTTTTCTTAAAGGAGCAAAGGAAGTGATGTGTCTTACCAAATGACAGTCCCTTCATGTAGTGCAATATCCTGCTTGCTGCCATAAGCAACAGATTGTTAATAGAAAGCAACCTTCCATCTACTTAATGCACATGCAGAAGCTGAAAGGAATTATTTTCTGAACCTCATGTGTAAAAGTTTGCAACTTTTTATGGATTGTTTCTAAAGCTTAAAAAAAGTCTTCTTCCCACTTAATATCCATCTACATGAAATCCTTAAAGTAATGCTACTTTTTAAAAAATTGATCATCTCCTATCAGTTGATTTCAAAGCAGTGAAGATATTGAATTGAGCTTTCCAGGATTTCTGGTGAGATGGGGACAACAAGATCTCCCTTTATTTTAATAGCTGAAGAAAATGGAGCCCAGAAAGTGACTTTGCCAATGAACATTGTGACAATCCAGAGAGAGAATCCTGATCACTTGACTCCCACTCCTGTGCTTTAAATAACAAAATCTTTTTTCCCCTCTCTGTGGTTTAGCAGGCTAGTTTATCAGCATGTTAAAAAAAATAAACACAGTTTTAAGTAGTGCTGAGCCAAACTAGAAAAGCTTCAGTTCTGTAGTCTGTTGGATGCATTTTAGATTTGGATTGGCAGCCTATAGGAATGTGAAGTATTTTGCAGGTTTACCCTGCTCATCTGTCATTCTCAAACATCAGTTTCTCTCCCCTAAATAAAAGTTGCTATGCTCCTAGGGTTATTAAGGTTTGAGAGTGATAAAACTGTCAACAGTTACAAAAAAATAAACAAAAGCCAAATCCACGTACAGTGATAACAATTTTTTTTAAATCCACGGTTGCCAACTCTTTATCACAATGTTTTACTATGCTTAAAATAGGAAATAACTATAAAGCAGGAAATAACTCATGATACTGTATTGTTGTTGAGACTGCTTTCAAAGGTTGACTTCATTCACAATCACTATAACAGCATATGCATAAACATCCTTAAATCATAACGTGGATTATTTTTAATGGATGTTTGGCCATTAAGTGAACTGTGACCATGTTTCTGGTAAGCCACCAACCCCCCATCGTGTGGTTACCAATTCTGATCACTGTTGACAGAAGTTGAATTGGAATTTTGGACCTAACGGTGAGAGATCCTGGTAAACCATCCCTTGAGCCATCCCACCCTTTGATCATTTTCCAATATATGGGGTCTGTTTGTCTTGGATAGCTTGTAACAAAAATTGCTTTTTAAAAATGTTTCACACTTAAGTAACTAAACTTATATTAGAGTTGAGCCTTGCTCCACCCATCATTTGGAGACAAACAATATTGTGCTCCTTGAAAGGCAAAACACAGTATTCATGTTTCAGTTGGAATTATAATACAAATAGCAACAGATGGGAATTTTACAAGAGACTTTTCATGACATGAATGAGACTTCCTCTCCTGGGTGCAGGCTCTCTGTTCTCCCAACTTCTGCTGCTTCTTCCATGGCTTACCTCCCTAGCTGTTAAATTTGAGCCAAGACTGGAAGAAGATTTGGAGAGCTCAAAATTTTTTGAGCCCAGATTTGCGATGTGGCTGCAGACAGCAAGCTTTGTTTGCACTGATGTTGGTATGCTGAATGCCAAAGCGATTACTGTTCTGATCACTGCACACTGCAAAAATAAACAGTGATGGTCTTGCAGATCTGTGCAAGTGCAGTATAAACAAAGATATGGGAACAAATTCAGTGATGGTGAGAACTTTGTTCCATAGCTGTTTCCCTTCAAATAGGAATAGATGGGAAGGACTTCAGGGAGGGGTTGAAAAGGTTCAAATATTTGCTTAGCCTCCTACTGAAATTATTTCTGAAGTTTAAAAGAAACTGCTCTAGCAGACTTTATGGCACTGCTAGAAGATTTACCTGGCGTTGATTGGGCCCTTGAAAAACAAATCTTATTTGAGTATTGATTTAAATCATTGCTCTGGGGTGGGGCTGTGGATGAGGGATTCAGTATGGAGGCTGCCCCAGGGAGAGAGGACAACCCCAGTCCTCTCACTGCAGCAGCTTGGGACTAGGTGAGAAGAGCCTGTCCGTGGCTGTTGCAGCGGGCACAACTTGGGGTGAGGTGCATGTTCCCCAGCTGGGGACAGGCACAGACAGACATAAACAGAAAATGACAAACTCTCTGAAATATATAATAGATAGCTATCCTTTTCACCACCCCTATCCTCTGATGGACTAATGGAGTTATAACTGTCTGGGTCCCTATTGCTGGCTCCTTTCTGCCCCCTATGGTCATTCTGCATATAACTGTCCCTCCCACCAGACCCTTCCTTTTCCATTTTATGAGAAACAATCGAATTCTGGGCATAACCCATTGTCCTAGCCAAACCAAACTATGACCTTGCGTAATGTTATCATAAAAGAAAGCTGCATACCTAATTTGGTGGTCCTAGAGTATCATATACTGTTTAGGAGGCGTTTTTGAACAAACCGACTCAGAGATGGACGGACAGACAGACAGATACGCATTTCTAAAATATATAGTAAGACCATTCTCCACCAACTGGACACAGGTCATCTTCTCAGGCAAGAAGAAATGAAGGGTGGGAGGAGCTTGAGTAAAGAAATGTGTGCAGTCTGCTACCTCACTGCCCACCTCCACTGGCTGTTCCTACAGCTCTGGAAGTTCTTCAGAAGCTTGACCTTGATTGTCACTTGTTCCCTGTGACCTCTAAGCTTGTCTACATGAGAAAGTTGTACTAGGTCTACAAAAGGTTTTAGTTCTTGATATAGTTAAATTTTGGTGTAAACCATATGGGGAATCATCCCCAGTGATCCACCAGTGCTTGCAAAACCACAGAGAAGTAGCCCTTTCTGTTGATGTACTCTGTGGCGAAGTGAGCTGATGCCAACATAAAGATATACATCCCAGCTATCCACTCACGGCAGTTCAGGAATCCATTGCTGAAAATCCATCTGCTATGTCTCTGCACATTTTTGAAAGTCACAGTCCTGTGTAGTATTAATGGCCCCATGCACTGGCAGGACAATGGCACTAGCTATGGATTCTCAAACTCCAAATGACTTCACACTAACCAGTAGAAATGCAGTGTTGCAAGCTTCCATAGTGCAATCAACACTCATTTCACCACTGTCAGTGCAGTGCTCATTCTGGTGTCCCTGTGCTGGAGGCTTTGGTGGCAGGTATAATCTTCCCCAAATGGAGCAAGTAATGCTGGATGTGGTGTATCTTTCTTTGAAGGCATACCAGCCCGTACTTTGGGAATGCTGCTTGTGAAGTTCCTGAGAGCCAAGGAGGCCACTGGCACCTGGACCATGGCTTGGACCCACTTTGCCCCAAGGCCCTGCTTCCACTTGGCTGCTTCCCCCGTGGTCCTATCTGCACTTTATCTTCTCCTGCCCCTGCTCCACGAGTAGTAACGGTAGTTCGGAATAGGAAGCCTAATCCGAACTACCTAGTCCGTGCTGCGTGTAGCCGCGGGCACAGAGTCCGAACTAGGGGACATTCAAAAATGGCGGCGCCCTGCAATATGCAATTGAAGCCCGGGAAATTCAAATCCCGGGCTTCATTTGCAACTTCGGTTGCCTACATTAACCACCCTAGTTCGAACTAGGGTGGTAGTGTAGACATACCCCCTCTTCTCACATGATGCTGGCTCCTCTGCATCCCTCTTCCCCCATTGCTTGTCCTGAAGGCAGGAGGTGACAGAAAGGAACAAGTAGTGGGAGGGCTCCTAGGAGAAGGGGCCTCAGGGGAGGGGACAGAGTGGGGCTGAGTGGCAGATGGGGGGCTTTGAGGGAAGAGGCAGAGCAGGAAGAGGCAGAGTGGAGACGGAGGCTCAGGGGAAGAGGGCTGAGCAGGATATCAAGGTGGAGCAGAAATGGAGAGTAAGCAGTGCAGTCAGAGGAAGCTAAGTAAGGAGTGGGGCCCTGGTCCAAAGGCTACATGGGAAAGTTGTAGCCCCCCCCCCCCCACTTCTAGGGAGATTCCCGTGCTCATACCCAGCCTCCTCTGCCTGTAGTGGTGGTCTGGGGAGAGCTCTGCATCAGGAATGTGGCCTTGTACATTCGAAAGTTCTGCAACCACTTCTTTGTCATACCGAGCCCACATTATGATGCAATCCCTCCAGTCAGCAACCGTTTCTCAGGACTAGAAGCATTGCTCCACCATTTGCAGCTGCTTCATGAATGCCAATAATAACCCTCCTTTAGATTTTGCTGTCCTCTATGCAATCAGCAAATGTCCTGCTGCTATGGTTTTGTTCTGTGACTCTGTAAATACCAGTGGATCATTCATCCTGTGCTTGCAATACTTATGACAGTAGTGCAGATCTGTGCAGACTCCATTCTTCTGTCAAAGGTGGCTGACAGTGTGATGTGCCATGTGGATTTGTGAGATTTTTTTTAAATAAGGTATTAAATTATGGGATATGGATGGTATTCTGGGATGAAGAAATTAGCATGATGGGAACCTGTTAGTAGACATGGCCTTAGAATGACCACAGAGAGGGGGTTTTTTTCTTATCACTGTAGTACATCCACCCTCTTGAGAGGTGGTAACTAGATTGATAGAAGAATTCAAGCAGTGGATTTATTGGGGCTTAGGTTAGCTTAGCAAGATCTCTGAGGGGATTGACATTTTCACACCCCTGAGCAAAGTTGCTAGGTAGAGCTCTGGTTTAGGTGTAGACCAAGCCTAAGCATGGAAATTCCTACGTGGACACTGGTTTAACTAAATCAGTGTGTCCTCCTTGTGTAGAAAAAGTCTCAATTGTTTAAAAAATGTGGTTTCATATTTTCAGCTTGAGGAAAAGAGATGACTTTCTCCCCTTCCTTCCTCCCTCCCCCCCCCCCCCACTTTTGGCTGGCTAAGGATGGAGGGCAGTGGAGTAATTGAGTATGCTAGTTAGAAGTAATTGGCAAGTTAATGTAAATGCAACATTTTTTTGTAAAACAATAACACAATCAGAATGGTGAATTAATATATTATATACCTGTGTTTTTTGACGAAGTGTCAAATGTGGCCATTGGCCACAAGGCTTGCAGTGGATTAGAACTATACAGAGAGCTGGCGTAAATTTGATTGCAAGTCAGCTGTTTTTATGTATTAAAAATGTATTAAAATCTTGCCATATGACTTCTGACAAAGAAAACTGAATGAACATGGTGTAGCTATGGATTTCAAAGGCAAAATGTTTCTTTTTTCCACTTTTGGAATCTGCAAAGTGCAATTTTAGTATATAATTGGCAATACGGTAATCCTAGATTAAGGATGAAGTAGATTAAGTGATTGGAAATGAGCCAGAAATTTAGGTTTGTGAACGGAGGGGTTGATTCATTATGATAATCTTCTATAATAAAGAGAAGTTAAATTTTATTTGCCTCATTTCAGGACAACACCATCTTATTCTTAAGAGGCTGCAAAGAGCTTGGGCTTAAAGAATCTCAACTTTTTGACCCGGGTGATCTTCAGGATTTATCAAACAGAGTAACAGTCAAGTAAGTACAATACCAGCTCATAGTTAGGGCCTTAATACTGTGGACATGTATGGTTTAATTGTAAATAATTAAGGATGAACAATAAGGACTGTAGATATTAATATTCATGTACAACAGACACAAGCTAAGCATTCGGAATCCAGGTGCATGCCTAGACTAGATGCTCTGTTCAGAAATCCCTCCCTCCCCCCGGGATCGTTCAAAGAGCACCTTCGATTGATAACATTCTCTTGTATCTAAATACATTAGAAGGAAGAGGAAGACCAAGGACAGGGAAGGCCCACTGGTCAGTGAGGCGGGAGAAACAGTAACAGGAAACTTGGAAATGGCAGAGATGCTTAATGACTTCTTTGTTTCAGTCTTCACTGAGAAGTCTGAAGGAATGCCTAACATAGGGAATGCTAGTGGGAAGAGGGTAGGTTTAGAAGATAAAATAAAAAAAGAACAAGTTAAAAATCACCTAGAAAAGTTAGATGCCTGCAAGTCACCAGGGCCTGACGAAATGCATCCGAGAATACTCAAGGAGCTCATAGAGGAGGTATCTGAGCCTCTAGCTATCATCTTCGGAAAATCATGGGAGACAGGAGATATTCCAGAAGACTGGAAAAAGGCAAATATAGTGCCCATCTATAGAAAGGGAAATAAGAACAACCCAGGAAACTACAGACCAGTTAGTTTAACTTCTGTGCCAGGGAAGATAATGGGCAAGTAATTAGGAAATCATCTGTAAACACTTGGAAGGCAGCAAGGTGATTGGGAACAGCCAGCATGGATTTGTAAAGAATAAATCATGTCAAACCAATCTGATAGCTTTCTTTAATAGGATAACAAGCCCTGTGGATAAGGGAGAAGCGGTGGATGTGGTATGCCTAGACTTTAGTAAGGCATTTGATACGGTCTCACATGATATTCTTATCAATAAACTAGGCAAATACAACTTAGATGGGGCTACTAAGGTGGGTGCATAACTGGCTGGATAACCATACTCAGAGAGTAGTTATTAATGGTTCACAATCCTGCTGGAAAGGTATAACAAGTGGGGTTCCGCAGGGGTCTGTTTTGGGACCGGCTCCGTTCAATATCTTCGTCAATGATTTAGATATTCATAGAATCATAGAACATAGAGCTGGAAGAGACCTTAGAAGGTCATCAAGTCCAGCCCCCTGCTCTAGGCAGGACCAATCCCAACTAAATCAACCCGGCCAGGGATTTTGTCAAGCTGAGACTTAAACACCTCTAGGGATGGAGACTTCACTACTTCGCTAGGTAACCCATTCCAGTGCTTCACTACCCTCCTAGTGAAATAGCTTTCCTAATATCCAACCTGGACCTCTCCCACCACAACTTGAGACCATTGCTCCTTGTTTTACCATCTGTCACTACTGAAAACAGCCTCTCTCCATCCTCTTTGGAACCTCCCTTCAGGAAGTTGAAGGCTGCTATCAAATCACCCCTCACTCTTCGCTTCTGTAGACTAAACAGACCCAACTTCCTCAGCATCTCCTCATAGATCATATGCTCCAGCCCCCTAATCATTTTGGTTGCCCTCCGCTGGACCCTGTCCAATGTGTCCACATCCTTTTTGTAGTGGGGGGCCCAGAACTGGACACAATACTCCAGATGTGGCCTCACCAAAGCCAAATAAAAGGGAATAATGACATCTCTGGATCTGCTGGCAATGCTCCTCTTAATGCAACCTAATATGCCATTAGCCTTCTTGGCTACAAGGGCACACTGTTGACTCATATCTAGCTTCTCATCCACTGTAACCCCCAGATCCTTTTTGCAGAACTACTACTTAACGGGTTGGTCCCCAGCTTGTAACTATACTTGGGATTCTTCCATCCCAAGTGCGGGACTCTGCACTTGTCCTTGTTGAACCTCATCAGATTTCTTGTGGCCCAATCCTCCAATTTGTCTAAGTCACTCTGGATCCTATCTCTGCCCTCAAGCGTATCTACCTCTCCCCCTAGCTTAGTGTCATCCGCACACTTGCTGAGGGTGCAATCCATCCCCTCATCCCAGTCATTAATAAAGATATTGAACGAAACCGGTCCTAGAACCAAACCTTGGGGCACTCCACTAGAAACCGACCGCCATCCTGACATCGAGCCATTGATCACTACCTGCCGGGCCTGGCCTTCTATCCATCTTTCCATCCATTTATCCAATCCATATTCCCTTAACTTGCTGGCAAGAATATTGTGGGAGACCGTATCAAAAGCCTTGCTAAAGTCATGGTATATCACATCCACTGACTTTCCCATGTCCACAGAGCCAGTTACCTCATCATAAAAGCTAATCAGATTGGTCAGGCATGACTTGCCCTTTGTGAATCCATGCTGACTATTCCTAATCACTTTCTTCTCTTCCAAGTGCCTTAAAATGGATTCCTTAAGGATCCTTTCCATGATTTTTCCAGGAACCGAGGTAAGACTGACTGGCCTATAGTTCGCTGGATCGTCCTTCTTCCCTTTTTTGAAGATGGGTACAGAATGTACCCATATTGGCATAGAAAGTAAGCTTATTAAATTTGCAGATGATACCAAGCTGGGAGGGGTTGCAACTAATCTGGAGGATAGGGTCATAATTCAAAATGATCTGTACAAATTGGAGAAATGGTCTGAGGTAAACAGGATGAAGTTTAATAAAGACAAATGTAAAGTGCTCCACTTAGGAAGGAACAATCAGTTTCACACATACAGAATAGGAAGAGAATGTCTAGGAAGGAGTACGGCAGAAAGGGATCTAGGGTTTATAGTGGACCACAAGCTGAATATGAGTCAACAGTGTGAGGCTGTTGCAAAAAAAGCAAACATGATTCTGGGATGCATTAACAGGTGTGTTGTGAGCAAGACATGAGAAGTCATTTTTCCGCTCTACTCTGCGCTAGTTAGGCCTCAGTTGGAGTATTGTGTGCAGTTCTGGGCACCGCATTTCAAGAAGGATGTGGAGTAATTGGAGAGGGTCCAGAGAAGAGCAACAAGAATGATTAAAGGTCTAAAGAACATGACCTATGAAGGAAGGCTGAACGAATTGGGTTTGTTTAGTTTAGAAAAGAGAAGACTGAGGGGGAACATGATAGCAGTTTTCAGGTATCTAAAAGGGTGTCATAAGGAGGAGGGTGAAAATTTGTTCGTCTTGCCTCTGAGGATAGAACAAGAAGCAATGGGCTTAAAGTGCAGCAAGGGAGGTTTAGGTTGGACATTAGGAAAAAGTTCCTAACTGTCAGGGTAGTTAAACAATGGAATTAGTACCGGAGTTCGGACTAAGGGGGATTTAAAAATGGCGGCGTCTGGGAAGATGCAAATGAAGCCTAGGATATTTAAATCCCGAGCTTCATTTGCAACTCCGGTTGCCCTCATTTGCCTACCTAGCTCAAACTACTGAGCTAGTGTAGACATACCCTCAGAGAGGTTATCCAGCCAGTTATGCACCCACCTTATAGTAGCCCCATCTAAGTTGTATTTGCTTAGTTTATTCATAAGAAGATAATACGAGACCATATCAAATGCCTTACTAAAGTCTAGGTATACCACGTCCACCACTTCTCCCTTGTCCACAAGATTTGTTATCCTATCAAAGAAAGCTATCAGATTCGTTTGACGTGATTTGTTCTTTACAAATCCATGCTGGCTATTACTTTATTATCTTCCGGGTCTTTGCAAATGAATTCCTTAATTACTTGCTCCATTATCTTCCCAGCAAGTTAAGCTGGTAGTGAGCAGCAGGCAATGACAGAGAGATTCATCTGTATGTAGCGTCGCTTAGGGACTTTGTGAAACTGGCTTTTCTCTTACTTAGCCTGATTTTGATTGGGATCCCTGGTTCTTACCAAAACCAGTAGGGTTCTGCCCACTGCTGCCTAGAATGTTCTGTGAAAGTTTTTGAATTAATGCAGTTTTGAATGAGTTAAACTAAAAGTTAATAGTAAACTGGAGAATTGGATTGGCCCTCAGTATAACGTGGTGGTAGATGGACAGGGAGGTGCTTGTTGTCAGAAAATCTTTTCTTTCCCCCACTCTTCAGAGAAACTCACCTCCAGAAATCCAGCTGAAAAACTTTCCCTTGAACTTCCCAAGTTCATGTTGAAAGTCACTGGCTGTTTTTTCAGTTTGGACCTCTTTGGTCCAGCACCCTCAGGACCTGACCAGGGGACCTGATGAGGGGATTTGCTGGACCAGGAGAGGTTCCTTCCCTTATGGTCCGAGCTGTCTGCTGCCCCTGGGCCAGGGCTCCTATCCCCTGTGGTGCTATAGCTGCTGCCAGAGCACCATGGCTGTAGTTTTATGTTTGGAGGTCCCCAGCTCGGCAGCCAGGCTGGGGGCTGGAGCTGTCTGGCTGCCTCTGGAGTTGGAGCTTCCTTGATACAGACCTGCTGACCTAAACTGGCTCCAGTGGCTGGGGAGCTCCAGCCCCTGCGGCAGCCAGGGAACTCTGGCTCCCGCCCTCCGGCTCCGGGCAGGAAGCTCCACAGCCAGAGCCAGAGCTCCCTGGCTGGAGCTGGAGCTTTGCAGCCTCTGGAGGCAGAATGAGACTGGAGCTCCAGGGCCTGGGCCGGAGCTCCCCGGCCACTGCAGCAGAACTCCCCATTGCTGCCCACCCTGCATGCCCCTGCCCACACTTTACCACATTCCTGCCCTCTGCCCGATCTCCCTGTTCCTGGGCTCTGTGGTCCAGGAACCTCTGCGGTCCTGCCAGACCACGTGTGTTGCCAGACCAGAGAGTCCTGGTTAGGGAGGTACAACCTGTACTAAATGAACACCATAGTAAGAAAGATAATTCTACTCCCTAGTTTGCAGCCATTTTGAATGCTTATTTATTGTAGCAAAGATTGTTTATTCCATGCTGCAACATAAAACAAATCAATATTAAACTACACATGATTAAAATAATGGCATATCTTTTAATTCTTTTTGTGATTTATTTTTGTGCATTTAAATGGAATGTATTAAGCATACTTTTGGTCATTCAGCTATAAAAAGTTGTGATCTAATGCTTTACAAAATAGTCTGATGTTAATCAGATTAAATACTTTTTCATACTAAGATCGCAGTGGAAAAGAAAATATGAACAATATTTTTTTAGGATGAATTTACTAGAAGAAGAATGCACTTGGAAAACGACGGATTATTTTAAGTTCCTTTATTTTTCAGGCTTTCAGTATTTTCATAAATGTAAACAAACATTCTGATTTTGGCAGTCATATAAATTTATCACCAGAGTAGACTTGCATAGTTTGAAATGAATTAGCTTTTAATTTTATTCGGAGGATAATCTAAGCTAAATATTTGCAGTAAGTTTGTTTTGTTTGTATAATACGCTGATGTGTTAGACACATTCTTTTTATGTTCAGTACTCCAAGAAATTTCTTGGCTAAAAATAAAATGAATTTGAAGTGAAGCCTTATAATTTTCCTGTTGTTTGTGTTTTCACAACTTTGAGCTTCATGTAGGCTCCTAATTTAAGACTTCTAGACATAGTGAAGGAATGCTAGCGAAGGCATTTGCCCCCAAAAGGATGTTAGTCTTCAGTGTAAATGCTAAGTATACTTTCACAGAGCAGCAAACAGATATTATACTACAGGTGCACATGAGAAGACTGTAACTCTGTGTTATTAATTATTAATATCATCTGTGTTATTTCATCTCCCTTCTGCTGTGTGCATGATGTGGATTTTCTTTGTGAGATGTTCTCTGGGGCAAGCCATGTTTGTTTAAACATTTCAAGCATGTTCAATTTCTGTTTTACCATTGGGTATTCATGACATATTGGAGAGCAAAATTTGACCCTTGAACTGCAGTCGAGTTTTAGGGTTTAGGTCTTTAGTCTTCCTTGAGTACACAATTCTGTGTTTCATTCTTGGCACTAGCCACTTCACTGTGGGACTTCTATAGCATATTTTCTTTTTGCTTTGAAAGCGTTGTAATTTAATGATTGCAAAATACTCCCACATTATGAATGAATGCACAACATCTTCCTAGCTTTCTTGTGTTTCCAACCAACAGAAGCATCCTGCAGGCTTTTGTTAGGAAAACCACGTGATCTCCTACATACACACTCTTGGAAACAGTGTCTGCTTTCTGATTTTTCTTTCTTCTCTTTTTTTGTGTGTGCATCCAGGAACATTGACAACAGTAGGAAACTGAAAAATGTAAGTATTTAATTTTCAGTGTTTTCTTCTCTGGATAATCCTGGTTTTGGACGGAGTTAAAATTTAGATTGTAAAAGCTAGTACTGTGATGTAAATCTGAAAAAATCCTTTTGTACATTGAACATGCAGAGTTCATTTGAAACTAAGAAGAGTGCTGCAGAGGCAGACTGTCTCTGCAAACAAAATAGGATAGTGATAGAAATGTAGCCCTATTAGTCTGGGGTAGCTGAAGCAAAAACAAAAACAAAATAGGACTGTGCTAGTAGTATTGTTTCAAGCTAAATAAAGAAGTAAATAATTAAATCTCTTGATTACCAGTCTAATTTTGATTAACACTACCTACCATATCAAAAGCTAAATGTTTTTTGGATTTTCTGAATTTACTAGTTATACAATGATTATCATTTGGTTTATACTTTTGTGCAAAGCATATCTAACAGAGAATATAATACAAACTTCATTCACATTATGTGGATCTAAACTGTTGAATTGTCATTTTCCATTAGATTTGCTAGCTTTCTCTTTGAGTTTCCAAACTGATGTGTATGTTTTCCCAAGTAGGATGTGTTGTCAAAAGCAGAGTAGGCTAATTTTGTTTCACTTTTTGTTGATTTAAGCCATTAGCAGTAGTAATAATTTTGTAAGAGTAAGATTTAAAAAAAAAAAAAAATCTGAACTTGGCTAGTCCCAGATTTACCGGTAGTTACACTATCAAAGGTCAAGCAAACCTGGCTTTACTGCCATCTGTAAGCTACTGTAAATTCAATTTGTATTTAACATTCATCTACAGTTTAAGGAAATGCCAAGATCTTTCGCTTATAATTTTTCAAGCTAGTGATCCTTGATTGCAGGTAAAAAGGACTGAATATTTTGTTCCAAGTCTCAGAGAGGTAGCTGTGTTGATCTGTATCTCATGTTTTATTTTGTTCAGTCTTTCTGGTCATCAGGAGAGTAATATCTCCTTTTTCTAGCACACAAAGTTGGGAATGTTCTCATTCCATGGCTTTTTGGATTACTCTTTCCCTGGAAATTGGCTAAAAAGCGTTATATGCATGTGGTGTTCTTAAAGTAAAGTTAAGAAGGATTCATAAGTGTCTATGTAATGTAGACATTCCAGATGCATTAGTCTGTACTCCAAACTGGCAGCCAGTCAGAATTGCTTGCAAAGGTGTCATTTTTGGAAATATTTTCAACTCTGGATGAGTAAGGGAGGAGAAGATTGAGTGCTTGCAAAACAAAGAAACAAAAAAACCCTGAGCATAGCATAAACCACCTCTCATCACTTAATTAGTTACGAAAATTAATTAGATAGTTTCTTAGTTCCAAACAGTACTGTGTCTTCAAGTATTTGTACGTAACTTGAAAGCACAATGCTGTTTTTGCATGTATTTGCTATTCTGTGTTGCGTTAAATTTATCTTGATGATCAGCTACTTATCCACATCTCTCTCTCATAGTTGCCATCAAATATGGGGTTATTAATAAAACTAAAAAACTCCTATTAAAAGGTTTACATTATAAGAAATAAAGGTGCCAGAAATGATTTCTTGTCTTCCTAAAAAAGTATGATAGTTTTAAGCATTCAAGAAAGATGTTGGATTTTGAGAGTTTTGGACAACTGAAATTCTCTATTACCAGAACAGATACAGTCCTGCCAGTGCCAGAACAGGTTTCTCTTCTTGGCTCCATCATTGCATATGACCTTAACCTAGAGAAACTACCTCAAGGAATGAGAGTTTATGTAAGGGTCTATAAGCTTAGGCCTTGGCTAAACTTAGGCATAGGCCATCTTATTTCTGATGGTGGTTTCTTCATTATGGCAAATGTCCAGTTGAAGGTTAGGTGAAACCATCAACTTATTCCACCTAAGGTGCAGAAAAACTGCTAGATGGTCCAAGCTTTTAATATTGATCTAAGGGTTTCTTGAGTCATAAAATTAGAGGTGAAGTTCATTGACTCTTATCAATAATATTGGGGTAGGTGAAAACTGAACTCACTTTTCTTTTCTTCAAATGTACCCTGACATATTTGTTGTGTGTTTCATTATGTATTTTAATGAAGGAATACCATTATTAATAATTTTATCCAGCCACCATTGCCTTTATTTTACCATGAGCTTTAGAAATCTTCATTATTGGAAGGTAATTCTTTTGAGTTTTCTTCACTTTGTGGGTTCTTTTGAATATTGATTGAGCTTTATTTTTGCTGCTTACTTATCAGCCAGATATGACACAGCAGTGGTTTTTATTAAAATGTCAGCAAGCTTAGTGTATCTTTTTAATAAACTGCAAATTCTGTGAGATTATTATACCTTTAATAGATGCATTGTGTATTTGTTATTAACCATTTAACCATCCTCCCTTCCTAACCCAAAGAGTGGAATTCAGATTTAGAACAAATTCTCAAATTCACTAGTGATTTGGAGTTCAAAATAAATGAAGATGTTCTTAGGAAAAGTAAATTTAGCAAATTAAGTGTGTAGATTTTCAGTTAATGATTCCTGATTTCTGTAGGTTCTAGTTACCATTTATTGGCTGGGGAAAGCAGCAAACAGATGCACTTCATACAGTGGAGCAACACTGAACCTGAAGGAGTTTGAGGGATTGCTGGCCCAGATGAGAAAGGTATCTTTTTTTGTTGGTGTTTCTGGCTGGAAATTTAGTTTTTAATTATTGAAGATTGAAGTCCCACAATAATGCTTTCTGATATCTGTTGTTATAACTTAGAAGGGGACAGTGAGCTTGGGTAGTGGGAGTGAGTTATTTTTTTGGAAAGCTCCTGACTATATTACATACTGTAAATACAGCGATAGCTATTTGCTTTTTTTTTTTTTTTTTGGTAGAGGTTTTGCAGATGCTATGGATGTAGAAATTACCAGCTGCAGGACTTGAGATAGTTATATAACATAACACTTAGAGCTGAGCGAATAAGTGATGATTTGGTTCAGGGGCCAAAATGAAAAATCTGGGGTGGGGAGAAATAGGTTCTGTTTAATTTGAAACAAACATTTTTTTGGTTTACTTCAGGTAGAATAAAATATATTGTATACACATTGAATTGCTTTCAGGTTTTCCATGCTTTTATTTGTTTGCACTTTTTTAATTTGCTAAATTTTGAAATGAAATCTATGTCAAAACAAAAAGTCTACACATTTTGTTGCTAAATGGCTAAAATGAGATATTTTGACATTTTTGATTTTTTTTTTTTTTGCCAGAACTATTCACTTGGGGTATGTCTACACACAATTTTTATTTCGGGAGAAGGATGCAAGTAGTGCTGCACATTTGCATACTTCCTCCGGTTTTTTTGCGGAAGACGCTCTTCCGGTATTTACCCGCATCTAGATGTGGCCAAATTTCTAAATAAAACCCTATTTTGAAAGACTCCTGTAAACCTCGTTGTAGGAGGAATAAGGGGTCTTTTAAAAAAGTGGTTTATTTCAAAATTCGGCCGCATGTAGACATGGGTAAATACCGGAAGAGCGTTTTCGGGGGAGGGGCGGAAGGAGGAAGTATGCAAATGTGCAGCGCTATTTGCATCCTTTTCCCAAAATAAAAATTTTGGGTAGACATACCCTGAGTTTGATCCAAATTCATTAATAGTTTTGGTGCCCTAAAAGTATGTATTTTTGAGAATTACTAATTGCTGAAAATATATTGTCCTGTACTTGTTAAAATGGTAATGTTCATAATTCGGTGTTCCTGCTCTTTGCTTATCACATACCAATTGACTGCTCTCGAGAGAGAAAACTTGCAAAGTGAGTCAGAGGGCCTAAAACCTTAGAATCTGATTAAAGAACATATTAGAACTCTCAGATTGTGGTGAACAATATTTTCCTCAGCCAGTTTTCAGTTGAACCAAAAGTTTCAATTGAAGAATATAAAATTTCAACAGTCAAAGTGGGTGGGGAAAGGAGATGTATGTGTATGTCACATGTAGCAGAACCTTGATCATTTGTGTTTAGCCAAACTCTTAATCTTGGATGAAAATGGATGTCAGAATTTACAGGCCATTGCAGATCAGATCAGCCAGGTTCTGCTGCTGAAAAGAGGCCTGAGCAGAGTGTAACACCGATCCCACAGCCCAGTCAGTAGTACTACAAGTAGGCTGCAGTGGATTTTGAAACTCCTCACACTGTTGCTCCTTGTGGCTCTACTGAGGTCACTGGGATAGTGAATAAGTACTTCATGGCTGGCAACTGATAATCAGAATTTCTGGATCTTCTCCTTTCCCCTCCCAAAGTCTACCATTGTAGAAGTAGATACTGCCTACCTACTGCATCTCACAAAGGCTCCTGCTTTGCCTTGCATACAAAACAGTCCATCCCACCATGGCTGGCTGGCACATTCTGCTTGCCTGTGCACTGCTGCCTGCTACTGACTCATTGATCTATCTGGGGCATTCAGACTTGGGAATCCCAAGGGACCTGCAGTAAACGGTTCCCAGAAATGAAGAACTCAACTAGTCGATTTCGGTTACCACATGCTAATGAATAGAGAAAGCCTTTAGATAAGCTGCCATCTTGCTTCTCTTCCTTTCTCTTAGACTGTCTTTCTTAGGGGAGTCTATTGCCTGTGTGAACCCAGCCATAGGAGCAAGAAAACATGGCAAAGTGCCTTGTTCTGTTGGGGAAATAAAAGATGCATCTCTGCAGTGAAGGGAAAAAAGGAGGGGCCTTACTGTGCCTCTTCCTTCAGCAATAGGACAATAGCAAATATTTTTATGTTTATGGGTGTATTTATAAAATTCATATATGGAGATAATACATTCAGTTATGATATCTGTAGGATGTACATTTAACATCCTAACTGGCTTTCTGGCCCATTGCCCTGTGACTTAATTCTGTCATTCTGAAGTCCTGGGAAGCTTCAAAAAACCTGTCTTTTTAGAAAAAATGTAATTCTGCATCCATCTACTGAAGATTTGTTTTTCCTTCTCTGGCCCACTCTCTCCACCACACAAAAAAATTACATTTGGGTAAGGCCCAAGGTTAGAAAAGTGAAGCCCCTACATCACTGACAGCTTTACCATACATAAAAATGTTAGGCTTCAGTGTTATTTTATAACCTTGTCAGACTAGGAACAGGAGTTCTGTGTTTCTGGAAAGGAGAGATTCCTACTACCTCCCCTTGGCCAGTGCATTGTGTTATGTTATGGGAATATCTTTTCAAGAAGTGTCCCAGAACTGATGTAAATGAAATGTAGAGTGTTTCTATTCAGTAGATAATACACACTCAAAATTAGAGCAAGTATCTGTACTAGCCTGTAACAATCTTTTGGGAGAATGAGATGCCAACAGGAAGGCTAAATAGTATGTGTTACAGGAGAATTACTATAGTATATAGCACTATCTTTTGTACACTTGCATACTTTTATCTATAGTTCCCCCCCCCCCCGCCCCCCAGTAATTAAAAAGTAAACTAAATTAAAGTTAACCAGCTAATAAAATGGAGAATTTTGGAGTCCATTCATTCGCACTTCATTCAGTGTTTTAAAGCGTGAAATAGTTGAATAATGTGTGTTTTCAGCCTGAACTTTTGAATAGTTTATCTGATTTCTATCCCTCTTGCTATTGGGTGTTTCCATGACTTTCTAACATCTTATTTTAAGAAAGTGGAAGTTTGCCAGAGGACTGAATACCAGCTGATTGATATGTAAAGATGGGGAACTTTAGAGAACCTTTTTCTGAATCTGGATCTGGACAAGATTTCAAATAGTTTCAAGGAAAAGGACAAAGAGGATTTTGAAAGGATGTAATTGTTCTTGGAGCTATATACTTAATGTAGATTTTAGGAAGACAGGTATATGTTGAACAATGTGTGTATATACCATTACTAAACCAGGGATAAGAGAGGAAAACACATAGAATTAACGCACTAACTTGTTAACATATTTTAAATTTAGAAATGGAACAAAACTTGTTCAATCCCAGTGTGTGTACTCAGTGACTATTGGTATTACTGTGATTATGCTTGGCCTTAAGGAACCTTTGGTGCTGGACATATTTTGGCTGCAAGTTATTTCGTGGCTCTAATTAAGTCTTCTTCCTGGAAAGTCTACAGAACACAAGTGTCTAATCTTGCCTTTCCCTCTTAGCCTCTCCCTTTGAATATTGAGCTTCTGATTGATATTATGATGCTCCCTTTCTCAGCTCCTCTTTCTGCAGTAATTCTTCTATGCTAAGGAGGCTGTTGACTTTATTATACCATGATGTTGATTGATCGGATCACTGGCAATACTAATAATGACAACAGTAACTGTAAAGGACAGTTGGAGATACTCTCAACTCAGTTATCTAGCTCCAACTATCTGTAGTCCATAGGTGTTTTTAATTGGAAACTTGAAAATTCATATTTAAGTGTGTCAGGAAAAAAATGTACATTCCAGTCATTTCAGATTTAAAAATGTCAGCCTGCTAATGTCACCCACGTCACTTGATTATTTTTTTTTCAGTGACAGTCTGGCAGAGAAAAAAAACTATAGAGATTTATCTTTTGAATAAGAGAGTAGGTACTTTTGTTTTTCTCAGCCTGTGCTATTGTAATTAATGTTAAGAAACTGGATGAAACAAGGGATTTATTATAATGCAAGGGTGAGGATGGCTTCTATTGACCTTTCTCTCTGCTGGAGTTTCAGCATTTTAGTATGTGCTGCTTGCGCTGGAAAGAATTTATAATCACAGGGCTGTCAAAGACAACCATTGTTCTCACTGCTCTGAACATGTGGGTCAGCTACAAGTGCTTTCATATCCCCCAGAGCCAGGAGCTGGCAAAGAGTAAAGAGCACGACTGAATTCTTCAGAGGCATCAGGAAAAGCGTTTTGCATATTTTTCATTGCTGATTGCTTTAGAAAGACATCCCTCTTTCATAGTAGGAATTTCTCTTCAAGGTAGAGGGAGGCTGGGACACACTGCTTCATTATTTTGCCGGGCTGAAGCGACAACAACAAATGCTGCCTGCTGGTGTCCCAGCCAGATACAATAGATAGACCGGAGGAATTAATCTGCAGGATAGTGAGTTTATCCCTGACTCAGCCATGAGGTCAAATTTATAATGCCTTTGCCAGGGGGCTATGGACTACGGAGGACAAGTTAAGTTTCAGGTTTATTTCAGTTTTGATACTTTTATTAACCTGCCTATTGCAACTGTATTTGAAATAACTATATTAATCCAAAGCATGTGTGTTCTTTTTAATCAGTATGAAAGGAAGTTTTATTGAAATATCATGGTTTTGATTTGAGCAAAAGAAGTGCTATGATTGGGGAAAGAGATTTTATTGCATTAGTAATATACTTTGGACTCAAATGCATAATGAATCTCATTTTTGTGTCGCCAGCTTCTTTTTGAAGAGGTAACTTCTGTATTTGCATGTAGGAAACCGAAGATATTGAAAGCCCCAGACGCAACATCCGTGACAGTGGTTATATTGATTGCTGGGACTCTGAACGCAGCGATTCTCTTTCCCCCCCTCGCCATGGCAGAGATGATTCCTTTGACAGTCTGGATTCGTTTGGTTCCCGCTCACAGCAGACACCATCTCCAGATGTAGTGCTCAGAGGAAGCAGCGATGGTAAGTGTCAATCACAAGGAGACGCATGCAAAACATTGACTGTGTCACCTAGCACTTTCAGTGCAAAGGCAGCCATTCAAAAGCTGGATGCAGTTTTTGAATAATGATGTCGCCTGTGAATTGGTAAAAGAAACTGTCTTTGAATGCAGATTTTTGTTTCTTTGGGTCAACAGATAATTTTGCCAGCAGTTTATTTGTGGTCTACTTCAGTTACTTTAGCATGGATAGTAAAATGAGTTATACCATACAGGTGTAATTTATGACATGATGTTTTTCTAGTTTTCAGGCTTGCAGATACATTTTGCAGACATATATCAGCTCATAAGCAAGGCTGAAGCAAGATCTAAGAATACAAGAGGGGGAAAATGTTAAAAAAAAATCAAATGCCCTATAAATCAACTGGTCATTTAAGAGAAAATGGAAACCTGTTGGAAACTGTTGATACCGAGGACAGTTTTGAAGTACAGTCTTGTGAAAATACAGTTATGGCAATTCTTGGCAAAAAACCAAGTGATTTGATAGTCGTCCTTACAACCCACTCAGCCAGGGCATGCAGCTCTGACCTTCAACTTGTCCAGAATATCCTCTGTGTCCTGTTGTGTCAGAGTATGAGGTGCTGTGAATATGAACAACTATCCTCTAGGAAGTAGAGTTAGAGCTTGTGTTAAGTGTGATTCCAATCCAAAGCTTCTAGGATAGAAATGCCTTCTCTTCAGCTTTCTTCACAGAGTATCCTAGGTGAGCAGCTCAGTTACTTCCGTGTTAAGCATGGAAGATGAATTGCCTACATCAGTGGTCTCCAGCCTTTTTAGCCATAATATCACTTTTTCAATTTAAGTGCAATGTAAGATCTACCTCACACCCAAATACCCTTGCCCCACTTCCTGCCTGCCTGCTCCTTCTATGAAGTCCTGCCCCTGCTCCACCCCTCCAGAAAGCAACAGGCACATGCAGCAATGGCTCCATGTGCTGCCCCTCATCTACAGTCACTGAGCCCACATCTTCTACTGGCCATGGTTCCCTGTTACTGATCAGTGGGAGCTGCAGGAGTGGTGTCTGCAGGCAAGGACAGCGTGTGGAGACCCCCTGCTCTGCCTTTCTCAGGGGCTGCAGGGATATGCCAGCCACTCCCAGGAAGCAGCAATTACCACAGGGATAATGACTCCGGCCACAACAGGTTAGGCATTTTAGAACTCACTACTCAAAGAATTACATTTAAGCTTAAGAGAGAAATGAAAATTATGAAATGCAGACTAGTCAAAAACAAAAAACTAACCCACTTTGCAAGTAGTAAAAGAAATAACAATCGCCCTCCTCATATGTGTTGCATGAGGAGAGGAGAGTGAAGGACAGTGTGTGTTTGTGAGAATGACAGACATGCACACAGAGTGTGTGAGAGTGACAGGGATTTGCATTGCTAAGCTCCCTCCACCCCCTGCTCACTATGTGGAGATGGGTTACAGGAGTGGGGGGAGAGTGGACACCCCCCCATCAGCACTTCCTCACACCCTGCACAGCAAGCAGGAGGCTCCAGGGGCGCAGCTCCAAGGCAGAGGGTAGGAGCAGCACGACAGTGGGTGGAGGGACAACTGAAGTGCCAGTGTTTGATAGTTTCTTGGCCAAACCAGTTAGGATCACCTGTTGGAGGCCCCAAGATCTATCGGTAGATGCTGATCTACTTGTTGGTTGACCACTGGCCTATATAGTATATTCTGAAAATCCATCATTTCTGTTCAAACATATCTGGCTCACCTGCTACCAGAGCCTCCCAGCCCTGGACCATCCGCCAGCCTCCTGCCCAGCTCCCCCTTGTCACCAGCCTCACTGCCCTGCTGGCCTGTCCCCCCATCTCCTTCCCTGCTATGCCAAGCAGCCCAGTTCCTTGCTCACCAGGTTTCTTGCCCCACAGGGTAGCCCTGCTGTGGCACGCTGAATTCCTTGCTCTGTCAGGCTGCCTCACTGGGTTGTGCCTGGCTGCCCGTTTTCAGTGTGTTGGGCAGCCCAGCAGCATGGGTAGCCCAGGCGCCAGCCCTCCACTGGGACCCTCTGGTCTTGGAAGACCCGTGATCCTGCCGGATGACAGATGTTGCTGGATCAGGGAGTCCTGGATTACAGAGGTTCAACTTGTAGTAACTTTAATAACCAAATGAAATGGTGGCTGTTTTACTCATGTAAAAGAAACAAACTGGAGAAAGAGGTTATTAGGTGTGTCAGTGGTAGGTACAGCTCAGGCAGATTAATCATTAAAACATGCTAACTTGAACCAGTAAGTAGTTGCCCTAATGGGGTCTATGGTTAATATTTCCATTTGGGAGCTGGCTTGATGTCCTCACCCAGGCAATGGACTCTGCAAGAAGAAACAGAGAAGACTATTCAGCAGTCTCTTAAACTATAGTGGAGCTATAGATACACTGACAAATATAAGAGTACAGCCATTAATTGTAACAGTGGTACTAGCCCAGTGGTAACCAGACAGTAGATTGGGATCTACCGGTAGATCTTGGGGCCTCCAACAGGTTATATTGACTGGTCTGGCCAGGAAGCTATCAAGCACTGGCACTTCAGTTGCCCCTCCACCCACTGTCACGCTGCTCCTGCCCTCTGCCTTGGAGCTGCCCTCCTGGGAGCCTCCTGCTTGCTGTCCAGGATGTCAAAGGGAGAAGAAGGGGGTCGCTGATGTCAGGGTGTCCCTCCTCCCCCCACTTCTGTACCTTATCTCCACACAGAGAGAAGGGGATGGAGGGAACTTGGCAATGTAAAGCTCTGTCATTCTCATGAACACACACTGTCCTTCACTCTCATCTCCCAACCCAAGTAACATGTTGTTACTTTTTTTTACTGATTGCAAAGTAGGTCATATTTGATTTCTGACTGGTCTGTGCATTTCATAATTTTCATTTCTCTCTTACGCTTACATTTAATTCTTTGGATAGTGAGTTTTAAAATGCCTAACCTGTCGTGGCTGGAGTCATTATCCCTGTGGTAACTGCTGCTTCTGGCACGTCCCTGACATGTCCTTGCAGCCCCTGAGAAAGGCAGAGCAGGGGGTCACCACATACTGTCCTTGCCTGCAGACACCACTCCTGCAGCTCCCATTGATCAATAACAGAGAACTGTGGCCAGTAGAAGCTGTGGGCTCAGCGCCTGTAGCTGAGAGGCAGCACAAAAGGGGGCCTTGCTGTACATGCCAGCTGCTTTCAGGAGTGGTGCAGGGCCAGGGCAAGAGTAAGCCTGCCTTAACCCCACTGCTCCACCACCCAGACGCTGTCTTGGTTAAATGTCTCAGAGCCTGCTTCCTGAACCTCTGTCCAAGTCTTGAACCTCCTCTTGCACCCAATCACCTGCCCCAGACGTGAGTTCCCCTGCACCCAAACTCTTTCCCTGAGCTTGGACCCTGAAACCCTTCCTGAACCCCAAACCACTACTCTGGGCTAAGCCTCGATTCCCTCCCACACTCCAAATTCCTTGGCCCAAAACCAGAGCCTGCACCCCAACTCCCTACCCCAGCCCCGGGGCAAGTGAATGAGGATGTGGAAGGAAGGGGGGTGGAGTGAGTACGGTGAGGCCTCAGAGAAGGGGTGGAGCAGGGGCAGGCCTCAGAGAAGGGGTGGGAAGGAAGTGGGGCAAGGTTTGAGGCATATCTTACATTGCACTTACATTGAAAAGCTGATTTTGTGTTTCATAAGGTTGGAGACAGCTGTTCTATCTCGTAAATAAATACTTTATTTGGCCATCTGTGGTACTAGAGGTGATATTCCCTTCGTGCATCTACAGAGGCTCCTTGAACACTGCTTTGTATGTTAGTAGGAGCAGGGAATACTGGTCAGGCTGGTGAGATCTGCTGCCTTTTGTTCCCATTTTGGGCTCCTACAAGGGCATGTGAAAGCACAAAGATAACTGCAAATGAATTTTATAAATAGCGTCAAGGCTGAGAGCTCAAAACAAGTGACAAGAAAAATCACTGAAAGTTAAAGAAGCCCTTTGTCTTCTGACATGCTGTTATCTAGACATGTCAGTGCTTGTAGACCTGGACCCACAATCCTAGAGGCGACCAAGGGAGGAAGCAGAGGATCTGCTTTCATTTCTTCTACCATCATGGGCCTTTGCTGGTGGATCAGAGTCTGTTCTTTCAGGATCCATCTGCATTCAGGACAGAACTAAACACTAGGACAAAATTAGATTATGGCATAAAAGTAGCACTAAGGCACATGCCCCACTCCTGATTCCTATCTTGTGGCCCTGCTCAGCTTAAAAATAAGGCACGCGTCGTCATGCTAAATGCTAGTGCTTCATTAATATGTTACTAGCCAGCATTCATATGCTAATTCCTCTGAACCTAAATCTGGGCAATGCAAAAATACCTGGCAAAAAGCATGTTGTGAATTCGGCTGAATAGTTGATTCCAATAGTGTGTCTAGTGGTCCTTCCTCACTCTGGTCTTTTACCCTTTTCTTATCCATCTCCAAGCAAGTACGTTTGGCATTGCAACGGAATGAACTATCCTTTACAGACACCATTCCTGACACATTTAACCCTCTTTTCTCTTTCAGTTATCCACAATCTCATCATGATTTTTTGTGAATTTATTTGTTAACCTTAATTGTTGAGCTAGATAATGCAAATACAGTTTGCGCAGTCTGATAGGTTTTCTAAATTGTGTGGCATTTTCTTCTGTTCCCTGTTTTGGAAACTTAACCTTTATAACCTGGAGTTACTCTTGGCTTTGGCAAGTTTTTGTAATAAATATACATAATTTTGCTAAGATTGTCTTGAAAGAGGTTTCCAAATCACTGGACAGTACTTCTGCTGCAAATGCTCTTATAAAGAATAGTTGTGTTTGTGATTCTTTAGCTTTCTAAGAAAATTCTTGCCACTAAAATATTATTCACTTAGTGTTGTCCGTGAATGTGAATTTAAAAAATGGATCATGAATACCAACAAAATCAATTAGTAGCTTAAATTCACAAGAAGAGTCCGACAACTTTCTTTAACGTTGTTTGCATCTTACCTCTTCCCCTCGCACTCTGACTCTGATCTTTCCACCGTTTGTTTCCATTCTTCACCAAAAAGTACCTCCCAAACTATTTGTTCTGACCCATTCACTTCTGCCTTTTCCTTCCTTATCTGCTATTTCCAAATTATCTATCGACTTACCCTTTTCTCTTTCAGACTTAAGTTTCTACTCATGTTCTCATGTGCTAAAGTAATTGATCCATGAGCTAGTGGAGGACTGATTAGATTACCGGGGGACTGGTCTACATTACACAGTTGGGTTGACATAAATCAGTGTATGTTGACTCAGTTATGTGCACGAACACACTAAAACCTTGTTCTGCCAATGTAAGTGCCCTAATAATAATGGTAACTCCACCTCCATAAAAGGTTCTGTTGGTGCACTTAGTGTCATCGTGTAGGACTGCATTGCTTGCATTGGTTGTCAGCTGTCTTGGAGCAGTCAAAGTGACAAGAAAATTGTGCATCTAGAGCCTGGCTGCTCCCCACTCCCAGCAGGGATGCTGCCCAGAGACTACGCATGCTCCAGATAAGGGAGGCAAGTAGCCTGGACAGCTGCCCTCTCCACTTCCAGCCAGGAGCAGTGAGGCATGAAACCCCCAAAGCGGAGTTATGCAGAGACTTTCAGCCCGTGTACTACCCCTCTACAGTTGGTGGAAACGCTCCTTGTGAAGACGTGCACCACTACAGAAAAGAAGGAAAAGTGGACATCAAACAACATAGTAATTACCACAGTGGTTGTAAGTTGACTTAAAGTAGGTCAGCTTAAGGCTGTAGTATAGATCTGAGTTGCTTGGTTTACAATTGCCCCAATTATGCCTATCTTGGGGGTATCAAAATTGGCTTAGCATCATTCTGAAAAGAGATGGCATTTGCCTATTCCTGGAGAAAGTAGAGCTGGGTAGGAATGTTTTGACATAATTGTTGAAAAATGCAGATTTTCAAAACATTCCAGTTTCATTGTGACTTTCACCAGGAGCTATTTCAAGTTCAGGATAGACAAAATAAAGTTAGAGACATAGACACTCTCACCACCTCACCCAGAATAACCAGTAGTGTGGCTTTTAAGGTTGGGATGTGGCAGACCCAGGATCAAACTTGGGTTCAGGTAAACTTGAGGCTAGAACAATACAGTTGATTTTATCAAGCCTTTGAAAATGTAACTTGCTGTGACCTTTTTCTTGTATTAGGCTTTGGTTTTTGGCTGCATAAGATAGGTCCCTAAAATAAATATTTATTTGCTACTGCTTATAGGGGGTGTGCCTGGTATTTTCACTAACTGATTTAAAATAGGAATATAAATCCACTGTACCTAGCTGTGTGTTGGAAGTTTCTATGACAAATGTCATTTCAACAGGGGTTGTCCTCCTTATTTAAAAAAAGAGAAATCTCTGAAGATGTTGTAGTTATTTGTAGTATTTTGGACCATTGTTATAAAATGCTGTTGTATTTTTAAGTAAGGATTTTGTTTCCATGTTGGCAAGTTTGAGTAAAAATTATCTTTTTTTTTCTCTTATCCCTCAATAGGGAGAGGTAGTGACTCTGAGTCGGATTTGCCACATCGAAAGATGCCAGATGTGAAAAAAGATGATATGTCTGCGAGGCGGACATCGTATGGTGAACCTAAATCAGTTGTGCCTTTTAACCAGTATCTCCCAAATAAGAGTAACCAGACTGCCTATATACCAGCTCCTCTTCGGAAAAAGAAAGCTGAACGAGAGGAGTATCGAAAGAGCTGGAGTACTGCTACTTCACCACTTGGAGGAGAAAAGCCTTTCAGGTAAGGCTTTGGTCAAGATCCCGTGTCCTCCTTATTCAGTGATGTTACTTTTTTAACCTTTAACAAATCATGACCTTTAAAAGTGCACAATGCTTTGTACAACTGACAAAATAGATCTTACTTAGAACTAACTCGTAGATTTTACCCTATTGTTTCAAACAACAGAAGAGCAATAAGCCCATGAGTGAAAGGTCATGTAATACAGACTTGGATAATGTCAGTGTTGTTCACTGTGCAGTGAAATGTTGGTTGTGAATTATTCAGTGCTGCAGTACATGTTAACTGTTTAAAACTGAAATATTGGTTTGTTTAAATGACATATTTAAGAAAGTATTAAAATAACTGTCAAAAGTTTGTTTGTTGCTCTTTGTGGTCTTTGATAATGCAAGTCAGTTTTCAAGAGGTGTTTCATTTTCAGTGAATACGTCTTCATGTGATATATATTAATCAACTTAGTTATCTCTCTGTTCTTCAATTTTGAAAATAATTCTATTGTGCATCAGTTACATTAATTTAGTTTTAGCATGTACTCTAAGATTTCATATATTTTATCCTTAAGGTTTTTTATTTTAATTTGTCTTCAAAATAGCATGATTAGCCAAAATATTATTTGAAATGTTAGTATCAGCAAATGCATGCGGAAAGTAATGTACAGTAAACGACCTTGTATAACTCACTAGCAAAAATACCCCTGAAACCATAGAAGAAGAACAAAATGAGGTACCAAGACAACATGAACAGGAGCATGTGGGATGCATGGCTTCCAGGACAAACCCCAGTAAAAGTCAAGTAGATTTCAATCAAAATGAAGGAGGTGCTACAGGTCAGTTTCCTTCAAGTAGTGGCAAAGAAACTGCAGTGCACAAGTGCAAAGACAAAGATGCAGAAGAGATCACAAAGTTACAAAGGCTTGAACAAGCTGGTATAAAGGTCATTCCAGCAGCACAACGCTATGGCAGGTTAGCTCAAAGTGTGTGGTTTTGTGCACGCTTCACATTTTAAAATGTTGCGATTGTATGGGTTTTTCCTCATTCAGCCATTATTTCTCATAACAACAACACATCTACTAAGCACTTGCATTTTCTGCTGTTTCAGTTGCAACTAATTAGATTTTAGAAAAGATTTAGGTGTGAAAAAGCTTGTGACATGGCAATCATGCATTGGAATGCTATATGGTGTTAAATACATTTGCGACACTATAACTTGGGTGGAAACAAAGTTCAAGAAACAAAAACTGCTGAGAACAAGAAAACTTGTAAAACTTCCATTTGATACCATCTTGGATTCGCTCAAAAAAACCCAAAACAAAACCTATGTTACTATATGATGCCTTGTTTGGGCGAGGGTTCTAGAAATTCTTTAATACTCTTCTTATTATTGGAACATTTCAGTAACAAGTTGCTGAATCACTCTCATTTTAAGTGGTTAATATTTTTAACTTTTTTACTAAAGGAAGTATTTAATTTTAAAGACAGGAACTATAAAATGCACTGCTTGTTAACACCTGCACCAAGTAAAGCATGTTGATATAGTTCAGCAGTCGTTCTTTGACTATAGCTAACCACAGAATGGCCATCTTTATTGATCGTTTGACTGATGTTGTGTGGTTTTGTATTTTTGTTTGTTTGTTTTACTTAAGATGGTTATTTCTCTTTCTTTATATCAAAAGTCTGACAATGGAATAACTTAATCTCCTTTCAGTCACGATTATGTGGGGTCCCTCTGAAAACTAGCTGTTTCTCTTGAGGTTACCTCCCTAAGCAAAACTTTTAACTGGTATAACCAGGATAGTCCTTTAAAAATTGTGAAATGGTTTGATTAAACGGTAAGTGTCCAACTTTCTGCTTGTCCAACCTCTTATCTTCTGGAACATCAATGAAAAGTGTTCAGAATTTTATTCTCAAAAAATAAAAGCTTCATTAAGCTTGAAGTTAAAATAATAAATTAGAGATTGGGGTACAGTACTGGCAATATATGTACAGAACCCAGTTCGATGGGATCCTGACTTCAGTTGGGAACTCTAAAAGTTGTTCTACAAATAATAGCTAATGGACAACATTGGGGAGAGCTATCAAATGAAGTTATATAGTTAAATTGGAAGTATGGATGCATGTATATATTCTGCTTCCTTTGGACTTGTTTTATTATTCTAAAGGTATGCTGTCTCTTTACAAACAATAACATACTTTTTGTATATCAGTAATACACATTGTAACCAATGCGTGCATTAACTAAGACACTGAAGAGCTATATAAGATAACAGACAAAATAAGTGCTACGCTAGGACATAAGCCAAAATACTAATAAAAAGAATTTGTGATCAGCCATAAATTACAGCCCCATCCTGCCTCAGCTAATCGCAGGCTGCCGGTCAGTAGTTCAGAAACCAGAAAGATAATAGTGCAAGCACATATTGAGTCCAAGACAATAGTGCTGTTTGGCAATCCAAGGTGTAACAAACAATATTTATAGCCTGTATTTATTTTTATTTTTTTTAGAGGATGCTTACAGCCTTTAGCTGTCAGTCCCCCTACTCCAATCCTGCATTTCTTTACTGATTTTTAATCTCCAAGGCTGATTGGCGTGTACACAAGTGTATGGTTCAGCAGGGATTCTGATCTCCTTCTTTTACTAAGTGCCTTTGTGCTACTTTAGCAGGAAGAAGGAGGAACAGTAATTGGTGATGCTTGTTCCCTGCTCCCAGTAGGAGCTCTCTAACTTATCAACTAAGTGCAATTCCTGCAGATGGCAGCAGGCGTGTTCAAAGGCACTAATGGCTTTCTGCACTAGCTAAACAGCTGAAGTACAAAGAACCGAGCTTGCAGGAGAAGCTCAGTTTTGCAGCCATGGGCAGTTGGTGCAGCAGGGGCTGGGGGAGGTATGCCCCAAGCCTCACCTACAGCCTCGCCCCCTCTTCTGAGGCCCCCTTTCATGGAGAGGGGAGGAGATGGGGTAGCACACAGAGCACATAGGCCTATGTTAGTTAGTGATCCACATGGCAACTGCTTTTCTTGGCAAGTCCCTCATCAGTGAGAAGTGTTGTATCTGCAGGCCCTTTTGACCCAGGACGGAGTTCTCTCAAGGTGTTACTTATGGTGTCTGCCCTCGCTCCCCAGGACCAATGTTCTGACTCTGCCCTGAGTACGTGTGACGTAGTGCAGAGCATTCCCCTGACACTGTCGACCAGCCAACACAAGGTGTCTTCAGTGGCTCCATCCAAGAGAACCAAAAAATCAGGCAAGGACAAGTTCCCCGGAAGCCCAAACAAATGGAGGAATGCAGGAAAGAACAAGTGCTGGACAAGGTTTCAGCCTAGGTGGAGCAGAGTAATCCTGTGTGCTCCTTGCCACCCTCCCCAAGCATCCAGGTCCCTTCCACCCCGGAGGCATTCCAGGTGGCCCAGGACATCATCTTCATGCTGGTGCTGCCAATGCCAGTAGTGTCAGGGCCTCACCAGAGAGGCTGGGTCTAAAGGAAGGTTTCCTCAGACGTGATTTCCTTCTTCCTTGGACAGAAGGCCTCATGTATGGACAGGGCTGGATTAAGGCGGGGGCTAGCTGGGCAGCTGCCTGGGGCACCAACCTATGGGGGGCGCCTGATGGCATCTGTAAGGGGCGCTCGATTGCACCTGTAAGGTCCGCAGCGTGCCGGGGCATAGGAATGGCTCAAGCCGACCTTGTGTATGCATCTCTGTCATTTCCAGTGTTCAACAAGGACTTGCAGAAGATCAAACAGGACACAGCACAAGTAATACTCATCGTACCAGCATGGCCATGCCAGCATTGTTACGGCACTTCCATGAGTCTTAGTGAAGCAGCTTCTGCCTTTTGCCAGTCTACACGGATCTACTATCACAGGATCACGGCTGCTTTCTTTCTGTAAGAAGGCCTTTTTAGTGGCAATTATGTCATCTGGGAGAGTATTTGAAGTCGGAACCCCCGTACATAGTTTTTTCAAGGATAAGGTACAGCTCAGGCCTCACTTGGCCTTCTTTCCCAAAGTCATTTCTGCTGTCCATACAGGTCAGGATATCTTCCTTCTAGTCTTCTACCTCAAGTCCCATAAGACTAGTGAGGAAAGGCACCTCAGTGCTCTGGACTTCAGGAGGGTCCTTGTTTTTTACCTAGAATAGATAAAGCCCTTTTGTAAGACCTCCCAGCTATTTGTGGTCTACTCTGAATCTTTCAAAGGTCCTCACAGAGGATTTCCAAGTGAATCATCTCCTGTATTGGGGCATGCTACAGCTTGACTGCCCTAGTTGGTGAGGGCAAATTCTCTTTGGGGGCCTTCCTGACACATATTCCCATTCAGAGCAATCAGCAAGACTGCAATGTGGTCTTTGGTACTTATGTTCATGGCCCATTATGCCATCATGCAGCAGGCCTGCGATGACACTGGGTTCAGCAAAGCAGTGTTGCTTTCAGCATGTCCTAAAACTTCTACCCATCTCCACTGATACTGCTTAGACTTACCGACATTGAGTGGTCATGAGCAAGCACTTGAAAAAGAAAAGACTGTTACCTGTTTCCATATCTTGTGTTCTTCGAGATGTGTTGCTCACGTCCATCCAATTTCCCACCCTCCTTTCCTCTCTGTCGGAGTTTCTGACAAGAAGGAACTGAAGGAGTCAGGCAGGCCCTGTAGAGCGTGGCATGTGTGTACCACTCCATGGGGTGCTGGAGCCAGTCCCCTACAGATATTACTGAAGGAAAATTTTCTGGCACCAGTGCTTGCGGCGAACACATATGCTTGTGTTGAGTGGACATGAACAACACATCTTGAAGAACACCAGTTATGGAAAAAGGTACAGGTCTTTTACAGCATGTGTTAGTAGGAAATGGAGAACAGGAAAGGAGGAGAGATGGGGCAGATAACAGGATAAAGTGAGGGAGGTAGGTCGACTTTTGTATTCTTTTTTGCCCATTCATGTTGCCCCGTCTTTGAATCGCTCCATTGTCTTCCCTTCTTCCCTTGGCTCCATTGGCTCCTCTACATCATATTCAAGCTGCTTGTCCTATAATTCAAGGACATACATAGCTCTGCTCCTTCATAACTTTCTTATTCTGGACGCTTGTGTTTTTCTTCCATCTCTTCTGCTCCACCCATGATTCGAGCCTGGCTGTTTCTCCCACAACTCTGTTTTCTTCCATACTATTTCTTATCTATGAACACTCTCAGCTCGTCTGCAATGCATTAGCCTTTCCATGTTCCAGTCCGCTGATGACCCAAATGTGCTGTGATGCCTACAAGGTATTAAGTGGTTAATAATGGCAAACCTGAAGGGCACTGGGGATACACTATGGCCCCAATCTAGCAAGCACTTAAGCAAGTGTTCAAATGAGTTGATCGTATACCAACTATTTGTTATTTATTTGTATTATCATGCATGTAAGAGCCCTAGTCATGGACCAGGACTTCATTGTGCATGGCAGGAATCCACAGTTGTTACCAAATGGTATGCATGTTGGAAATAATTTTCTGAAGGTACTACCTCTCAGTGAGAACTTACTGCTTTATCTGAAAATAATTCAGGGAGGCTGATGGAGAGAAGAAAATGGAGGGTATGGGGTAAGTTGGAGGAACCCTCAGCAAGACCCATTGACTGGAATTTGGGTTCTGTCTGAACATTAGAATACCACTGACAGAAGTAGTAGTAATAAATGTTGAGGGGCACTCTGCATTTCACAAGGCATAGTATACACACACATGCAGTTTTTTTATTACTAAAAGATTTACCTAGTGTTGCTCGAGTCATTAACTAATTTTTGGTTTTTAGAAAATAAAATGAAAATATACATGCTTCATTTAAATCATTGCTCTGGGGTAGGACTAGGGATGAGGGGTTCAGTAAGCAGGCTGCCCCAGGGAGAGAGGACTACCCCAGCCCTCTCACCACAGCAGCTTGGAACCATTTGAGAAGTGCCTCTTAATGGTCACTGCAGCTCCAGTTAGCACATCCAACGGAGGGGTGCATGTCCCTTGGCTGGGGAAGGTCCAGGTTCATTTGCCCCCTGCGCTCCCTAGTCAGAGTGTGGAATCAAGTAAACAGTGCACTTCCCCTCACTCCCTGACAAAATGAAACAGCCAGCAATGTCCCCATGTGAATGGGGGTGGGGAGAGAAGCTTGTGTCTCCATCCTGTTCTCCCTAAAGGGTGCCTGAGGGTGGGAAACTCAGGCCTGGGGCAGTCCTGGATGGGGAGGACTTTTTTTTAAAAGGGATGCAAATTAGACGTATCGCAATTGCTAATGAAGCGGGGATTCCCAAATCTCCCCCGCTTCATTAGCATAAAAATGGCTGCCACTTTTTTTCAGCACGAGCTTTGCCGGAAAAAAGCTCCAGTCTAGACGTGGATCTTTCGGAAAATAAAGCCTTTTCCGAAAGATCCCTTATCCCTCTTAAAATAAGGGATAAGGGATCTTTCGGAAAAGGCTTTATTTTCCGAAAGATCCGCATCTAGACTGGCGCTTTTTTCCGGCAAAGCTCCGTGCCGAAAAAAAGTGGCAGCCATTTTTATGCTAATGAAGCGGGGGAGATTTGGGAATCCCCGCTTCATTAGCAATTGCGATACGTCTAATTTGCATCCCTTTTATGAAAAAGGGATGCAATCTAGATGTAGCCTTAAAATTATAAGAGGAAGCTGTATACCTAATTTGGTGGTCCTAACTCTTGCTGTTTAGGAGTTCTTGAACAAATGGATGAATGGACAAATGCTTGGTTATATAGCAGATGTATTTGTCAGTTCAACTCCACTTCATCCATTGCTGCTTCTCTGGTATCCAAAGGAACATAACATTTAAATAAAAAGAGTTTTGCCGTACCAAGGCATCCGAAAAATAGGTTATTATTGTAATGTAATATAAATTGTATTTGTTGCTTCTTGAGGAAAACCTTTATAGCTCACCTGGCTCTGTCACGTATGAGTAATGTAATTATGCCAAGTTTGTGGCAGTAAAATGATGCATGTTGTTTTCACATCTTATGGTACTATGTAGTCAGTAGTGCTTGGATTGCTAAATGTCTCCCATGTGACTAAGAACATGTCCCTCCCATGAGGTGTACAACGTACTGTTGGCTAGGTGATGGTATTTTTTATTTCCTTTACTGACCTGAAATTGTAGAAAAAATCTGACCCATTGGTAACATTCTGAAGGCAACTCATCAAAATTTACTCTCCTGAGGAATTCCAATTATTCTGTAGAGTGGAAGGTCCAGTGACTAGGGTGATAACTAATTACCTGGTTATTTAGAAGAACTAAATGCTCAATCCATGCTACACCACAGACTGTGTGTCACCTTGGGCAAGTCAATCAGTATTTTTGCCCCTGATTTCCCTCTCTGCAAAACACCTCACCCTGGTGTATTGAGGATATACGCATTAGAGATACAACAGCAATGAAGCCATAGAAGTGCACAGAATATCTATAGATTCCACTGCCTTTGTGATCATTGTTAATCCATAAAACACAAAATAAAAAGAGCTCCATGTGGCATTTCCTTTTGCATATTCCTCCTGGAAATTTTCTTTGAATGAACTTAAACTCTGTTACTTCACAAACGCAAGAACTGCTCATCGCAGTGATGCATAAACCATTGCATAACCTTTTGACCTTTTAAACTAGTGGTTCTCAAACTTTTTTTTCACAGACCACTTGAAAATTGCTGAGGGTCTCCGTGGACCACTTCATGATCTTTCCAAATGTCTCTACCCCTCTGCAGCAGCTACTGAGCTGGAAAAGGGAAGTGGAGCCTCTCCCTCTCTCCCCCCACCACAGCAGCCACAGAACGGGGACTGGGAAGAAATGCTATTTCCCCAGCAGCCTGGAGCTGGGGCAAGTTGCTTCGTTCTCTGGCTGCTGCAGCCAAACTGATTTGTGGGAGTACTGTCCCCCTGTGCCTCTGCCAGAATTTTAATTGCTACATAGGATACCTCTTCTCGTGCTCCTCTTGTCTTTCCGGGTGGCACTCTTTTCCCCTGCAGGCATCCGTTACCCCTGGCCACAGCCTTTCAAGCCCCAAATTTTCCCCCACCTCCTTTTCTCACCCCACTGCCTCCCTCCTGTCTCCTATTTTCAAGGTCACCCTCTCATCTTACATGTGCATCTTCTCCAGGCTCAGGCACTTAATTAGTCCTCCACCTGTGCAGCTCCACTAATTAGGTGGGGTGATTACTTCATTTTCTTGTGTGCACATGCCCAGATTGTGGACTACCTGAAAGGAACTTGCAGACCACTGATGGACCACAGACAACAGTTTGAGAGCCTCTGTATTAAACTGTTCATAATCACAGGAAGGTGAAGAGCATCTAATTTTTAAACAAGTGTGTGACTCCTCTGCAACGCATAAAACTGTCATTAATTCCTTCAAACTTTTCTTGGAATTACAACATTGGATTTGGAAGAAAGCCCATTGAGTTGCCTTGAATTTGAAAGATTGGGCTACTGGATAATATTACCAATATAATCAGAAGCACAATAACTTTGTGCCAATAAATATATACAAAGTTCACAGTGACTTGGAAACCTACTAGCATCTCAGGGGAAAGAGAGGCGATTTTAAATTGTTCCCATTCATTCCTTGGCATAGGCCTGGCTAACTTTTCAACACTCTCTGTGGCCCTATGGAATCCTTCTATTGCATCTTTGTTTTAAAATCTAAAATGAGAATGTTAAAGTTTGGCTGAAAAGGCAGCTGGAGCTATATATGGTCAAGAGATAAAAATGGGTTTGAAATAATCAGAAAACTTAAATTTAAAAAATTACAGTAAACAATTTTAACAGTATTGATTGTAAAAATAGGGGAGAAAATGTGCAGACTCTTGAGCTGTTGCCATTATTTTAGTGGCTTCATTTGACCATTTTTTCTAATTTAGATGGTGTGCAGTGTGGAAAAATGAGGCATGAGATCTGAACCCTGTAATATGACTACTGTATATTAATCTATCTTGTAACACTCTAAAAATATAGATAAATAAGCTTTTAATTTTTTTCCGGTGAGTATAGATATATGTAAAATATTTTTCATTAACTTCTCATGTAAAAAGTGATTCAGATTGGATGGGCATAGTTCATAATTTAGAAGTACAGGCAGTCCCCGGGTTACGTACAAGATAGGGACTGTAAGTTTGTTCTTAAGTTGAATTTGTATGTAAGTCGGAACTGGTACATATTGTAGGGGAAACTCTAGCCAAACATTTCTCCAGAGCTCAGTTTTATTCTCCCACACCTCACGTTTTGTTGCGGATTTTCAAAAGAAAATGCAGGTGTTTTCTATAGCTCACCCACGTTTCCCAGTCATAGCAGAGACTTGGAATTAATGTGGCTTTCTCAACTAAAAGTTTTATATATGTTCAGATGTTGTGATTGTGAATACCTGGAGAGGCAGTCTGCTCAAGGCAAGGCTGACCTTGAAATTTGATATCTGTGGCTTCAGTTGAATGGCTTGTGTAAAATTTGGAAGAGCAGCTCAGAGAAAGACCTCTCTCCTCACAGCAGCTTGAAGGGAAAAGTCCTCATGGCAAACAGAAAGTCAGGCTTGCAATGTATTGTCAGCCTTAGGCTACTTATTGCTTAAAGTGCCTTCAAGAAAGTGAGGGTGATTCTCTTGTTGTGTGAGAGTTTTATTTAAAAGTTTTTCTGTGTGTTATTTTAACAGGTCAGTTAATCTCTTACATTCATAACTCTCATGTAGTTTATTGCTGTGCGATAGTATGAAAAACAGTTAGGTTAACTAGGTAAGTAACTAGGCAGTTAGGAAGCATTACAGATTGCTTACAATAAATTTGATATGCTCAAATTTTTTTTAACCTTTTATTTATTAAAGGAACAAGTTACTCATTTGCTATAACAGTGGTTTGAAATGCTTGATTGAAATATAGTGATGAAATTCATATTTATGTTGTATAGAATTTATTTCTCTTGTGCTTTATAAAACTTACATATTTTAAAAATTTGTCATTTTTTATGTAAAAGACATGAATGTAATGAGAACAGGATGTGACCAAATTAAAGAGAAAAAATCATTTAACAGAATGTAAACCATGAAAACTTTATAATTTATATTTGTCTGTAGTTAGTAAAATAAGTAATTAATTAAACAATAAATATCCTAAGAGGTGGATTATTTACCGTGGTGTAGTGAAGAGGGTGTGTGTGGGGGGGGGGAAGAGTTGCCCCCGGGTGCCACGCTAGTGGGGCGCCAATTTAGTCTCCCTCCACTCCCCCTGTCATCCCTCTGCTCGCCTGCTCCTTCTCTGCCCACAACTGCCGGTTGGAGCCGCCTCCGTCCCGCCTCTCTGCTCCCAGCCTGACCTTCCTCCACCTCAGCCAGAGGGGTTAGTGTGTGTGGGGCCCGTCCCCAAACTGGAGGGGGTGGGGTAAGACATGGTACAAGCTCTTCTCTCCTCCCCCCCTCTCCCCCGGGGTCAGGCATAACACTCTCGCTGTGTGTCTGGTTGTAATGATTAAAAAAAAGTTAACTTTTTGAATGTGTGTCTACTCTAATTAAGAAGTTATTGTCTGTCCCTCAATTATTTCCCTCAACTGAGAAGATTTAAATTAATAAAAAATGAAAAAATGCTTGCTTAAACATATTATTATCCATCAGAATTATAAAAAACAAAAATCTAGGTTAGTCAAGTCTAAATAAAGAGGGACTCATTTCTACTTTCTTTTCAAAAGAAATTTTCTGCTTCTTGCTTTACATAGGGGGAAAAGGAAAATATCAAGGGAGGGGAAAGGCACAATTCTAATGACTGTCCAGAGCACAGAAAAATGGCAGTTCCCTTTAGAAGCCAGAATGCTCAATTCTAGGTATCCCAGGATTCTACAGTGATAACTGGAAACAAGATTGGTAGTTTTATATTAAAGCTATTTTCTGTTACCTAAAGTGTCTAAGAATAATGTCACCACTTGTGAATGGCTAAATGTATAATTTGGAGCCTGTGTTCTCTACTTTTCCATTATTACTTTAGCTATGGATGGAAAGGATCCTTCTAACTGTTCATGTTTGGAACTGCAGTTGACCTTCATGATAGCTCTCCTCAAACAAATAAATGAAGGCCTCATCTAAACTAACAGCAGTCTTGAGCACATTTGACTAACAGCACTTATTTTATGGTCTGGAAATGAATGTTGACATTTTCCCCCTTACCGTATCTGGAATTCCATTTAATTTTGCTCTGTGTCAGTCAAAAGCAAATATGTGAAGATAGTAAACCGACCCCAGACATCATCCTTCACAAGCAGAAACCTTCTGTGATACATTGTCAAGGAAAGGATTCTGGATCAGAAGACGAAGCAATATGCAGAGTTCCTGATCTAGAAAAGGATGACTTTGCAGCCCGGAGAGTAAGACTGAATCAGCCCAAAATTCCAGTAACATTTAACCAGTTTTCAGTTGGACCCTATACAAAAAAAGATAAACTGGAAGGTGCTAAAAAATCACTACAGAAGGAAAACCTGGAATTTGTCAGGTGTGCATACTAGCTTTCTCTGTTTATTGCAATATTTAATTTTAAGTGAGATAATATTATTTAGTAGCTAAGACCAATCTGGCCCAACATTTCAATAGAGGATAAATAAACATTCATAAAATTCATATGAATTCTCCATTATTTTTTAAATTTTAATCGAGAATCTTTTTTAAAAAAACCTCTAGTGTTTGCAGTTAAAACATAGTAGAATTGCACTAGAATTTGAGAACTGCAAAGTGCAGTGACTCAAAACTTATAATAAAAAAGAAAAGCACACTGCATGTTTTCAGTGTCCAAAGTAAGAGAAGTCTGGCAATGAATATAAATACTGAAAAGTAAATTTAGAATGTAAGTTTTTCAGTTGCAATCATCTAATGAAAATTTGTAATAAAAATAAGGAAATGTTTGTTGTATTATATATGGCTTTTAACTTAACCCAGTTCTTTGAATCTATGTAAAGAAAGGGCCAAATTCTGTGCTTGGTTATGTAGTTATAGCACTCTGAACTACTTGAGAGATGGGGCCATGTAATTAATGGTGGAATTTATTTAACATTAAATTGGAACCAATCTATTTCCAAAATAATGACTCTCCAGATATTTCAGTCCAGTGCTATACTGGGTTTAAGAAAAGCTATCTATTCTGTAGACACTTCTGTTAAGCAACCATCTTCTGCAGTACATAAGTCTATCTGGTTTTGTTTGTTGATTGTACTATATGAAGCATTTTTAGATAGTGTATGGAGTGTGTGTGTATAAAATAAGTGTAGATCTGCAGGTCTGGTGTAAAAACCTGCAATGAAAAATGGAGAGTAGTACAAATATTTATTTTATAATCCTTTATTTTATTATTTGTGTGTATTCACACTAGATCTGTATTGAATTCTAAATTTGAAATAATACAGGTAACATTAAGCCTACCATGAGATTCTGTCACAATGTGTGTTAGGTGTTCAGCATTTTTAAAATAAGTTTAGATTAGGTTTTCAGTAATATAAAATATTCCCCCAGTCAGTAACAGTATGGCTCATTGACATTTCTAATAAGCATTCTGACATATGAGTAATGTCTTGGCAGGGCATTTGGAGAATATACCACATTAGAAGCCTAGAATTTGGCATCTTGCAAAGCTAATAGACATTGCTCTATACAAATTATTTTAAAATATTAATTCTCCTGCTCTGGTACATTCAGGAACACAACTTGAAATCATTAAATGATTTTAATAATAAGAGAATTGGGCATTGTGACTATCAGAATGAACCTCATTACGAACTAAACACTGTTGCAGTGATTCCAGATTTACTTGTCTGGGTTAAACTCAAAACTATAATCATCCAATGAAACTGTCTTGTTAGAAATCACAGGGTAGTCTAAATGAAACAGTCACATGTTTGCTCAAAGAAACCCCCAACCTTTTTATCTTATTTATCATTTTAGTTTGCTTTTATATGCTGAGCCTCCATTCTTGGCATTCCACTTATCATTGTCTAACCCCTCAAAATGGCTTTTTCTTGCTGATTTGCAATGTGCATTAAATTAGAGCAAACCAGGTACATATGTCCTCAGCGAGGCAAGTTGTGACACACAAAGAAAACCCATTCCTGCAGCCTCAGGATAAGGAGTTGGAGGAAGAGGAGCAGGTGAAAGTGCCTGATATTCAAAGAGATGACCTAGCTAAACGAAGGACTCAAAGTAACTTTACCCAGCAACGAGAATCTCAAGTGTTTGTGAAAGCTTCCATAACAGAAGCAGATTTGGAGACGTGGGACAGACTGAAAGTGTCTGAGGAGCTCAGGTATGTTGTTTTCTGGGGCTATAAGTGAAGGTGGAATGGCAGTAGGGGAGATACATGTTTGACTCTGTCAACTGGCTTTTATTTTTAACTTGAATAGAGCTGTTGAAAATGGTTCTTTAAATACAATCTAGAGCTTAACAAATATGCAGAAGTGATTTGGAACTCCTCTGGCAAAGAATAGCAGTCCTTCACCAGCTTAGTTGTGGGCATTCCCTTTTCTAGCCAAATGTCATCATCTTTCATTTGCTTAGTTATTGGATGATTTCAGTCCTAAGAAAAGCCACCACACTAACTGTCTAACTTTGTGATAGAAGTGTGAGTGTGATGATGCCAACGTCCTGCAAACTCATTTTGACCGCCTCCAAAATATCCTCCTTCTGCAATTAAGACTCAATTTAGAACCTGAACTGTTAAGGATAGGCAAAATTCTGGGTTTCGGCTTAAACCCACCCCCTCTTAAATTGGAAGGAATTTATATTCCATTTTCATCCTTAGCTTCACTGTGTACACCACAATATTCAGAGCCGAATTAAA
This sequence comes from Pelodiscus sinensis, assembly GCF_052426305.1. NCBI lineage: Eukaryota > Metazoa > Chordata > Testudines > Trionychidae > Pelodiscus > Pelodiscus sinensis. The sequence continues at coordinate 45,012,597 of NC_143055.1, forward strand.
ATTATTTTCTTGGCATTGAAGAGAAGGCATAGAGAGCACCTTATGCAGGGTTTCCCCAGGGCCAGCCCAAGCCATTTGTGCGCTCCGGGAGCGCGGCGCCACCCCCGGGAGTGCGACGCATGTACACCCTGGGTGCGCGGCACATGCACGGTGCTACCTCTACCCAGCCCGGAAGCTCCGCGCGGCGCCCCTACAGTGGGGCACCCCGGGCGGTAGCCCGGTCAGCCCGTACCTTGGGCCAGCTCTGGGTTTCCCAGCCTATGGATCAGGACCCAAATATGGGTTGCCATTACATTTCAGAATGGTCACCAAGTGTCTCCCTAGGTGGCTCTGCCTTCCCTCCTCCTCCCGTTTTTTAATTGCCTTGGGTCAGCAAGTTTTCCTGAATTGTCAAAATGGGTCCCCCTCTGGAAGAGGTTGGGAACCACTGACCTAATCTTCAGTGAAAGAAGCAGCTATTGTATGGCTGTCTGCATTCCCTGAGAATAAGAGGGGTCTGCTGGCTCAGGGGGACATGTCAGTTTAGATTTGGGCATGACCATGGATCCACATCTTGTGTTTAGGGTATTGGTGTGTCATATGCTATACTCCTAAAGAGTAGAGGGCGAGAGCAACCAGAGAGCATGCTTCCCACAGTTTTTCTTGAGGACTTAGTCTATTTCTTGGCTTCCAGCCACATGGACAGTTCACCTCCTTTTATATATTTGGCTCTAAGCACTCTCATTATACACACAAGGATGTTTGCTAGGCTGCTTGTGATTTTTTTTTTTTTTTTTTTTTTTTGCCTTCTAACTTCCTTTGATTCCTTTGTTTCTGGTTCTGACTAGTGAAGAAGACATCAAATGCTCCCAGGATCTGGAACCATCTGCTGAAATTGCAGCAGAAGCAGCTGTTCGTGATGATTTTGCCAACCGCAAAGCAAGAGCATACAAAAAGGCTTCTGGCCCCAAGCAGAGGTTTGTACACTTCGGGCCAGTAACTGAGATTGACCAACTGAAATGGGAGAAGCTTAGTATTGCCAGGGCTGCATCCAACAGTGAAACCACAGAGGAAACTGGGAGGGAAAGTGCTAAGACACAGACGTGTTGTGAATCCTTTGCATCTGCCACAGCCTGCAGCCTCACTAACGCCGGACATAATAATGAAGTCTCCAGGCCACAAAATGATTCCAGGTATTTAATATTGGCTAAGAAACAGGTTACTGAATCCAAAATGAAGCCGCTTCTTGCATGATGCTGACTGGCATGCATGAGGAACGATGTCCTAGCGTAGTTAGAAGCTTCTTATGCATACAGGCTCATTCAGCATTTTGAAGCTGTAATAAATTATCTGGTGTCTTCACAGCATCTAAAAGAGAGAATGAGACCTAGGGTCACACAGAGAAGCATTGTGCAAACTTATTGAGATTTTCACTTGAATTTTTTATCCGTATCAAATCACCAGTTCCACTAGGAATCTGATTAGCTAAGCCTGCTTCTTTTTTGAATTCCAGGGGTTTTGTTTCATGTCCTACTTACGTATTTGATGTAGTGCAGCTTTCACGCCACATTCTGGCGATACTGATTTTTTTCACCCTTGAAGATTATATTTATTTTTCCTTTGAAGATCGGTGGAATCTTTTGAAGGGTATCTATTAAAAGTGAGACATACTGGTTATGTGACTGTGTTTCTGGCATTTAGCTAGGAAAGACTTAAAGTGCTAAGAAGTTACACACTTTGACCAGAATTTACATTCAATTGGCTTCAGTTTCTGTAATCATTCAGCCTATCATCATAGTAAAAAATTGCTAGTTGACACCATTAGCAAATTACTCATTCAAGTAAGTTCATTTATTCCAAAGCATGAGTAAAATTAAATATAAAACCATAAAAATGGATCTCTCTTTTTATCACTCACATGTTTCACTTCATCTGAGATCTCTTCTTTTCACCCCTGCTCTCAATAATTTTTCATCTATAGTAAGATAATATGGTCAGGTAAAGATGAATATTGACAAAGAATCCAGTTGGCTGCCTGTGTTGTGTCTCAGAAGCAAAGTCCAGACGGAGTGAATGGCATGAAAGCAGGGAGGAAGAGCTTGACGGAAGTTCATCAAACATTGAGAGAGATGATATGAAGGCTAGAAGGATGGGAACCTTTTGGAGGCAGACTAGCCCAGTTTGTATTCCACATGCTTCCATGACAGTTATCCATCATCTACTGCAGCAACAAAAAGAAGCAATTTCTGAGCGAGACTTGAAGACTCCATAGAAACCAGAACAGAGGATGGAAACCAGAAAACAGCTTTCTGCTTGCTTTGCATGTGAAGCTGAGTCAGTCTGTGATGCCCTTCTCCTTTTATCAAATAAGGGAAGCTAAGGGGCATTCTACTCATTTCATATGCAATTGTGGCATGTGTTCAGCTCTTGAAATTATTTACAAGACTGTATCCTCTGTACATAAAACTGTTTTCTTCATTACACGTAATGACTTCGATTGCTAATTGCAGTGTAGCATGGACATGGTTATTCATCCTTTGGGTGGTGTTTTTTTTTTTCAATCTATGCTGCTTCATCCAGATTTTATTAAGGCTTCTAAATGAGTAATTGCTTACCTATAAATATGGGTTGCATAAAAATCTCTTTCCTCATTTGCTTAAAAGAATAGCATATGTCATGCTGTTCATTGCAGTTGCCTCTTGTTCACAGTTCCTGTGCTGCTGCTAAAAATGTTAGTTTTCCATCTTTTTCAATGCTCTTCTGAGTAATGGTGCCTAAAATTACCTCACCAGCAGTTTGCCCTTGAATTACACAAAGGAACAACAACGTGGAACACTGTCTCCTGTCTCTGTGGGCAGCAGTGTTACAAGAGAAGAGGAAGATCATTACCTGAATAGGGGTGGGACAAAAAGCCAAGTGAGAGTTCCAGATCTGGAAAGAGATGATATGATGGCAAGAAGAACTGGAGCATTTCTAAAACAGCCCGGACCCTGTATAAAACAGTTCCTTCCTGTTCCTTTTTCAAAGCATCAGAGTAGCCAGGAGAGAACTAAGCAGCTTGTAAAGCCTGAAAAGAAAGCGAAGAGGTAAAGTTATTCTGTTCCAATAGCATCTTTCTTCCCTGTAAGTGCATCTTGGAGGCAAATTTTATGTTTCACTGAAGTATGTTAAAAGTTATCTTTAGGCCTGCAGACAAGGGGAGGCAGAAGGGCAACAGCAGGAACTTTGAGCCCTTTTAAATTGCTGCTGGAGCCCTGGGAAACATATTGCACTCTCTGGCCAGTGCAGAGGGCTGCCTAGCCCCAACACTCATCCCTTCTGCCTGAGGCCCTGCCCCCACCTGGAGCACAGAGCCCCCCCTCTCTTTCCTCCCTGCCTCTCCTCCCCCACTCCCACCGCCTTGCCCAGCCAGGCTGTCAGTCCCACTGGTTATCTTATAACCTTCTGTTTCCAAATATAGTCACACTTACACTAGATAGGATTATTTATAAGAACTCTCATGTTTCAGGGCATAACCCAACTCTCAATTTCAGAAGTTAAGAACCACCTGCCCCCACCCATAGGTAGATTGTTCTTCCATATTATCCAGTTCAGAATTCTTGCATCTTCCTATAAAGTACCTGGAACTGACTACTGTTGGACACAGGATACTGGACTAGATGAACCACTGGCCCAATTAAGTCTGGTAATTACAGTATCCTAATAATACACTAATTATATCTAGAAGTTCTAGATAAATTATAATTAGTTATTATTAAACCCATGTTTTCCAGCAAAAGAACCAGGAGAGTCCATAATGAAGATAGTGATTTGAGGAGTATTGATGATATTCAATAAATTAGGTAGCTGAGCAGGGCTGACATGGTATCAGCTACTGAGCAAAAGATGTAGCTGCTGGGACTAGATCCCTTTTAATCAGGCTTTAAGGAAATCTGTAAGTGCATTGCTCTAGGTGAATAGGGCTGTGTTGGAAGAGTGGAGATTTAGCCTAGTGAAAATCATTGTATCTGCAGGCAATCAAGCGTAGCTCCAAAATGAGCTTTGAAGGGACCTTACTATTCAGCTTTAGATGGTTAAAATGCAAAGATGGTGATTGAAAGGGAAAAGATACACAATGGCTGCATCATTGTCTAGATTCTATCCTGAGAGTCCATTTCCCTGGTCCTGTATCTAGCTAGGATGGGAAAGGCTTGTCCCCCTGAGTGGATACAGAGTAATTTGAGTTTGAGAGAACCTGGTGCTGATGTAGCTTAATTAAAATAAATGGTGGTAAGTCAGGTTTACATCTTTGAATGAAGCAAAGAAGGCTGAAGTTCCTTCTAGGTTGGTGTAGCAGACTTAGTTCTTACCTCACTCTCAAAATTCCACTCTGCATGCCAATAATACCTTTAGCTTGTAAATTCTATCTGATACTTCCTGGCTCGTTGGGATATGTGACAGTATCATATATGTGTGTATAGAATAAACCACTTCTCCTAATAATAAACTAAAATTTTAAATTGCTTCCTTAGCACAACCACTGCCACCGGCTCGTTCACATCTGAAAAGTGTCCACAAATCTGTGCTAACAGTCCCCAGAGACTGGCAGTGCAGCCTCTGAACAGAGAAGAAAAAGAACAAGATAGACAACATCTCCCTGATACAGGACAAGATGTGGCTTCCACTGTCCACATGAGTAATCATAATCTTGATCAAATTCACCCAGATCAAACTTCACAGCTTCAGGAAGTTCCTGCGAGAAATAAAATATTATCTTCGTGCAGAGATGAACTGCAAACGTGAGCTCTTTACTATGTGAATCACAGCTTCTATTGTGCAGCCCTCTGTGTCCTGTTAAGAGTGTGTGCACACTACAGAATTTAGGTTTTGCACTTGCCTGGCTTATTTTAGTGTGGACTGCAAACACTGTGTCTCAGTAATGTACTCTTTTGAAACTAATAAAATAGTTGCAAGTGCGGCATTGATTTATTTTCTATAGACAATAGAAGAAGATATTTGACTATTGAAAGTGTAAAATACCAACAACAACAAAAACCCAAAAAACCAAAACCTTGTGAAAAAGATTTGGAAGCAGTTTTGTCTGAAGTTTCCAGAAAAAGCAAGATACTGAAATTTTTAGACTTGTATATTTTGCTTTTTCTTGAATAGAAAGTGAATCTGGTAAGGATGCTGATTGGTATTCTGGATATTCTTCCATGATCAAAAGAAATACAAATGTCATATGCATGAGTCTAATAGCAAAGTATGGTGCACTTTTGTGAATAACACTGGCATATGTTGTGTCTAAATTCGAAGGATGAACTTTTTCTCTTGTGAAAAAGTGTGGAGATTTGCCTCTCTCATTGTGCATGATGCTTTTTTTGCCAGTTTTCAGTACTGATGATTTTGAACACCTGTATTATGGAATGTTTTAGCAGAGTTTGTATGTCTAGATTAATTGCATGTATCTGTAATACAATATTTAACATAATACTATAGTCTCCAGCAGGTGCTACTTTCTACAAACAATATCACATTGTATTTCACCACAGTTTTTATATTTTGGAAAAAAGTGGTTTTGTTTTTACATAGTTTCCTAAATGTGATTGGGTAAGTCCCATTTGTAATTTGTATAACCTCAGCGTGCCATATTTCTTTTTCAGCCCACTTGATTGATGAAGAGGTTTGGGGTTCAAATTAAAATTGCCCAGTGGTATGGCTTTGATTGCAATTGATACTTCATGTTTGTACCAAACGTCTAATTTTATATTTGGTCTTGTAGATTCGGCCACAGAACTGCTGTGTCTGATGACGCAGAGTAAGTTGTCTTACGCTCACAGGGTTGCTTTAAATAAGTTAAAGTGCATGCTTTTTATACTTAATACTAATTTCAAAAGCAGTTGATGCATTATTATTTTGATGCATTCTGACACATAAATGTTTCAGAAAAGCACTTAAAAGCGGAATGCAATATGTGTTTATATTGCAGGAAAGAACTAAAAATAACAGCATTACACTGCTATGCAGCTGCTGCTTTAAAAAACTTGGGGTGTTTTTTGGTTTTTTTGTGTGTGTGTGGGTTTGGAACATTTCAAATCCACTACTAGTAAAGGAAGTTAGAACTAGATCTCAGAAACGTCTTGGGAAGTTTTGATTCTGGATTGGTAAACTGACGAGTCAGCTATGTAGCTTGACTGGTTGAAAAATAAAATAAAAAGTAGTGTAAATTAAGTTGTTTGGTAACCTCCAAATATTAATTAGGAAAGTAAATCTTTAAATTGCTTATTAGTCATGCAAAAACCATCTCTTTAAATCATCCAGGTTGGGCCTATTCATAACCTATGCAACTTCACTGGATTCCCCATTCCCATACTTTGAGATTTTTCTTAATTTAAGGCTAGAACTATGATGTAGAGATGTGTTGCTTAGAAGAAAACTCACTTACCTTTTTTTGTTTGGGATTAAAATATAATTTAAAAAATAAGTTAAGTGAAAAGTGTAGTTACTTATCACCTCTCTTATGAAATTCTCTGATGTGCTGAGGGTCATATCTCACAGAATCATTAGTGTTCATATGTATGAGTAACATGGGAGTAGTCAGAGGACCAGATGATATTTGACAATCCTTGTGATGCCATGTCAGGGCAACAGATGGGTGCCTCGTCCCCCTCAAAAGAGAATCTCCATCCACCACTGTTCTTTGCTTTCTCCTAAAAGTGGTAACTGCAAACCTCCTAGCCTTGGGGTACGTAGTTTCTTCTCCTTCACCTCAAAGGATGGTTCCTCATTGCTCATTGCCAGGGCAGCATATCGGTCTTCCGTCACCATGTTGGATGGGTTGGGAGCAAGGGTGAGGCACTGCCTGTTGCCAAAAGTAACCAGCTGCCAACATCCTCCCTGTGACAGAGCCATATTCTCCTCCCCCAGTGGGTTGATAGTAGTTCTGGATAGCTTCCTCAGCATTCAATGTCTCCATGTGAATACTCTTGAGGAATGCCTTGTGGGCCCAGATGTTCCTCAGCCTATCCATCTCCTTCTGTAGTTCTCCCACCTGCTTCCTGAGAGTTTCCACCAGCAGGCATCTTTCCCACTGAATGGTCCCCCCAGCCTAGTTTTAAAACCTTCATAAAGGTGTCCTGTGAAGGTTTTATTGGCATGGGATTGAGAAGGAAATTGGAAATAGCAAAGTTATGAGTGAATTTTGCTGTTCGTTCCAATCTCGTGCAGATAAAAATCCTTTAACCTTTACTATCATCCATTCTGAACATGCCAAATTTTATTTTACCAGTATTTTAAGAGATTATTATTATTTTATTATTATTATTTTTATTTTATTGCATCCTTCCACCTGTAAGCTAAAGGTCTTGGCTGGCAGGAAACCAACAATAAGGTCGCAGAGGGAGGAATAAAACAAACTAATACATACAAAACAATTTTGGAAGTTGCATAAATGCACTTTTCTAAACATAGAAATGCCACAGGTTTTAAGCCCCATTACCTTGAGACATGCCAGGGAAGCAAGTGCTTTGTGTCCATGTGGGAAGCTGGAAACTCTCCTTCTAGTAGCATAAAAACTCCTTTTTCTAGATCTGATGGGTCATATGCTTATTGGATAGTTGAGTAACCACTCAACTAGTCACCACCCTTTGCTGCCTCTATCAAATAGAGGCAGCGGGGGGAGGGAGGGGCCGAGGAAGGAGGGAGAGCAAGATCTGGCAGCAGCCCCTGTCCGTGGCCAACCCTGGCCACTGTGAACACGGGCTACTTGGTGACACTAGCTCCTGTTCGCGGCAGACAGTCTGCTGGACTCAGCACGAGCCGGGACCGAGCATTCCCAGCTCACGCTGATCACTGCACCTCTGCATTTTAAATGTAGTAAGAGCCCAGCAGCTCTTACTACATTTAAATGCAGAGCTGCAACACTGGTGATTCCGGAATCGGCTCCTGGAGCTACCTCCACTGCGGCTCTGCACAGCAGCACTTATCAACTAATTGTATAGTTGATAGAAATTGTATCAACTATACAATTAGCCAGATAATCACATTTTAATGTGCTTAGTTTATCTTGACCTTCCTAACTGCCCCACAAAGGCTGTAGGAAGGACAATAAAGCTCAGGCGGTTGATATTCTCTCTGGCTACATCTACACTGGCACCCTTTTCCGGAAATGCTTAAAACGGAACAGTTTTCCATTATAAGTATTTCCGGTAAAAGCATATCTACATTGGCAGGATGCTTTTCCGGAAAAGCATTTTTTCCGGAAAAGTGTCCATGGCCAATGTAGACACGCTTTTCTGCAAAAAAGCCCCGATCATCATTTTCGTGATCGGGGCTTTTTTGCAGAAAAGACTACTGTGCTGTCTACACTGGCCCTTTTCCAGAACAGTTTTTCCAGAAAAGGACTTTTGCCCGAACGGGAGCAGCATAGTTTTTCCGGAGAAACACTGATAATTTTACAGTAGCTCGTCATTGCTTTTCCGGAAAAGCAAGCGGCCAGTGTAGACAGCTCGCAGCTTATTCCGGAAAAGAGGCTGCTTTTCCGGAATAAGTGGCCCAGTGTACACACAGCCTCTGAGTGTGTCAGTACTGCAGTTGAAAATCCATGGCTGGCCTGTCCCAGATGATTCAGGTTTTGTAGGGCAGAGGCTACGGGGCTATTTAATTACAGGATAGAACTTTTCTGAGCTCCGGATGTCTCCCTATTACCTTGTAGGTTCCTAGTGCCTGGGCTCCAGCACAAGCCCAGAACTGCAATGAGACTGTGAGCCTCAGTCAACTGGCATGCACCAGTCCTGGTGTTTAATTGCAGTATGGACATACCCTCTGTGAAGACCATGTGTTGTGTTTCTTGAGAAACCACCAATGCTAGTAAAGGCCCTGATAGTTCAGCTCCATTAAGAACTGCCAAGGAGTTAGGGATGCTAGAACAGCTCTGGGGCGAAGGGCTATCTTTTGATGCACCAGTCTCCTATAGTCTTGCTGGGTTTTGGGCTGGAATCACAGAGGTTAGCATCATCCCCACTGGAATGGTTTGGGGGAAATTCAGTGAGGGGATATTCCTAGAGTTTCACTCTTCTAATGGAGGAGTTGCTCTGAGCTCTTGACAAGCTCGTTCTCATTCTCTTTCACTTCTCCCTCTCTCCTCTTTCCCAGAGACTGGAATTCCCTTCCCCAGGTGCTCTAGCCTTTTTTTTTCCCTCCTCCCCAGATTTATTCTGCCTATAACTTGATCCACAGTGGAGAAGTGCAGCCTGTTTCAGGATAGGAGGAGAAAGTGTGTGCTTCTCTGCTTCTTCCACTTCCCTCCCACCCCTTGCAGGCTTTCCTGGCTCCAGCAGCTCCTAAATTGCTTGATACCAACTGAAGAAGTGGGAGAGACTCCAAGAATAGTTTGGTCCTGTATTAAATGGTGAAGAGTAGTAATATCAGTATAGTGTTCATTTTAAGTGTGCAGGCATTAGAGCCTTCAGATTTTGGCTGTAAGGAAGAAGTTGGTAAAGGTATGTCTATATTTAAATTGCTACAGCAACATTGCTGCATCACTGTAGTGCTTCAGTGTAGACACTACCTATACTGACAGAAGGGTAATCCATAGGTAATCTACCTCCATGAGGGATAGTAGCTACGTCGAAGAGAGAATTCTTCCATTGCACTAGTGCTGTGTGCACCAGTGGGTAGGTCAGTGTATCTACATCATTTCAGGGGTGTGGATTTGGTTTTAGGTTTATGCTTCACCATGAACCTGACAGGCCCATGTGAGCAGAGATGTAGTTGTTTACTTCAGTTTAACTCTCTGCTGTGTAGCTCACTTTATCTTTAAAAAAAAAAAGTGAGTTAGTCTTGACATGTCTATAAAATGTTAATGAAGCCACATGAGCGTCCTGTCTGCATGTTTCTAATAGTCATTTTCTTTCTCATAAAAAGTAGTTATTCACCATATTCATTAAATGCTATCCTATGAAGTCATTGGGTTTGTTTTACTAGGTTTACGATGATTCTGAAATAGCTATTTCAGAACTTTATTTGTGTTTGGGCTCCTTCGAAACAGATGAAAAAAATGTGGTACCATTCTCAATAACAACTCTAAATTAGGAGAAGAGCCTAACAGGCTTGAAAATCAGTGACGTCAGTGCTAGGATATAGCCCACTCGAAAATGTGTAGTCTAGGCAAGCTCTTAGCAGTGATATGTGCAGGACTCAGGGAGAACACCAGATGAAATAAAAAGGTCAGTCTGCTGTCACTGAATCCCAAACTTGCAAAAAGAACTTGGGATACTAGCTACAGAACTTCTTTAGTGATGGAGAACTTATGACTGTATGTACTTAATTGCATGATCCAGTGTTTTATCCTCTTTGCACCTTCTTTTCCCCTTATTCTCTCTCCAGCACACAGTTGCATAGCAGCCTGCAGTTAGCCTAGCTCCATCTAATAGAGGATTGAATAGAAAACATCACCTATTATGATTGGTGTTTGTTTATTTTTAGGCGGTGGTGTTATTTTTTAATTATAAAAGTGGATAAAAATGCTATGAGGATTTTTTTTATTAGGCTCTTCCCTAACGGCCTTTTCCGCTGATGAGAGAAAAATAGTTGTATCTTTGGGCAGTAGCTCATGGTTCTGGTTTTTTTTTCCTTGCTCTCCAAGTTGCTCTTCATAGGCAGAGAAGATAATTTATGGGGAATAAACAGTTTTATTTAAAGCCATTATGTGTGGTGGTGTTAGAGCAGGTCACAATACCTTGAAACGCAGCTCCATCATAATTCTCTCTAGAACATGACTAATTCTGGGAAGGAAGTTTAGCTTCTCCGCTGTGTCTCCCTATGTAACTTGTTACAGGACTTAATTCCCAAGTGCTGTATGACAGAGAAGCTGGCAGAGTTAGATACTGTTGGCAAGGGGCAATTGGAATGATATTCAGGCATTGGGGGGGGGGGATGCTTTTTACTCCTCTGAATGAGAATTATTCTGTGTCTGTGGGACTTTGGAGGCTTATAAAACTCCTTTGAACCACTTGCCACGGATTGCTAATTTCTGTTATCTAAGCCTTCACAAACTTGTTAAATGTAGTTGAGGTAACAGGATTTCCATGTTAAAATTAAAAAAAATCATCCACATTCCAAATTAATTTTATGAAATATCCCTTAGTGCATGGCATTTATTTAGTTAGTTAAATAAAAGAAGCCAATCAACCTTGTAGCCTTTTTTTATTTTAGTCTTTAATGGTGCTCCATTCCTGAGTAACACAACTCTGAAATTATAATCTGTTGAGGAATTAGTAGTAGGGTTTCTGCTTAGCTCTGTGCCTTTTCAAAATCTTTATGCTTGCTGTATGTAACTAAGGGTTATATAGTATGTTCTATGTTCTGTGTCTATGGGTAACTTCTGGTGTGCTCTCTGAATGAATCAATGGAAGACTATAAAAACATTTATGTATTTTTTCATTAGAAAAGGTTAATTTACATGTTGGTTCTTCAGATATAGATTTGAGCTAAATCTACGTCCACACAACAGCCTTCATTTCTGAATTTGTAGTCTGTTTTAAAGACTGAATACATGGATAACTCTGTGCACTGTTGCCTGCCATTTTAACCATGTTATCTTCACTGTGCTTCTGCTGCTGATTGACTCATTCTAGCTATAGATGAGTTTTTCTGACTAATGCTTTGGCATTACTTCATGGAATCCCCTGCATGGCTTACTGTTTTAATGGCACAAATGAGGTAGTATTTTGCAAGTACCAGGCACTGCAAAGAAAACCTCACAACTTAGTATCTTCATGTGAATGTGTTTAAATAAAATTGCTATACTGTATTATATGAGGTACTATATTCTGTAATTGTGACCTTTTAACTCTCCAAAGAACAAAAATATAAAGAAATAGTTGTGAATCAGATCATGACTGTTATTGTACAGTGTTATGCCTTTTCTTTGTTAGAACAGATCTATTAATAGCTCATTGCTGATAAAATTGTGGTTCTCCATGGAAAGCAAATTATAACATGACCATTCATACTTCATGCACTTTGCAAGGCAGACTCTCACCGCTTATTTACCATTGTCATTTAACTTGCAACACTGCCTATAATACTGTACCTCTCAAACCTCTCTTGTTTTGTTATAAAATAAAATCCAACCTCTGCTACACAGAGAGAAATCAGAGGTGTCTTCTCAAAAGTGATGCAGGGAGAGAGCTTCGGAAAGTTCTGCATTTTAAATCTGAGTAGACCTTCTCAAATTTTTAAATCATATTAATGGAAGACAAGTGACAACGGAAAGGAAAAGTTGCTATCTAGTATTAAAAACAAGGGATAATTGAGAAAGGTGGTGCTAATGTGCCTGCATTTGTACATAGAACTCATGTGGATACCAATAAATTCTTTTGAAATACTCTGATTTTTGGAAGCTTCCACAGAAAGATGTATTTGATTTTGTTCTAGCACCTTTATGTGGGCTGCATTTAAAATGAGTATAAACTAATGATTGGTTTATTGTTCATCCTTTATTTAGGAGTGTGAGTATGTTTGACATGCGGTGTGAAGATGAAGCTGTGATGCAGCCGCACAGCAAGGCTCGCCATGAAAAACTACAGCATATTCACAACCAACTGAAAGAGGATGAGGATAGATGGCAAGATGTGAGTAAAGAAAAATGTCACTTCTAAAACATGCAAGAACAAACATTCTCACCAGTTAGGTATAAAATTAGACTGTTTAAATGCAGATTCGCTGGGTAAGTGTCTTCAACAAAACAATCTGGAGTGAGGGTTTTCAAGATTAGGATTACCACTAAGCATAAAAGCCTGAATTTCACCCGGCATTGGATGACGTGAGGCTTTTTCTAATTGTTCTGATTGAAAAAACTGCTCTTCCTTCCTGGGAAGCTCTGGAAAATGCTGTGGCTAGGAATAGTTCTGCTTGTGCTCTTATGTTTTTCTGAAGCAAAAATTCTTGCTCAATCCATTAACAACAAAAAGTAAAACTGAACAATACAGAAGGACTCCAGGAAAGGCACAATCCTAATTAAATCTGAATTAATGAAGTGTTATACTTATATTGTCACAGAAAATATAATGGTGGATGATTAACATTTTCAAATTCAATGCTAGGCAACAAAGTTACCCCCAATTTTTATTCACTTAAAATGGAATGCTTCCCAACATAAAACACTCCCTCTGAGCACTCTCATTATTGGTGCTGAATTTCGCAATTCTCTGTAAATAGCAGCTCCTGTTTATTTGTATCCTGGACCCTTTACTCCATTCATCTGAAGAAGTGGGTTGTGCCCACAAAAGCTTATGATACCATCTACCTTTTTTTTTGTTAGTCTCTAAGGTGCTGCAGAACTATTTGTTGTTTAAGTTTTTTCAGTTACAGGCTAACACTGCTACCTCTCTGAGACTGTAAATGCAGATGTTCAAGAAAGTGTTGAAACAGGGTATAAGCAAATGAACCACAAAAAGTTTAATATATATTCACTTTAGAAGCACTAGTTGTAAATGATATTTTAATAACCCCGTTTTAAAGATTTTTTTCATTGTAAAGAAATAGTTACAGTAACGTCCAAAGAGAGAGAACTATTTTTAAACATTTGAGAGGCTGCTTTTAGTAAAAGTTTAATAAATACTAAAAAAGTTAATAAAACTAAGAATTGATTATGCTATAGTGCAATATATGCAGCATAGTAATTGCCTACTGGTGTAATGTTTGTGTAAGTCCATAACAACTGTGGTCACCCCATACATATTTTTTTCCTTTTGAGTTGTATTTTGTTATTTGAGAAGTTTTGGGACTCTTACTGCTAAAATACAAAGCACTCTCAGCTACTGCATTATGAATTTCCTGGACCATCTCTTGATACTGCAGACTATAGCTGTAATATCTGATAAGAACTACTATAAATTCCCTTATTTGGTGTTCTGGCACCCTAACAACAGCTTTATGGAAAGGACATTGTTTGTATTCATGGTGGGTTATTGTTCTTGATGAATCCACTTGCTAGTATATGTCCAGGTAGTAGTTTGCAAGTGATTAGCAGTTTCATAGGTTTCAATTGAATTCTTTCTGGTTCTGCTTATTTGAAATAAGAAAGCTTAAAACAAATTATATCCATTTTTCTCAGTTGCAAAAAGAGGAGGTGGTTTATGTTGTGAAATTTGCTAATGGAAAAACTAATGTCTAAAGAGGCAGTACTTACTTATCTACTTCCAATAAAGGTTTTCCTGCTTTAACACAAATTATTAGTAGAAGGAAAAATGAGAGGTCCCTCATTTTGAAGAAAGGGATTCTAGACTGATATATGTGTGTCACATGAAGAACTGCTTTAATGAGCCTTCCCTTTAGTATAACTTGAATTTCTTGCTGACTTTGAGCTAAATTAAAAGTAACAATGTATATTCTTGTTTTTAATAAGGTAAATTATGCTTACAGTTTACTTATGCTGATAGTTTACTGATAAATTCAGTTAAAATATTTCTGGACTGAAGTGCCATTTTGAAAACTGTGTAGTTCATGAAATAATGTTTGAATCAAGTATCTCCGTAGTAATGCTGTTATTCTTCTAAGATATAACTTGCTAAAACCATTTGAAATATGTTCTGTATACTAATTTTGTAATGGTATTAAACTACTTGTCAAAGTGACTGATATGTCCATCCTTTTGTTTATGTATGAATATCAAACAGTTTTCTTAAAGTTTGGCTGTGTAATATTTGGCTACATCATAGTTTTATAGCTTTTGGAACATTGCCTTATTGATTTTAAAGTGTTGGTGACATTCTAGTATCTAATCTAGGGACAGATATTCCCTAGTCCCCAGTGGCCACAAAAAGCTCTGAATTCATGAACTAAACAGGGTACAAGGAACATATGACACAGATTGTGTTCTGTGTGGGTTTTGCCACCTAGTGTATAGCTACTTTGGTCAGAAAAGAATGGAAGAATTAGTGGATTTTCAGAGTTGTGGATCTATTAACCAATGTGTAGGCTGCAATTAGGGGTAGAAGAACAGCTACGCTGACCTCCAGTGATGCAGGAGAAGGATTTTACCCTTTTGATCCACTGATTTCTACCCTCCAGTGCTCATTCTTTACCAGATCTATTTACTCTGTCATGCTGTAGGGGTCAGGGTTTCCCCCATAGTCATTAGGCCTAAACTAACAGTCAGTCATCTTTGGATAACTGGATTTCTCAAGCTTTCAATTTCAGTACTGCAGCAACAGAAAGTCAGAATAGGTCCATCACAAAACAAAGATAGTGATGCTGCCAGTTCATTTTTTCCCGTTGGGCAAGATTTGGAAACTACAGTGAAACCCACTGACCGAAATAGGCAACTGATTTTGTAGATTTTGTGGAAAATATAATTTCCTTTCTCACTTCTTATAGTTTACTTTTGGCTGTTTAGGTACGTGAAATCAGTCTACAGCTAAAGTCATTCAGTTATTGAGAAGTTAACTATCATTGGGGGTATTCC
The DNA here is from genome assembly GCF_052426305.1 of Pelodiscus sinensis. Classification (NCBI taxonomy): domain Eukaryota; kingdom Metazoa; phylum Chordata; order Testudines; family Trionychidae; genus Pelodiscus; species Pelodiscus sinensis. The sequence continues at coordinate 45,028,024 of NC_143055.1, forward strand.
ACTATTGGTTAAGTAACAGCTTTACAGCAGGTAATTTCTGTAACTGGTGTTATAAAGCTCTGAATATGCACCTCTCTTCCTTTTTGATATAGGATCTGGCACGGTGGAAAAGTCGCAGAAGAAGTGCTTCACAGGACCTAATTAAAAAAGAAGCAGAGAGAAAGAAGATGGAAAGATTATTGAGTTGTGGTGATGGAACAAGTGAGCGAAGGAAAAGCATCAAGACTTATAGAGAAATTGTGGAGGAAAAGTAGGTTGTTCTGCTGAAATGCAGTTGCATACTTGAGAATACTGTGTGCTTTGAGTGTTTTGTGTTGCTGTTGCTCTGCTGTAGTGGGGACATTATGCCTGGGAAAGAAATGTGGTACTCCTACTTGTCATGATTATGAGCGTTAGCCAGCAGCCTGGGGATTAAGGAGTTAACTACACCAAGCCAGGTGGAGTGACCAGTAGGAATGTAGGTGGGACTTTCAAACTGGGACAAAGGAATTTGGGTTTTTTCCTTTCTCCCTTTTGTCTCAGTTTGAAAGTCCCACCTATATTCCTACTGGTCACTCCACCTGGCTAGGTGTAGTTAACCCTTAATCCCCAGGCTGCTGGCTAACCCTCATAATCATGACATCTCCAAGACACCATTCTTCATTTTCTGTAAGTAGGTAGTTTAGGTAGTTTCGTTAGGCTTTATTGTTTTAAGGGTTGGATATGGGATCTGAGATCTGGCACTGTTTAAAAGATGTTTTGGCTTTTCTTTGTAACTAAGTTCTAGGCCCATGGAGTTTCTCCATGAGTATATTTTGTTACCTTCCATTTTGTCATTATGCTTGCAAAAGGAATATTGTTGTAATAATAAAAATTCTTTCTTTTCTTTTTATTAACCTGGCATTGGTTAATTGTGTGCCCTGATTTTTATTTTAGGGGTGAGATTTCCCAAATGATCTTTCCCCTGATTTCTTTATCAACATTTGGGTGGTGGCAGTGGAAGTTTCATTCCCAAGATCTAGGTTTTTAAGATTTTGGGGGAAGTTTTATACCGAAGCCTGGTAGATAAGGCTTTGGGGTACACTTGCTGGCCTTCACTTCTACATTTATCATGCCAGAGTGGGGAAGGAGCCATGACACTACTGTTAAACATAATCATTGTAGTATGGCTTTTAAAGGAGAATTTATCCCAATTTCTCTTAGGCTTCATGCACATGAGTAACTCTGTGTTAATCGTTGCATAAAAAACTTAAAAAAAATAACGAATAGTCTTGCAGTACTTTAGAGACTAACAAAAAATGTAGTTGGTATCATGAGCTTTTGTGGGCACAACCCACTTCTTCAGATGAATGGAGTTAAGGGGTCCAGTTTCCAAATAAATAGCGGGGGTGGGGGAAAGGAAAAATAAGGGGGAGAAAGGGGCGGAATTGTCAATTGGAGTGTCCATGCTAAATGAAGCTGATAGAGTGGGTACTAAGTGTTCTTATGTATCCTGTGCTTGTTTTTTTTTATGCCATTAGGATGTGGAATGTAGTGGGCCATCTATGCAAGGTCTTTGTTTAGACCTCTATTGCAGGTACCAAAATGTGTAAATGAAATTAAGTTCTGCAGCCTCCCTTTCAAACTAGTTTTTGAAATTCGCTTGCAATAATACGGTAACTTTGAGATCCATTAATGAGTATCCAGGCAAGTTAAAATGTTCCCCAACTGGTTTCTGTGTATTGCTATTTCAAATAACTGATTTGTGTCCATTGATTCTTTCTCATAGGGACTATCCAGTTTGGCCAGTATACATGGCAGAAGGGTTGGCACTTGATGGCATAGATCACATTGGTGGATGTGCAGTTATATGAGCCTCTGATGTGGTGGTTTTGTAGTTAGGTCCTGTGATGATGTCGCTTGTATAGATTTGTGGACAGAATTGGCACCAGAGTTGATTGCAAGGGCGGGTTCCTGGATGAATAGGATGGAGGTGTGCTGCTGTGTGGTTGCTAGAAAGAATTTGTTTGAGGTTAGGGGGTTGTCTTTAGGCGAGGATTGGCCTGTATATCTTCACATAGTAATTTTTCCTCTGTTGCCTCTCACACAGAGAGAAAAGAGAAAAGGAGCTGCATGAGGCCTACAAGAATGCTAGGTCACGTGAGGAGGCAGAGAGCATTCTCCAACAATACATTGAAAGGTTTACCATTAGTGAAGCTGTTCTTGAACGTTTGGAGATGCCAAAAATTCTGGAAAGAAGCCATTCAATGGAGCCAAATTCATCATCACCGCCGAAGGACCCAAATCCTATGCGATACTTAAGACAACAATCGCTGCCTCCTCCAAAATACACTGCCATGATTGAAGCAACCATTGTTTCCACCAATGATTCTGAAACCAGCATTTCAACAGGCCAAACATCTCCAACCAAAACTGTTGTCTCCAAGGCTGTGCCTATGCTGACACCCAAGCCTTACTCACAACCCAAAAACACACAGCAGGTCTTGAAAACATTTAAGGTAGGATGACTTATACTGTTCAAAGTCAATTAAATGTCAAAGGAACACCAACATAAATTATATGAATTCATAAATGTGAAAGGCTGTCATAAATCACGTGAATTCATAAATGAGAAAGACTGTTTAGGTTTAAGGAATATGGAGAGCAACATACCCATAATTACAAAATTCATCATTTAGTTTTCTTGTGGTAAGAGAGACAATGAATGGATGATGCTGGCAGCTGTGCCTATAATCAAGGTAGCCTCACACTTTCATCCTAAGACCCTGCTTTTCAGTTGCTTCAGTCTGAAATTTTCCATGTCTAATGAGTGCCTCAGGCTAATTTTTTTTTTTTTAATTTCAACCAAAATGGTTTCCGAGGCTAGAAAATCATACGCTATTTTGTCCGTGTTAAAAAAAACCCAAACAGAACAAAAACAACAAACAAGCTCTGGCAGACTTTTTTTGGATAGCACAAGCACTGCCAAGATTGGAGCTGGAACTTGAAATATGGCCCAGGAGATAGCCTTTGTGTCATGAATATTCCTTTTCCTGTCCCTGGGAAAATCTACCCAAATTTAACTAAGTTATAAGCCTTTTAAATATCATGGTTCACACATACTTGGAGATTGGCTGTGAGGAAAATAAGTCTAGGACTAAGAGCTGGGGTGGATAAGAGTCAAGACTGAGACAGTAACATGTTAGAGGAAATAGAGCAGCAGGGTCATGCTTGGGGGGACTGGTCAGAAGAATCTGCCTATTAGAATGCATTTCCCTCTGGAGCCTGGGATTGAATCCATTCCATTTATGAGTCTTGTCATTCCTCTGTAGTCAGCAAGTGTCTGTGAAACCCATTGGCCAAGTGTTCCATGCCCCTCTACTACTGGAGGATGGCAAACCTCTTACTGCTACCAGTTAAAACAAAAAACAGGACAATGTAGCACTTTAAAGACTAACAAGATGGTTTAATAGGTGATGAGCTTTCGTGGGCCAGACCCACTTCCTCAGATCAAATAGTGGAAGAAAATAGTCACAACCATATATACCAAAGGATACAATTAAAAAAATGAACACACATGAAAAGGACAAATCAAGTTTCAGAACAGAAGGGGGGGGGAGGTAAATGTCTGTGAGCTAATGATATTAGAGGTGATAATTGGGGAAGCTATCTTTGTAATGGGTAAGATAACTAGAGTCTTTGTTAAGACCCCGGCGTAAAGTGTCGAATTTTAGCATGAATAACAGTTCAGAGGATTCTCTTTCAAGTGTAGTCTTAAAAGGCTTTTGAAGCAGGATGCAGGTAATTAAGTCGTTGAGACAATGTCCTTTCTGGTTGAAATGCCCTTCTACTCTAATCCTAAATTAGTTCCCTATAATTAAATAAAAATATTTTTTCCTGTCCTCCTTAACTCACATGATGTGTAATATACTATACAAGCAACTCCTTACCCTAAATTAGCATATTTCTTTCTCTCCTCCTCTTTCTTGTATGATGCCATCTGCTTCGGCATTCGTCTTGTACCATTTCCGTTGTAATTTCCCTGTAACAGAGATTGCCTTTACTTCATGTATAAAGCACAATATGTTCCTATGATGCTATATTTTATATCTTGAAATATATTGTTCTGGTGTTTACTTCTCACTGGTTCAAGTTAATTTTCTGAAATATAAAACCTGTAGCTCCATTTCTCCTGGATTGACTTGAATTTTACAGCTCTTATTGAATGACACACGGATCTTTCTCTGGCTTTAGATCCTGACTATTTAAAACAAATCCACAGAAAAATATAAAGAAGTAATTGTACCTGGACAGACTAAAGAGAACACACGTAGTCTGCTCAGAGTGTAGCTGCTTGCGTTACGCGGGACAGTGTGATTTATCACAGTAAGAATTATCCCCAAAAGAATTGTTACACAGTTACTTTACCCTGTTTAAATGAAAATGCTGATATATTTATGATGCTTTGCTATGATGACAGTGTGTTGACTAGCTCCAGATCAAGAGGAAGAGAATATGTTTGCTTAACTCTGCAACCAGGGCATCTGTTCTGATCATTCAAGCATTTGCTTTCTCTCCCTGTGTAAATAGAAAAAATGTTTTAGTCTAAACAGAGACATGAAAATGGATGGGTTAACCAGCCAGTATTTTTCTGGCTCTTATTTTTAAAAGCTTTCATGGCCTGTCTGGTAGATAATGCATCAAAATCCCACAGGACTTGTGTGTTCAAGACCTGCCAACATTTGTATTCAGAATTAAACTGTGAGTAGTAATGACTTGGGCAGAGGATGGGGGTAGAAGGAGAGTAGTGGAATTTTTTTTTAATTGTGTAACGATAACATTTGACATGCACTCTAATGTGTGCTGTTGCTCTTTGTTTGCTGTTGCTTTTCCCCATTTAAGGGCAATTTTTGCAAGGGACTAAGCATCTTCAACTCTCATTGCCTTCCCTGGGAGTTGAGGGCACTAAGCATCTCACAAAAAATACCCATTCCCTGGTAGTGTTTGTCCTTTCATGAATTGCCCTAATATACAGAGCAAAGCCTGGGCTTGTTATGTAAACGAGAAGACAGCAGAAAGTGGAGTTTGTTCTTGGTCCAGAATTGGCTGTGAATGCCAAGTTGAATTGTATTCATGAGGGCTCTACCCAGACTGTCAACTAAAAAGGTAGACTGAGAGTAGCTTAATGGAGAAAGATTGAGAGATGAAGGAAGCTGTTATGCCACTTTAAATGTTTCAGTTTATTGAAAAGGCCTATTCCCTGTCCTTCATGATCTTTGGATCGATTTTTAATAGTATTCTAACACATAATGTTCCACGGAGTGGCTTAAATCTGAATTTCTGCTTACATACATTATTATTTATGTAGTGCTTATAGATTAGCCATCTCAAAACATTTCACATGGCCCATCCTATCTATCTCCTGTGTGGCATCAATGGGTGTACAGTAATATCTTCACCAGCAGTATAAGCCTTTGTTGCCCAGAAGTCTAATTTTCCCTCAAACACCTTTTCACTTTCTTCCCATAGTGCTCCTTATTCATGGATGGATCTCCTTTTAAAAAAAATCTGTAAAGCCACTACATTATCCTTCTTCAGATTTCTTCTTAAAACTCAATTTGTCTTCATGGCTGCAAAACTCTCGACTATAGCTAAGCAACTGACGTGCTGTGACTGCTGTTTATTATGCTGATCATAACATCATTTCACTATGTTCTTGTACTTTCCCTGTCTACCATCTCCATCTGTTGTGTCCCATCACACTTAACTTGTAAGCTCGGTTAGGGAGAGACTTTCTTTACTATAAGTGGTGGTGATTTATATGTGCATACAGTGACTTACACAATGGTGCCCTGATCCTGTCTGGACTCTTTAGGTACTACTCCAATTCAAAAATCCCATAATGGCATTAATAAATGTGGTCTTTGTTTTAAAAAAGTCATGAGCTAAAGGAAAGTCTGTGGCATGGTCAAACTAAAAGAATGTGTGGTTAGAATTAGCTTGATTCCTAATTCACTCCTCATTGTGGAGTTATGGATGGTGGGTAGGGGAACCAAAATAGCTTGAACTGTAACTTATTTACCTTGAGACTGGAAATAGCCAACTTTTCTGGTGTTTATTTTTAATAGATATTGTCTATTTGACATCTAATAAAGAAGGCAGAGTTATATGTCTCCTTTTTCTTTGGGGAACAGGGGCGGCTCTCTGGTCCCTGTCCCTAGCCTATTGGAGCTCCTTTTTTTCCCCAAATCCTTGTTTCATGGGGTTTTCTTGGTAGGGTGTGGGGTGGGGGGCTGACTGCAGCTTGTTCCCATATGAGCAGTAGGGCAACATAATACTAAGCTGAGTTTTGCTGCTTCTGACCTTTTAAACATAAAACTACTATGTGACAAAGTGAATAGTAAACTTCATATTAAAATGAGACTGGCTAGTTACATAGTGATTCATTGGTATAGTTTGTAGGTGCTTGAGCATTCTTGCCTCTCTCTGATGTTCTGCTTAAAGGATTATAGAATTCAATATAGGTATGCTTTAAAGTTTGGTGCTGTGGCTTAAAAATATATTAGGAAGCCATCTTTCCAAGTTATCCTGGTTTTTTAGAACTGTGTTCAAAATGTGTGGTATCCTTTAGGTTTTTTAATGCATTTCAGCACTTGTGAATTATGATCTACTTGAGTCTTGAAGGTCACACTTCATTAGTCTTTTTTTCTCTCACTTATGTCTCTGTGCTTTTTCTGAAACTTCCCCCTTCTTAATATTCCCTGCTTTTCCCTACTGATTGTGCCATCATCCTGATTTTATTCCCCTCTTAAACACTATTTATGTTAATACCCACAAAAGTATGTTTACAGCTTAATGGGGGAGAAAAAGAGAAATTCTGCTCTTCTTGAATTTCCTAGTGCTCCTGTCTGCCAAGTGTCCTATTTTGATTGTAAACTCCGCAGGGCAGGGACTATCTGTCATTTTGTTCAATGGACAGTGCTAAACCATTCTGAGTATTATACAAATTCTTTATTTTATTAAAATACAAGCCATCTTGATCTTCAGTGTTATTTCATTAGAGTATTTATTATTCTGCAGGTAGATGGAAAAGTTAGCATGAATGGAGAAACCTTCAATGGGGTTGAAGAGAAGGATAAAGAATGTACAACAGTGATATTTGCCCCTTCACTAAGAAGATCTCCAAAGTTTGAAGGGGTGGCCAGAGTGGATGGATCTCCCATGGAGCTGAAGCAGGACACCACAAGCATTGAGCTCAATTTAAAAAGGCCTGCCACTCAGAAGGTGCACAGAGACCTGACAGTAAGAACAAAACAAACACATCAACTGCGTTTTATCTGCATGTTTTCTTTTCCGTTATGAATTTTGCCAACAACTAATGGAAATTAGGGGGGTAAATTTGTTTTTATTCCAGAGTCTGTAAAGGTCAGACACATTTATACTCCTTAAAGTTTAGTGTTTCTGCTTTGGCTTTTGTATCCCAAGTCCTCCTGGTATGCAATTGATAAGCATGCTTTACATTTGCTGGCCTGTTTCATTACATCCCACTGAGAGTTTGACTGTCTCTCCCAGCTATTGTGTAAATTTATTCAGCTCTTCTGCTGCGGTTAGCTGATTAGATCAGCAACATAATTAGAGTGTGAGAGCCATTATTATTAGTTGCAGGTCTCTAGTTTCAAACAAGAGAATGATAATGTTTGGCAATTTTAGCATTCTCTGTTCCTTTCTCAAAAAAGGGGCTAAATTATTGAAATACATTGGGTCAGTTCGCTTCCCAACCACCTAAACAAAGAGATGAATTGTAACTTTTCATCTCTCTTGCTATTTTAAGGAGCAGGGTATAAAACAATTGGAGCATATCACAGCAGGTTTTTAGATGCTACACTATGTAAAAAGAAAAACAAAGAAAGGACTGTCCTATATAAAAACAAATTGGGTGTTGGGAGAATCTCGCCTTTCTCTCCATGTACCAAATATATATAAAATGAAGAACACCACAAAAATAACACAAGTTCGGAATGGTGCTATGCTGCTTGTTCTTAAACTTCATGGGGTTGGCCAACCCCACTATGCTGTGGATGGGTGAGGGTTTGCTATCCCTGGAGAGGTTTTTATTGATCCCACCTCGATGGTGCCAAAAAACCTGTTTCATTCCTGGCTAACATTCTTGGTAATGGATCTTCTTCTCCTACTGCTGGTTCTGAACCCAACTATGAGGTCAGGAACAAGCGTGGGAAGCTGCATTATGTTTGGAGCACAGACCTGGGACTGTCAGAGGAAGTTGGTTTAGATCCAAGAGGGAGTGGTAGCAGGAAGGCAAACTGGTGGCAGAGTGAAGATTGGTTGAGAATGAAAGTGAATTGGACTTACCTGGGGATGAAGATTGCCACTATCCTTAGAGATGTCAAGCTGGGAATGTTTGAAATATAGATGCAGGGGGCCTCATTTTGTAGGAGGGAGCAGCAGCTGAAAGGGAATTAAAGGTGCAGTTATAGTCAGAAGAGTAATTATGTGAATAATGGTGCCTGCTCCTATTAGCACTGCAATACAGCTACAGAAGAGTGAGCTGGATACTATTCTGCCTTGGTCGATACTATATAAATATCTAAATTGATGTAGCTTGAAATATTCTGTCTATCCAGTTTCTGTTTGCAAAATTGTATTGCCAGCAGTGATGTTGATATAGAAGGCAGAACACAGCTTGAATTTTTAAATACCAGCTTGAGGTTTGCAGCACTGACATTTACAAAATAACCTTTTGGTTTATAAACTGAGTACACATGGTATGAATCTTTGGAAAAAATAAATATGTACCCACACAGTGCCATTTTTAGTGTTTCTTCTCACTAAACGTTTTGAAATTTCAGATTCATGATTGAATCAGCAATGTAATTAAATGGTGTAAATTATTATAATTAGTCTTAGCTTTTCAGCTTCAAACAAAAGAATGTTAATATTCCGGGGTGAGTTTTTTCAAAAATTTCCTGGTCCATTGCATAGCTATAATTGTATTAGGTAATTTGGATGCATGGACAGATAGGTAATTTCTGATGTAGATCAATTACGATAAGAACACCAGGTCTGTGTGTGGCAAAGTGGTAAATTAAGGTGTAAAATCACTGTCTTAATGTTCTAAGAAACAGCTGAGGAGCATGAGGTTTGCTTTTTCCAAAATTATACAGCTTGGTTATCTTTGTCCAAGGGAGATATCTCATCAGTCAATGTTTGCATACAGATTGTTTTTGTTTTAATTTGTTTCCTTGTGTGATTAACTTTTCACAAGATGGAAATGAAGCTTTTCATTTTTGTATTGCAGATTTGTTGAAAAAGAGTAGAGGGAGAGAGTAAACCTTTAGAATTTCTTGTGGCCAGTGAATCAGGTAGATGAAAGGGAAGGGATTATAGAATACAGAATTACCAAAATGACCTCCAGCATTGAAATTCACTCCTAATTAAATAATCCATTGCCACACACAAATAAATGAAAGTAAATAATTTTGAGAGCAGAAACTACTAGCTTTATCATTCTTAAGTTTGAGGAAATTCTTCTGAGAGGAGAACCTATTTTCAGGGACTCATCAGTGATCCCTGGAGGTAGAGGATGATCTCTTTCACAGGTTTTATTTTTCATGGGTCCTTTGGTGACTGATCTTTGAGCCACAGACTCTTTGGCAGATGTTGCAAGTGGTGTTGGGCCACAGCTGCTGCATACCAGTTGTCTTTCTTTTCTGGAGTTTTTCTGCAACCAGGGCAAGGCAGTTTTATACAATAATGGTGTTCCTTCTCTGGTAAGTCTTGGCTAGTTATCTCTATCCTGGGCTGCTGTCTCCCAGTATGTGATGCCAGTGCCACAAAACTTATATATTTTGAGGGGAGGAGGGATCTTTAAAGCATTTCTTTTGGTCTTGCCTTTTCCATTTTCCTTTGATGAGCTGACCATACAGTCGTTACTTTGATAAAGAATACATCAAGCATGAGCACACAGTGCCCACTCTACTTCACCTAGTGCTAGATAATCACTGAAGATGTTGGTGGCCAGCTGCCCCACCCCTTTTGCCCTCAGCCTCAACCCTTCTGAGAGCGTGAAACCAGGAGCTCCCCCATGCTGCCAAGTGGCTCGTGAAGGCTGTCAGCTCCGCTGGTTTCTGCACTGTGGGAACACATTGTGGTCCCCTTATCTGATATCTGGCCCTGATGCACATTGGAATACAGGAGGAAAGAGAGAGGCAGAAAAGTAGTCAAGAGGAGGTAGTGGCCTATGGAGGAAGTAGGGAAGTTCTCTGAATTTTTCTTTGGAAAAATTTTCAAGTATATGAAATCTAGGATACTTTTCTAAACATTGACTCCATTCACTTAGTTCATTGCCTTTTTTTTAATTGTCAGTCAAATTATTTAGGGCTTTTGGTCTATTTCTGCCATTTCCCAAGCTTTGAATAAGGCAGCACTTTTTTTTGGCGTTAGAACTTCAGCCTGCCAGCAATAGGTGCTGTTTCTGTTGGGATGTGTATTCTTTCATCTTTTTACTCTCCCGAGGTCCTTGTTTGACAATTGAGAGAGAAGCAGTTTTGGTCACCTCCTCTGCATGTGTTTTTTGTTACATTCCATATTATCTTCAGCCTCTCTCTACTTGTTATTGCACTCCTGGTATTTGTGTTCACTTGCCAAAGAGACTAGTCATGTCTCCTCTTTGCCTGGCATGTTTTCCTTCTATTCTCTGTAGTGTTGGGCTAAAACAGATCAGGTGGCCTGAGGTATCATTTACAATAGATGAAGGAAGATGCTGTGCATTTGATATGATGCTTTCTTGCCCAAACGTGCAGAAGTTTAGTCAAGCTGTGCTATATCTTAGACCAATATTATCTGGCTTTTGTGGGTTTTTGAGACATAGGGGTCATTTTGTGTCCAGCCCCCATTCCAACAAAATAATTGAGGGACAGAATGAGAGACCTACAAGGTACTGGTAACAGCTTGCAATGGGAGAACCATTTAGGGTGTACATGTTTACTGCCTGCTGTAGGCTTTTTTGTAGATGCAGAGACATTGGAAAGGAATGGATGGTTCTTACTCAGCAGAAGTATAGCAGAGAGAAATATTTCTGAAGAGGTATGCTTGTGTCACAGATGCGTATATCTGTGAAGTTGTTACATATACATCCTTAAACCCGAATACATCGTTCTCCAATTAGTATTGAAAAATGCTTGTAATACAGTAGGGGTATGTCTACACTAAAAAGTTAATTCGAACTAACGGACGTTAGTTCGAATTAACTTTGATAGGTGCTACACTAGCGCTCCGCTAGTTCGAACTTAATTCAAACTAGCGGAGCGCTTAGTTCGAACTAGGTAAACCTCATTCTACGTGGACTAAGCCTAGTTCGAACTTACTAGTTCGAATTAAGGGGTGTGTAGCCCCTTAATTCGAACTAGTGGGAGGCTAGCCCTCCCCAGCTTTCCCTGGTGGCCACTCTGGCCAACACCAGGGAAACTCTATTGCCCCCCTCCCGGCCCCGGACTCCTTAAAGGGGCATGGGCTGGCTACGATGCCCGTGCCAGGTGCAAGCCTGCCAGCACCCAGCTAGCAGACCCTGCACCTGGCACGGCTCGAGCCAGCCACCCAATGCCCCCCAGCCCTCCCTCTCTTCCTGGGACCAGGCTGGCGGCTCCCGGGAGCTTGCCCGGGACCGCAAGAGGCGGGCGCCCGCCTGGTCCAGTGCGGACATCGTGGACCTCATCCACGATCTCCGCACTAGGCACAGGAAAGTGGCCATCTAGGGCAGGAGAGCTGCCAGCCTGGACACCCAGGAGCAGGTGTGCATGAAAATCGAGGTGGTCCACTGAGACCTCCGACACTGAGCCCTGAGTTTACAATGGCCGTACTGGGTCAGACCAAAGGTCCATCTAGCCCAGTAGCCTGTGTGCTGACAGTGGCCAACCCAAGGGACCCTGGAGGGGATGGACCGAAGACAGTGACCAAGCCATTTGTCTCGTGCCATCCCTCTCCAGCCTTCCACAAACTTTGGGCAGGGACACCACTCCTACCCCCTGGCTAATACCACTCCATGGACCCAACCTCCATGACTTTATCTCACTTCTCTTTAAACTCTGTTCTAGTTCTAGCCTTCACAGCCTCCTGCAGCAAGGAGTTCCACAGGTTGACTCTTTGCTTTGTGAAGAACATCTTTCGTTACTAGTTTGAAGCCTGCTACCCATTCCTTTCCTTTGGTGTCCTCTAGTCCTTCTTTATGGGAACTAATGAAGAACTTTTCTTGATGCACCCTCTCTACCCCACTCATGCTTTTATAGACCTCTATCCTATCCCCCCTTAGTCTCCTCTTTTTAAACTGAAAAGTCCCAGTCTCTTTAGCCTCTCTTCATATGGGACCTGTTCCAAACCTCTGATCATTTTAGTTGCCCTCCCCTCTCTCACCCTCTCTCTTCCCCTCTCCCACCTCCTTTTCCCAGTCTCCCCCAGTTTTGTTCAATAAAGAGAGAGTCTATTTTTGACCACACGTTTTCTTTATTTTGTACATCAGGAAGGGGGGCTAGGGAAGGGTAAGTGGAAGGAGGTGAGGGAGGAATGGGGTACGAGCCCCCGATGGGGAGGACTGGGCTGGCTCTGCGGGCTTCTGGGGGTGGAAGCTCTCCTGCAGCCCCCCAATTGCCCCCTCTCCCCAGATGGCAGCCTGCGGCAAGTGCAGCTGGTCTGATGGCCAAGTGCTGTGATGTGCCCAGTGTGGGCACTCAGGGCACTCCAAGACAGGTCTGCTTTGCAAGTGGGGCACCCCTGAGAACTGTCTGTCCGGGGTGGGGGTCGGGTCCCTTTAAGCACAGCCCTCGGCTAGCATGAGGCAGCAGCTCCACGCTCTAATCCTCATCTGATGCCCTGCCGGCACTGCTTCCGACCATCCTTAACCCCGGTTCAGGGTCCACTTAATGTGGACATGCTAGTTTGAATTAGCAAAACGCTAATTCGAACTAGTTTTTTAGTCTGGATGCGTTAGTTCGAATTAGCTTAGTTCGAATTAACTAATTCGAACTAAGTTAGTTCGAATTAGCGCTGTAGTGTAGACATACTCTAGACTAGTTATGCAGCAAGGTAATATCTTTACTAGCCTGTGATCCAGATGAAGATCTTAAAATGTTCTATAAACATGAATAAAATAACTATCAAAACACCCTTGTGTGGAACAGTATGTAAGGCCTAGGTATAATTTACATCTGGAGATACTGAAGCAGAGTTCCAAAGATTAACTAGCCTAAGATCATACCATGTGTCAATGGCAATGCCAGAAATAGAATTAGGATCTCTTGACTCAGACCCATGCTTTAGCACTTATTGAATCAATGTTCCTCTCCATTATTAATGGTAGTTGTGCATGGAAGTCTACACATGGTGAGAATTGTACCCTTAGTTCTTCAAATTAAAAATTTAAAGAAGGCTCAAAAATACCATACATTTTTAGTTTTAAAATGATATACATATAGGCTACGTCTACACTGGTCCCTTTTCCGGAAGGGGCATGTAAATTTCACCAGTCGTCGTAGGGAAATCCGCGGGGGATTTAAATATCCTACTTTTTAAATATCCTATCCAAAGTCCTACTTTGAAGTAGGAATAAGACCCTCCGGAAAAGGGCACTTTTTCCGGAGGATCGGGGCCAGTGTAGACGCTCTTTTCCGGCTTTTTTAAAAGCCGGAAAAAAGCGGCGGACATTTTTATTTAAATGCCGCGGGGGATATTTAAATCCCCCGCGGATTTCCCTACGACGACTGGTGAAATTTACATGCCCCTTCCGGAAAAGGGGCCAGTGTAGACGTAGCCATAGATTTTAATGACATTGGATTAATCGTTACATGACATCATTGTCTTTAAGCTGCCCTCTTATGGTCTCTAAGCTGTTTTTGAGGTTGTGAAGTAAAGCTCTACGGAAAAGAATGCAGATGTAAATAGCAAACAAAAAAAGATATCATCACTCCCATAGGAATTCTGTTAGTTTCCCCTCCCTGTTTTTATGGCATGAAGGAAACACGTTTTTTTCCCCCTCCCCCGCCATCCAAGTAATACTCATTCTCTCTTTGCAAAAATGAAATTGTTGAGCTCAGATTAAGGCTGTATGGTGGATCATTAGAATAACTGCTGGAGATCAGAGTTGAATTCTGACTTGTACAGATGTGGGGATGGGATGAGACCAGAAATCCTCTTTGTGATACATCATGAAAACCACAGGCTGAATTGCAGCATAGCTGTGCAGAACTGACAGCTGTCACTCAAATCACACACCACCTGCAGGTGATGTCGCTTATGATTATTCTGTGTGATCGAGAAAAAGAAATGCCTATGTTTGACTTTGCTTAAAAGTTTTCCATGCAGTTACAGACCCTGAGCTGTAATATATGACTTAATGACAGCACTTGGTGGCTGCAAGCAAAAGAGTCACAGAATCTAGAAAGCAGAGGTGTCATAGCAGTGTTATGACAAGGGTGCTGAACCCTTATGGCATGCTCATATAATCATTTCCTGTTCAATTTCATTAGTACTATGAAAGCTTATTTTGATTAAAATAGCACAGTGTATGTGTTTTAAGGGTGTACTTTTAAGGATGACAAAGCTGTAAAAATTCTATTTGAATCATAAATGTATGTTTAAAAATGCCATTCTAGTAGGATAAAAGCATTTGAGCTGATACTCACTTTATTACTACTGAGATCCACTGCAGCTAACTCATTCTTTTATAGAGTTCAATTTTCAGTAAAAACCCATTGTTTGGACTTCTGCATAATCCTTTCAAATATCTCTGCATTGTTGTTGGCTTGTTTGCTGCAGTTCATTAAATTTGCAATACTGTATTGGGATTTTAATTGCCATTGTATACCAGCAGAAAGTTATTATGTACTTGGAGTTAATTTACTTTAGGAACATATAAAACTGTACTGTAACACTTTTGGTTTTAGAATCTCCCAGTAGCTTAGTTAAGATTCTTTCTTAGATTTAGTTATATAAGTTCTTCTCTTTTTTTTTTCTTCTTTTTTTTACTATTACAAACAAATGTTTCTGCCATGAGAGTAGGTGATATGGTTGGTTGTTGCTAACCAGTATGGGCACAGATAAAAGTATACAAGTAGCCGTGTCTGTCACAAACAGAAAATGAATTACCCTTATAGCCTCGAACATAAGCCTGTTCATTTATAAGCCGACTCCCAAATTTACAGAGGAAAAAATGGTAAAAAGTCACTCCCCCGTTATAAGTTGATTCCAGAGTATGGTGATCTGGGACCTTATAGATAGGCCAGTGAGTTCACCATTTTTTCTCTGTAAGTTTGGGGGGAATCATGCCAGTTCACAGACTGTTGTGGCTCTGCTTTTTAAATGTAGTAAGAGCCAGCAGGCTCTTACTACATTTAAAAGGCAGAGCGGCAGCAGGGGACCAGCGTGACCTGGGACTGCTGTGTCCCATCTTGCATTGGGTCCCCTGCTGTCACTCTGCCTTTTAGAACCTGCTCATAAGCTGACCCCTGCTCTTCACAGTGGGATTTTTTTTCCAAAAAAAGTTGTCTTATGAATGAGTATATATGGTAGTTTATTTTAGTCACAAATGGACATTTATTAACACTATAAAACTAGTTGCTCAGTTCTCTCTATGAAACGTATGCTTGGTTAAGCAGGACTGAGGAGTTGGCTAACTCATACTATGACTGGCTTGTTCATGACAGCAAAATATAAAATAGCTTTCCAGCCTCACCCACAACTTTTTAATCCAAGGGTAACTAACTTTAACTATGGTACTGTCCTAACTACTGTTTAACTATATGTATACAACAGACATAGTGTAAAACACTGTTACTTGCTGAATGAAATTCACCAGCCTTTGAGAACTCTGTTAGGACAGAATCATCATTCCAACACACAGGTGAGGTACAGAGATGCAGCATGGCCCAGCTACAGGGGTTCATAAAGCCAGCACCTCCGTACCTCCCTAGAAGGGTTGGGTTTTTTTTGCCACTGGCTTGGAATAAATATTCATCCAATGGCATCTCTTCCTGTGCACTTATGGTGACTCCTTCCAGTGCTGTCCTGTCTGCTTTGAGACCATCCTACGTGGCAATTTTGCCCACCCACATTTGACTGAAGTAAAGTTTAAGAGATGCAAAGAACATTGACTGCATGGTACCCATTGCAAGATACATGAAAACCATGTTTTACTCGAGAGCTAGATCGTAGGCGTGCGCAGCACATTTCATTAGCGTGTGCACCCAAAGAATTTTTTTAAATGCACTTTGACCCCCATTAGCCACACCCCTGACCCCCGTTAGCCACGCCCCTCTCCGGGCAAGATGGGCACATGACCAAAAGTAAAAAGTGTTATGTGACCCCCGACCCAAGGACTTTTCCCACTATCCTCCTACCAATAGGGATTAGTTTGGCCCCCCCAACCCCCCCCATGCAACTGTCCTGCAATTGCATTAATCCGATGTGTGTGGCATTAATGCGGGGGTGGAGAGGCTGCAAGGGGGAAGTGTTCCCTCTAAGAGTTTCCTCCCATGAGCAGAATGAATTTCGTGTTGTGCAACAGTACTGAATTCATGTGGCTTGTTTGGATGTGCCATTGTGGCACCCAAGTTATTAATAAATATCTACCTTTCCCCTCTGCTGCCATGTCTCTTCCCCTTGCTCCATCAACTCTCCTGGTGCCTGCTGCCCCCCAACCCCTCATCCTCCTCTGCTGTCCTGACTCCTGGCCTTCTCACTGCACTCAGGCTTCCTGAGACCTGCCCCTCCTCCACCAGCCCTTTTCTCCTCCCTGTGCCCACTCCTCCAGTAGCCCCACTCTGATCATGTGAGATACCCCTCCTCATCCCTTCATCTAACACCTCCCTCGCCTCTCTCCTCTGGTGCTGGTCCCTCCCCTGCAGGTGTCTGCCTTTCTGCTTCACCCCCAGAGTCCCCTGGCACCTGCACCTTCCCTTACCCATGCACCCTCCTGGTGCCTCCCCCATCCCTCACTGCCCCTGCCCCCTTTGCTCTTTTTTCCCTGATGCCCATCCCCTCACCACTCTCATGCCCCTATTCCCCTCATGCCCCTGTGCCCTCACACATGACTTGCTCCACCCCAACATCCTCATGCCTACCCCTTCTGTCAAGCCTTCTTCCAGCACCTCCCCCTCCAATCCCCAATGCCCTTAACCTCTCCTCTTCCAATATCATCCTGTCCCCCCTCCCAGTGACACCTCCCCTCCTGCCCTTTTCCTCATTGTCTCCACTTCCCCCCTGTGGAAGAAAACATTTTCCCTTGCTGCAGCTCGTAATAAAACTGCCTCTGGCTACTTGTTGCTTAGAAACTCAGAGTGAGGACAATGTTTTCTTCCACACCCCCTAGCATTTGTGTCTCCTCTACCCTGTCCCTTTGGTGCCTTCCCCTTTCTTCCTCCTTTCCCCTCCCCCTCCGTACAAGCCCCTTCTATCCCTTTCCCTTTCTTCCTCCTCCACCCTCCCCACGCCTCTCCCACGCCTTCCTCTTATTCCCCCCCCTTACCTTCAGCTTCTGCCTTCCAGCTTGCAGGGCTGGGGTCAGCACCAGCCTAAGCTGCAGGGCCGGGGAGGGGCACTCCCAGGGCGGGGGCGCCCCCGGGGCACCACTCGATTCTGCAGGGCTGGGCGCCGTGCGGTGCTACCGGGATGGGCTGGGGTGTTCCCAGGCACCTCGGGGGTGCTCCCAGGTGCCTCAAGGGTGCCGCGCTGTGCTGCTGGGCCAGACGGGGGCACCCCCGGGCTCCTCAAGGGCACCACCTGGGCTGCTGGGCTGGGCGGGGGCATTCCCGGGTGCCTCAGGGGTGCCGCATCGTGCTGCTGGGCCGCGCGGTGCTGCTGGGGCGGGTGGGACCCAGGGCACAAAAATGGCTCGGGCTAGCTGGCCCGAGACATTAGGGTGTGCCTGGGCACACCCGGCACACCCCGTGCACATGCCTGTGAGCTAGATATACATTTTCAAATGCAGGTCAAAATACACTGTATAGAACACTTCTTTAGATGCAGTTAAAGATGTTGACATATTTTAACATTGCTTCAGCTTCATACATAGTAACAACATGGTCTAGTTGGTGGCTTGTTTCTGCCATGAGTGCAGAGGACTGGAATTGATAACCTCTCGAGGCTCCTTCTAGTTCTAGTATTCTATGATCCTATGGAATGGTTTATGTTTAAAAATTGGCATATGTATGAAATATGGCAAAATATATAGCATAAAGGAAGGGACATCAGTTGTATTAATGATTCAAGAATTTCTAATACAAGATACACGTGAGCAAAATACAGTAACATAACAATGAAATACCTTAAACAATTTAGCATCATACAGAGTACCAGAAATGCAGGGTTTCTTTCCAGTGAACTGGACTGTATTGCGCATATTCTTTTGTTCTAAAATTTGTTTTTGTTTGCACTATTATTTAGCTTGTTGCAGATATTTCGCTGTTGAGCATCTGAAGAGAATTAAGTTTCACAAGCATGAACAGATGACCTCTGCCAAACATAATTACAAAAGTTGGTTTCCCTGCACCATGTAGCTCTTTCCTCCATTTTTAAAAAGTTGCAATAGTGAGTGTCTTCATCCATATGTCAGATATCCTCTCTCTTTAATCTATTTCTTACTTGGATGCAAATATTAAAGGTGGAGCTGGCAGTGGAGCTCAAAATTATAGTTGCCTAACACTTTCCATAATAAGACCCTGTTTGCAGCTGTTTATAACTTTGTCAGAGTTTAACCATTCACATTGAAATTTTCCATGCTGAGAGCCTGCTTCAGGCTGAAATTATTTTGGAAAGCTTCAGTTAAAGCAATTCAGCAGTTTCCAAGAGTGAGGCTGGAATGGGAAATATAGTCTTTTAATGTTAGCAAAACATGTTAATAAGGGTTTCACTCAGAACTTCTTGTTTTGGAGCCCAGAGTTTGTGTTGGGGTGAGAGATTGCCTGTTTGCTTTCACCATGAAAATCCATCCAAAGTTGTCAAATTTACAAAATGATAAAAATCTCTGTTTCAACCTCCTCAGAGAGGTTTGTTAGAGGCTAGCAACAAACTTCTCCAAATGCTTTCTCTATTGAGCGTATTTTGCTCCCACAGAGTTGACTGTACCATTGGGCTGAGAATGGACTTTTCCTTCAATTGCTCTTCTTTGCTGCTATAATGTTAAGAGCCAGAATTAAGGGTACGTCTAGACTACAGGCTTCTGTCGACAGAAGTTTTGTCGACAGATACTGTCGACAAAACTTCTGTCGACAAAGAGCATCTAGACTACATTGAGTTCTGTCGACAAAGCAAGCTGCTTTGTCGACATGGTAGTGTAGACGCAAAGGACAGTTTACATGCAATAACACCTTCTGTCGACAGAAATTCTGTTGACAGAAGGTGTTATGCCTCGTAAAATTAGGTTTACCAGCGTCGACAAAACTGCTGAGTTCTGTCGACATTATGTCGACAGAACTCAGTGGTAGTATGGACGCAGGTATAGTTTTGTCGACAAAAGTTCACTTTTGTCGACAAAACTCTGTAGTCTAGACACACCCTAAGAGAAAGAGAGACTTTGCTTTCAGTGTCCACATAGCCAGGTGGACAGTTTTCTGCCTCAAATGCTGAAGGTTCAGGGATAGGCCTGGGAGACTGATAGTGAAGAGTGAATAAGGACATGCTGGAGATAGGAACATGTGGGAGCAAGGTAGATGGTGGGGAAAGTGCATACCGGAGATGCGGATGGCTCGTACATTATCAACCAACCAACCAAACAATGAAGGTGCCAATAGTTCTTGATGTCTATGTAGAATCTGGTGTTAGTACTCTTCCTTTCCTAGTGCAAACTAATGGTTCTTATCAGCCTCTTTTAACTATTTAGTCTTTGAGGTGCTAATAGACTATTTGTTGTCTAAGTTTTTTCCTGTTACAGACTGGCTTGGCTATCCCTTTGAAATTTACCTACCCAATGTCCTCTCTTCCCCCCCCCTTCCAAAAAATGGTTTTTCCTTTTCCCCTACCCCTTCCTTCTTCCCTTATTTATCCTTGGTTCTGGACTTCCAACACTCCAGTCATCTGAAGAAATGGGCTGTGCCCACAAAATCTCATGACACCATCTACATGTTTTGTTAGTCTAAAGTGCTACCAGACTATTTGTTTTTAAAGTTTTTCCTGATACAGACTAACTCGTCTATCCCTCTGAAACTTCTGTATTTATTATTACTTACTAGAAATATTGCATAGATGTATAATTGACATATAATGGTTTTCCTTGCCCCGCTTAATGGGGAAATATATGTATGTACAGGCAGTCCCCGACTTACGCGGATACGACTTATGTCGGATCCGCACTTACGAACGGGGCTTTTCTCGCCTCTGAGCTCACGGGCGGTGTGTCACCACCCGTGTCCTCCGGGGCAAGAAAAGCTTCTCCCGGTCTCCCTGGTCTGCTGGGGAGGTCCAGCAAAGCCGCTGGACCCCCCCAGCAGACCAGGGACACCCGAACAAAGCCGCTGCCTGGGCGGCTTTGCTCGTTTGTCCGGGAGCAAAGCTGCCCAGGCAGCGGGACCCCCGCTGCCTGGGCAGCTTTGCTCCTGGTCTGCTGGGGGGTCCACCAAAGCTGCTGGACACCCCCAGCAGACCAGGGACACCCGAGCAAAGCCGCGGCGGCTTTGCTCGACCCCCCCAGCAGACTAGGCGGCGGCTTTGCTCGGGTGTCCCTGGTCTGCTGGGGGGGTCCAGCGGCTTTGCTGGACCCCCCCAGCAGACCAGGGAGACAGGAGCAAAGCCGCACAGGCGGCATCCCGCCGCCTGTGCAGCTTTGCTCGGGGGCAAAGGAGCAAAGTCACATGGGCAGTGGGGTCCCTCCGCCTGTGCGGCTTTGCTCGGGTCTCCCTGGTCTGCTGGGGGGGGAGGGAACGCAGCTAGTGCGCCTCCACCCCCCCCCAGCAGACCAGGCTTTTATTGCAGGACGCCTCAGGTAGAGCAGCTGGGGTGCTGCCGGGTTGGTCCTGTGGGAACCTACTGGGCAGCGCCCCAGCTGTTCTGTCCCAGGCTCCAGATTCAGCAGCTGTTGAAACTGATCAGGCTGATTCCAGGAAGCTGGGGGCAGAGCAACTCTGCCTCTGGCTTCCTGTAGTCAGCCCCTGGTCAGTTTCAGTGGCAGCAGCTGAATCTGGAGCCAGTTCCAACCTACATACAAATTCAACTTAAGAACAAACCTATAGTCCCTATCTTGTACGTAACCTGGGGACTGCCTGTATATAAATGCTAAGTAATTTAACAGTGTATTTAACAGTAATTTAACTATCATTCTTTTGACGTTTTGGGTTTGTTCCTACAATGAAATTTTCCCTACTTTAGGAAGTTGGCTTTTGCAGTCCTCTCTTAATAATGTGCCAAGTGCTTCATGCCTTTTGATAACAATGGAAAGTTCAGTTTAGACAAAGTATTTTTTGCAGCATTGATATAAGGGAAGTACTTTGTTTTTCCAATTTTTATAGCCAGAGAATTTTGCAGGTTCATTAGTAAATTCATCAAATGAGCTATAGATTACTCCATATAACACAACTCTAGATATTTTTCATTTTTTTTTTTTTTTTTTTTAACAAACTGCTCCAAGGCCATTATCAACAGGGGGCTACAGCATTGGAAGATATATGATTAGCTGAAGAAATTAAGGCTGTGTAACTCAAAAATAGTCCATGCTGTTCATAAACTTGTTCTTGAGTGCTTCAACTAGGGATATAAAATCCTGTTTAATTAGTTAACTGGTTAACTGTTAAGTTTAAATGGCTAACTGGTTAAACAAGGGGACATATAGGGGGTCGGTCCAGCCCGACTGGGCTGAAGTGCACAAATACACCTCCCTGCCCCCGCCACAGCACTTATCCCGCCATAGACATGGGCTGCTCTGGAGGAGCTGGAGCACCCTTGCCCACAGTGGAGTGCCCCTGGCTACAGCACACTTGGGCTGGGCCTGCCACAGATGAGGGGTCTCCAGCCAGACTGGAGGCCTCCAGGGGCTGGAACAGACCCCTGCCTGCGGTGGGTGGTAACTTGCTCCAGCCCGCATCAGTTAACCGTTACTGGTATCTCACCCCTTAATGGGTGAGGCTTACTGGATAACAATTAACATCCCTAGATTCAACCCTTTTGGGCTCAATTCAACAGATGAATTTCAGCTTAAATGCATTACAGAGAAGAAGCTAGTGCAGCAAAATGGAAATGACTGAAACTGTATTTGTACTCTCGCCATTTTATTTCAATGAAATTGTTCTCTGCAGACCTCCTCCACTGAAGAAGTTAAACCAATCAACCAAAAAGATGGAGTTGATTCTGGAAGGACAGAAATGATGCATTTGGGATTTGCTTCACCAGGTTTGTTGCTGCTAAACTGTTTTAGCCTATTCTCCTAAAAATCCATTGTGTTGTGGATTTTTTTTTCTTCCTTCCTGCTGTCAAGAGGAGTGCATTCATAGTGACATCTAGAGGCCTCATGAGAAAATGCTGAGCTTATATTTGTCCAGATAAGGTATACAGGCAGTCCCCGGGTTACGTACAAGATAGGGACTGTAGGTTTGTTCTTAAGTTGAATTTGAATGTAAGTCGGAACTGGTACATATTGTAGGGGAAACTCTGGCCAAACATTTCTCCAGAGCTCAGTTCTATTCTCCCACACCTCACTTCCCTCAGTCCTTTATTCTCAAGCTGAGGTGTCTGCTGAGAAAAGCCGCTCCGCGTCTCCCTGGTCTGCTGGGGGCAGCGCTAGCTTCGCGTCTCCCTGGTCTGCTGGGGGGAAGCAGCTAGTGCGGGGCTGCCTCACCCCATTTGTAAGTAGGGATCTGATGTAAGTCGGATCCATGTAACCCGGGGACTGCCTGTAATTACACTGTTTTCAAGTTTACCTGATGCCTGTTATGTCCATTGTGTAACTTACATCTCATTATCTGAATAACTCTAAATTTAGGTGCAGTGTGTCCAGAACATACTGAAAATAGAAACTAGTGATAATGCAATAATGGTTTTGGTTCAAGACATTTTTTTCTATACACAGAGTATATAAACCAAAAGGAGCTACAATCTATTCTAGTCTGACTTTCTGTAGCTCCCAAGCAACCCAACAGCACCTGCACACCAAAGTCAACAACTAAAATGAGAATAAACTATTACACCTCACAGTAGGTTAGCCTAGACTTTGAAGAAAGGGAGGAAATATACCAAGAGGGTGTTCAAGCCAGTATTTCTAAGTGTTCATAAATATATGTGTATGGCATCAACAACATTGCATTCACCCTTGACATTTTATTTTAAGGCTTTTCATATGTCTCCTGGTCAGACAAAATGAAATACAATCATAATACTGATTTTTCTCAACTAGTTTTAAAGTTATGAAGCTACAGTACTTTTTGCTAATAGCAATGTCGATAAAAAAATTACATCCCAAAATGCCTTTGGTTTACTACTTATTCATAATAAGATCGTGCTAATTTAATTTTAAATTTCTAAAATGTGACTATCACCATTTATCCTGGTGCAGGTGCACAGAAACTATACGAAGTGGGTACAGTAAACTTCCGATAATCCGGCACCTTTAGGACCCAGGGGGTGCTGGATTATCAGATATGCTGGACTATCGGAAGGGGGGAGCTATGAGGGGTCTGGGGTGGGGTGCGGGGGAGCGGTGTTGTGGGATCAACCCGGCAGCACCCCAGCTGCTCTGCCCTGGGCTTCCCCGAGTCAGCCGCTGGTCAGTTTCAGCAGCGGCTGACTTGGGGATGCCCAGGGCAGAGCAGCTGGGGTGCAGGGTTAGTCCTGTAGCACTACTCCTCGGCGCTGCGGGACCAACCTGGCAGCACCCCAGCTGCTCTGCCCCGAGCATCCCCAAGCCAGCTGCTGCTGAAACTGACCAGTGGCTGACTCGGGGAAGCCCGGGGCAGAGCAGCTCCAATTGTCCGGCTGCCTGGAGCACTTCCGGGTTCCAGGTGGTGCCGGACTATCAGGAGTGCCAGACCACTGGATGCTGGACAACTGGAGTTTTACTGTATTTCAGTAAATGACATACTCGCCCATAAGAAGAGTATAAGAATACCCCTCCCATCCTTCAGGTAAAAGCATGACTAACCATTGGAGCTAAAGGTTAACCAATTTGAGCTCCATTATCTCAATGAAAGAAGTGCATTCTGCCCTCCATTGAGAACCCTCTGCTTCCAACTCCTAGATGTTCAAACAGGGACTTTTAGCAAGGACTCAACAGCTGATTCAGCTGCTTTAATGGTGCACAGAGAGGAGAAAAGAGCCCAGGCTTTTAGGTAAATAAATCCCATCCCAGTAAAGCTTAATATCTACACCTTGAATGCATCTGACAGCTAGTGTAGCACCTGTAGTACATTAGTGTAATGCACTCATGATTAAATGATTAGAAGACCAAATTCTGCCACAGTGCAGGTTTTCAAGTTGTGAAATAAACACAGTGAAGTTTATTTTATTAATGATGAAATGCAGAGGTAATAAAGGCTGAAGATCCACATCTGACAGAAATGGTCATACTAAGTGTAGGCAGGAGAAAAAGTATTTTGCCACTTTCAATCCCTTTGAATTTCAGGAGTAACTAGTATTCCCTAAATTGTTTCCAGTAGAACCTCAGGGTTATTAATATAAGAGTTATAAACTGACTAGTCGACCACATACCTCATTTGAAACTGGAAGTGCTCAACAGGCAGCAACAGCAAAAAACAAAAGCCAAACAACACACCAACTGTTGTTAAACTATTAAAATAAAGGAAAAGTTTGCAAAAAAAAAAAAAAAAAAAAAAAGTTTGACAAGATCAAATGAAACGAACCAGTTTCTTAAATTAATATGGCTTAAAGCATTTTTCTTTTGCATAGTAAAGTTTTAAAGCTGAATTAAGTTAATGTTTAAATGTAAACTTTTGAAAGAACGCCATAATTTTTTGTTGAGCAATACAAACTTTCAGAGTTATGAACAACCATCATTTCCTAGTGATCATAACTCAAAGGTTCTGCTGTATCTTTTGAGAGAGAAGCAGCTTCCCTTGCCTTTCTGTCTAGATCTTTTCCCCAAGCAGCTGGCATCATCTTTATTTTATGTGAACTGAGCCTCAGCCAACCATCTTTCTCTCTGCCAGGCACTGGGAAAGCAAAGGAAGTGTACTTTCTTGTTTTAATAGAAAAAACAGGTAAATCTGTGGTGTCATCTACTGATGATTAGACAGTTTGAGTTGCAATGTTCTTGTCTTTGTTTGTTTGAGAACAATCACAATATCTCTTTGAAGGAATGAGCTCTGCTTACTCCGAGGGATGTTTTAAGCACAGATAAGTTTCCAGTTCCATTCCACAGTCACTCTGATTGCAAGGAAACATTACAGTTGACTTTTTATTTTATCCTTCTATTTCCCTCCCCTTCCCCCCGCCCACCCAAAAAAAGCATTCTTAAAACTTTAAATGCTTACATAATTGTTTTTTTCTGATTTTTTTTAAGTCATGTAAAAATATTCTGATTCTTATGTTGTGTGGATTAGTTTCAGAACAGAAACAGAAGACAACTGTTACTTGTGCCCACCCTGCTATACCTAGTGTGGAGTTCCCTTCTAGCTCCCATTCTGAAGAAGTAGCATTAAAAGATAAAGATCTGAAGAAGACTGAGACAGAACAGAAGGAAGCAGAAATCCTAGTTACACAGAAGGTAGTGTGATACAGAAGAGCATTGGGATGGGAGTGGGGACATATTTAAGAACTTGCCATGGAAATGCTTTCAGTGCTAATAAGCTGAGTGTTACTTTGCCTTATATAATTACTGAATTAGGAATTTAATCAAAGCAGCCTGTTAGTGAACAACATTGAATTACTGTTTTAATACAAAAATTTCTTCTTCCTTCCCCATGGAAGAATTGAATGTTGGTATTCTTATATGCATTGAACCATAGGTCTGAGCTTGCAAATGCTGTAAACATGGGTACTTTCTGTTGCAAGTGGGCCAGTTAAACTCAGTGGGACTAATTATAGTTTAGAACACTGCACCCTATAGTAAGTATTTGCAGACTTATGCCTCAGTTCATTTGCAGCTTCCTGGTTCAGCACCACCTGCTCCAAGCAGCAATTAGAGCAGCAGAGGGAACATTTACACTGTTAGTGTTAGGGACCTTCTACCAGTGGACGAAAGGTGTAGCATAGTGTAGTTCCACTATGCTAACTTCTTCTCTTGTCATACTTCCTATGCTATATTTGTGGGGAACAACTGTCAGCCTCAGACCTGCTGCCTTTATGTCAGCGTGAATTTCCCCTCCAGAAGGAATTCTCCACTGGTCACTTTGCTCCATGTCAGTGCCACAAAGTGGTTGGAGCAGACCACACAATCAGGTTTGAATATCTTGTATTTCCATGTGTTGGGGAAGCAGAGTATCTGAAGAATGTGAAAGAAAGATGTTTGCCCTTACAGCCACCTTTAAATGTTCAGTGAGTGCATGTGGCTAAGGAAGAGATTGTCTCTGATGAGACTGAGGGAAATGGCAACAGCTTTGGACAAGTCGCAGCCGGGGCATCTAGGGAAGTAGTAATATCACATGGGGTTTAATAACAATAAAACCCCACAGATGTTAAATATTATAAAATTACACCAAAGTGATGTAAGCAAACATTTAGAATCAAAGTCCTGATTCAAAAAGATAAGTGAAAATACTTCCTATAGTGGTATTAGGACCTGAATAATTCTGTATGCTAGCATTTGTTATGCTTTTGCAAAAAAGCATCATTCTAGACTGCATTAGCAGGAGCATTATAGCAGGACATGATAAATAATTCTTCTGCTTTACTCCACACTGATTAGGCCACAGATGGAGTACTATGTCCAGTTCTGTGCGCCACGTTTCAGGAAATATGTGGATAAATTGCAAAAAGTCCAGAAGAGAGCAACAAATATTACTAAAGGCCTAGAAAGATGATCTCTGAGGGACAATTGAAAGAACTGGATTTGTTTAGTCTGGAAAGGAGAAGAAGTGTAGGGACACGAGAGCAGCTTTAAAATAAATACCTAAAAGGTTGTTATAAGGAGGAGCAAGAAAAATTCTTTTCCTTAACCTCTGATGATAGGGCAAGAAGCAATGATTTTAAATTGCAGCAAGGGTGGTTTATGTTGGACATTAGGAAAAGCTTCGTAACTGTAAGGGTGGTTAAGCATTGAAATAAGTTGTTCAGTGACAGGGTGCCATTTAAAAAGGTGTGGGGAGGACTCTAGTCCACTTCCACCTCCCTGAATTTTGTACCAGAGATCTACTCAACGTAGCCCCAGACAGATCTCTTACTTGCAACACAGCTGGGGGATATGTCTACACTTAACAAGTTTTGTCAACAACTGTTATGTTAATGCCCCAAAAGTCAACAAAACAAAAATCGATAGAGGGTGTTCACACTTGCGTCTTCTGTCAAGAGATCATCTCCACATGATGATGGGGATACCGTCATCAACAATGTGAGCCATATTGTGGGAAGGCAGAGCGGATCCCTGTGCATCCTTTGGAGTTCCCCCTCAGTTTTCCCACAGCCTTTTCAGCTGCCAGGAACAGCATCATGAGTAGCTCTGTGAGCTCTCCGTGCTGAGGAATGGCAAAGCAACACAGCAGCCTGTCCCCCTGCAGTGCGGTCTGCCTGCCTCTCTATTCTTAGTGCAGGGAAGAACAGGAGCAGTCCAATGATTTGCAATTTGTTTGTTCCCTAAACAGAGCAGCTCACTCAGCTATTAGATCCTTCCCTGGAGCTGTGAAAGGAGAGGGGTGCACGCCTGCAGGGCAGTGAGATCAAAACTCAACAGGTTAGGCATTGTGGGATACAGGAAGAAGCCAGTTCTGTCAACAAAAACAGCAGAGTTTACACAGGCTCTTTGCCGAGAACATGTTATTAGAGTTGAATGGTCTAATACTTATTTTATCTGTGTTTTATATAGGAATTAGATACAGGGCTCCTGTCAGCTAACTGCTAAATTATCTGCGAGAAAACTAGAGTTTTCAAGTGCCTAAGTAGCCCCTAGAATCATGGTTAAAGTAACACTCTCCCAACCAGAATCTGAAATGGTGTCCATGTTAGGGGGGTTGTGGAATCTCTAGCATTGGAGATTAAGAGTAGGTTAGACAAACAGCTGTCAGGGATAATCTAGATGGTGCTTGGTCTTCAATGAGTGCAGAGGAGTGGGCTTGATGATCTCTTGATATTCTTTCCAGTTCTATGATTTTATTCAGTGAAACATGGTGCTTTCTAGATGTTAATGCCTGTTCTTAAACAAATTGGGTAGGTAATGAAGTCAAATGCTCCAGAACAAGAAGGGATTATACTATTTCCATTTTTGAAGAAAATACCTGAGACCAGCCAAGTTATTCTTCAAAACTCTGATCAACAAGGTAAGCAAAAGAAAGCAGGAATATTCTGTAGATTTGTAGACTTTAACTGGATAGTATTTAAACATTTATTTGGAGGGTCAAAAGAAAAATAGCTGTCCTTTGACCTACTGTTCTTCTTCATGTAATGGTCTCTGTGTGTATTCAGTGTGTACTCACGGTGCTCATGTGCACCATGAGCCTGAGACTGGAATATTTTTCACTGGCAGCGTCCATTCATCCACACTGTGCCTTTCTCTTTCTAATGCTCCCAGCTAAAGACATAAGGGGCAGTTCAGGCCTGCCATTTCTATTGCCCTTCTATTCAGTCCATTACCGAGACTGAACATCCACAGCTTTTGCTAGCATTTTTTCCTATATAACTGTAAATAATTTTTACCTTAGATCATTGAATAGCTAGTTTTGTTTTAGTCGCGGCGGGGGGCCCCTGACACCCTCCAAGGGTGGTTAGCGTGCCCAAGACCTGTCCAGGATTCAAAATATTTGTGGTCTGCCCTAGGCCTTCCCAGTCATTGATGATCACTGCATTTGGTGTATATTGTCTCAGTGATGCTCTTATCCCATCCAAGGGCAAAGTATGTTGGTCATGCTCTTGAGTAACCCATCAGCCACATGAATTCAGACAATGATGAATTGCGGATCAGTGGGAGAGCTTCCTCAGTCTTTCAAAACATGAGAATTCAGCCCTGATGGAGACTCAAAAATCTTTTGGGCACCTTCTCACTCCCACAGGGGAGACTGTATGGCCCAAAGCCAATGGCACCCTTCTCTTGTGATCGCTTATTTGGGACTTGGGATCCATGTGTGAGACATCTGGAATGCAGATGGACAGAATGGGAGTTTGAGACAGGCATCCTTGCATGGAGAAGAACCTCAGCCCCCTCAGGAACACTCTGAGGAGGAAGATCCTGACAGAGCCACTTGTCTCTTCAGGATTATCATCATCTTCACCAGATGAGGTGGTAGCACTGTGTGATTATCAGGACTTGACAAATGGCGGCAAAAGCCGCTCGCCAGCCCCACACTGCGAAAGCACAAGAGCTGCATTGCACAGGTGCACGCCACCAGTAAACAGAGCGTACGGCTGAAATCTACTCGCCCATGGGCGAGTAGATTCTATAGTTTGTCGAGCCCTGGTGATTATAGGCCAGAGGTGGGCAAACTTTTTGACCCAATGGCCACATCAGGTTATAGAGCGCCATGCATGTTCACAAAATTGGAGTTGGGATGTAGGAGGGTGTGAGGACTCTGGCTAGGAATAAGGGCTCTGAGGTGGGGCCAGATATGAGTGTGGGAGAGAGCTCTGAGCTGGGACTGAGGGGGGCACTGGGTTGGGACAAGGGACTGGAGTGTGCAGGGATATGAGGGCTTTGAGGTGGGCTGTGGATGAGCAGTATAGGAGGGTGCTCTGGGCTGGGATTGAGAGCTCAGACGATGGGAAGGGGATCACGGCTGGGATAGGGGCTGGGATGTAGGAGAGAAGGGAGGGTCAGAGGCAGCAGTGCAGAATGACAGGGGACTCCCCAGAAATGGGGTCGAAGTGCACTGGCTGCTGGTCCTACCTCTGGGGACTAACAAATAGTCGTGTAGCCACTAAAATTTCATGCAGTTACGCAACTATTCAATTACACTATCTCACATCCCTAGTTACAACCTGGGACAAGGGGCTGAGGTGTGGAACGGAATTCAGAGTGTGGGTTCCAGCTGGGTGCGCTTAGCTTGGGCATCTCCTAGTGAGTGGTGCAGGAGGATATGGCAGGCTCCTTGGCTGCCTTGACTCCGTACTACTCCTGAAAGTGGACTCCATGTCTGGCCTCTAGGCAGAGGGGCCAGGCAGTTCTGTGTGGTGCACATTACCCGCACCCACAGACCACCGCTCCTGCAGCTCCCATTGGCCAGGATTCCTGGTCAATGGAAGCCATGGAGCCAGGGCCGGACTAAGAGGTAGGCTAGCCGGGCAGCTGCCCTGGGTGCCAACCTATGGGGGGGGGCACCTGGCTCCCGGCGGGCTGCAGGGGCCGCCCGGGGTGGGGGCTGTGTTAATCCCCACAGCACCAGCCAGCAGCACCCTTTCCCCCGCAGCCGCAGGGCCCTGCACGGCCAGGCGCAGCCCGCCCTGGGCTGTGCGCCATTGGCAGAGGCCGGGCCGACTCAGCAGCGCATGCACCGTGCGTCTGCCCAAGCGCCCCAGGGGCGGGCCCGCGCATGCGTCATGTGCCCGGAGGCGGGGCCGCTTGTCCTGGGGGAAAGGCCTGCGCATGCGCTGTGAGCCCAGAGGTGGGGCCATGCGCCCCGGGGCCGGCGCAATGCGCCTGGAGTCCGGGGCACCAAAATGGCTCGAGCCGGCCCTGCATGGAGCTGGTGCTGGGAATAAGGGCAACACACACAGCTTCCTTGATCACCCTTCTTGCTGTGGGCTGGATGAAATGAAGCAGTAGGCCAGATTCAGCCCACAGGCCATGTGTTCCCTACCCATGCTCTATATGCTCTTGAAGAAGTATAGGAATCTCCTCAAAAGTTACTGGATGTCCTTCACAGCGTGGCTCCTAATAAAGTGGCACTGTCAATCAATGAGGTCATTTTAGGACTGGCCAACATAGTCTGCAGTTCTCCAGACACTGGCATTCCTAATCCAAAAAGAATGTAGAAAAAATATTTGTGTACATCTAAGGGAGTGGTGGACTCAGAAGATACAGCTTCCCACTTGATGGCAACTTTGGTGGTGAGATGGGGTTCATGGTTTTAATCTTCCTCGAACAGGAGCCACATGGCTTGGTGGAAGAGAGTATCTTTTAACAGTGGAGATTCTCCTTCTGGGATCTCTTCACATCTCAAGAAACCAAAAAAGTCCAAGCTTCTGCTCCTGAGCAGCCAGAGCCCACAATGTCAGAAGAGATGCATTTATGTTATGGTGACTGGAACTGCTGATGTATGCAAACCCACTCCTGTGTCTCCTCTCTCAAATCTCGAGAGAGATCAAACAAGACAAAACATCGCTGATTATAGTTGTTCCTCAGCTGTCAAGATAGTTGTGATTCACTGGTGTTGTCCAGCTGATCTTGATGTTACATTGTGAATGCATTCCAGAAATCTTGGAATTCCATCTGAAGTGGGTCATCAGTCTAAAATCCCATGCTGCCAAAGAAGTTACACTCTGGATGTTGGTCCAGCCTTGGCATTCTGCCTTCAGAGGGCAAAATCCTTCAGGAATCTCATTAACTCTGTCTCTTTTTCCTGAATGTATATGAGAGGAAATACACAATTTCTAAAAAAAAATTTAGGTTGCTTTGCTATGACATGACAGTGACCCCTCATGAAGCATGAGTACAAGGAGCAGAAGCACATAGGTGCAGACCAACAAACACAGCTAACGAAAAACTGTCAGTCCCAGGTGCATGGAGCACATGTGCTCCTTGAGTGGAATGCACATGGCCACACATTCCAATATTCCAGTTACTACATACGATGTCATCTTTTTAAAAGGAAATAATTATTTTCCACCAAAACAGTTTCTTCTGATCTAGTACTGTTAATGAAGCTCTGTGGTGATAGTTGCACTGTTGTCACTACCTACTTTAAATACAACCACAGATATGTGGTACAAGTCAGTAAGATCAAAATGGCACTATCTAGCATACCTCTGACATTGTATTTAAGAGTTGTTACATTTTACTAATCCTGCTCTCCTAAGTTGATGACAATAGCTTAGTTAAGTTGGGGAGCTGACTGTAAGCAAGGCCTGGCCTATCTTTTAAGGTCTGTGAGAGCAAGGGAGAGTCATCTGGGATAAGTTGTAGGCTCTTGATGAGGGTGTATTGAAGAGGTTTTAACAGGATTGTAATTAATGGGCACTGGAGTTGTGTTGCTTTCTTTGTTGGGTCTGTCCTGTAGTGTGTGACTTCTGGGTGCCCACCTGGTTTTGTTAGTTTGTTTCTTCACTTCCCCAGGTGGGTTCTGTAGTTTTAAGAATGCTTGATAGAGATCGTATAGGTGTTTGCCTCTCTCTGAGAGATTGGAGTAAATGCAGTTGTATCTTAGGACTTGGCTGTAGGCAATAGATTGTGTAATGTGTTCTGGATGAAAGCTGGAGGAATGTAGGTAAGTATAGAGTTTAGTAAATTTCTGGTACAGGGTAGTGTTTGTGATCATCACTTACTTGCACTGTAGCATCCAGCAAGTGGATCTCTTGTGTGGAGTGATGCTAACTTTAAGGTATAAATTGTCCCAAATCTGAAGTAGTCATGGGTGAGAACAAAATCTCAAAGCTCAAACCAGAAATCTGGAGACACAGTTCAACTTGAAAGTTGCCATCCTCAAGCAAAGAATTTTCAAAAACAGGCTGTAACATGAAACTGCTAGGCTGAAATTCATATGCAAATTTGACACCATCAGAGTGGATCTGAATAGGAACTGGAAATGGCTCTCATTACAATAAATAATTTTCCACTTTAAGTATTCTCACCTTCTTATCCACATCCACTCTGAGTAAATTAGCTCTGATGTAATTAGTTCATCTCTGTATCCCAACTATCTGTTTCTTTTTCTTTCACTTCATGCATCTAACGAAGTGAGTTGCAATTCATGAAAGCTTATGTCATAATAAATTCATTAGTCTTTAAGGTGCCACTGGATTCCTTGTTGCTTTTTGCTGAAACAGTCTAATGTGGCTACATCTGAAACTTGATTTCTTTTGGTAATAAAAATGTTTGGAGCTAATTTCTATCCTCATACTCATGAGTGGTGCTTAGTAAAGTGAATAATAACAATGCATATATCCTGCATACACTTCAATATACCTTGCAAATATTTGAAGTTGCTGTAAATCACAAAAAATATCCTTTTCCCCTTCTTTACAAAGATATGACACTTCTTATTCTTTAGCATGTGCAGATGTATATGTGTATGCAATATAATACACATAGCAATCAGAAATTATAGAGTAACACCAGGGATTGTCTGACTTTCTAGTGTCCCCTGAAACTTTTGGGTCAGTGTTTATTGGCAATGCAAAGACTTCTCCCCCTTCTTCTTGTTTTCAGGAATGAAATTGCTCTAGATCAGTGGTCACCAACTAGTAAATCGGGATCTAATGGTAGAACTTGGAACCTCTGACAAGTTATCTTGACTGGTTTGGCCAGGAAGCTATCAAGCACTGGTGCTTCCGTTGCTCATGCAACCTACTGTCATGCTACTCCTGCCCTCTGCCTTGGAGCTGCTCCCCAGAGCCTCCTGCTTTTGCTGTGCAGAGTGTGGGAGCGAGAAGAGGGGGGCACTGATGTCAGGATCTCTCTCCACACAGTGAAAAGGGGACGGAGGAAGCTTAGCAATGCAAATCTCTGTCACTTTCATGTGGCTGCGTCTAGACTGGCAAGTTTTTCCGCAAAATCAGCTGCTTTTGCAGAAAAACTTACCAGCTGTCTACACTGGCTGCTTGAATTTCTGAAAGAACACTGACTTCCTACTGTCTGAAATCAGTGCTTCTTGCGGAAATACTATGCTGCTCCCGTTCGGGCAAAAGTCCTTTTGCGCAAAACAAACTCAGGTTTGTTTTGCGCAAAAAAGCCCCAATCATGAAAATGGCGATCGGGGATTTTTTGCGAAAAAGCACGTCTAGATTGGCACGGACACTTTTCCAAAAAAAGTGCTTTTGCGGAAAAGCATCTGTGCCAATCTAGACGCTCTTTTCCACAAATGCTTTTAACAGAAAACTTTTCCGCTAAAAGCATTTGCGGAAAATCATGCCAGTCTAGACGTAGCCAGAGTGTGTATCTGTCATTCTCACAAACACACACTATCCTTCACTCACATCTCCCACTCCAACACAAACGTGGGGGGTTGTTACTTCTTTTATTGCTTGCAAAGTGGATTATTTTTGGTTTTTTATTCATCTGTGCATTTCATAATTTTCATTTCTCTCTTACACTTACATTTAATTCTTTGGATAGTGAGTTCTAAAATGCCTAACCTCTCGTGACAGGAGTCATTATCCTTGTGGTATTTGCTGCTCCTGGAAATGGCTGGCATGTCTCTGCAGCCCCAGAGAAAGGCAGAGCAGGACATGCTGTCCTTGCCTGCAGACACCACTCCTGCAGCTCCCATTTATCAATAACGAGGCACCGTGGCCAGTAGAAGCTGTGGGCTCAGTGCCTGTAGAAGAGGGGCAGCATATGGCGCCATGGATCCATTGCTGTACATGCCAGCTGCTTTCAGGAGTGGTGCAGGGCCAGGGCAAGAGTAAGCCTGCCTTAACCCTACTGCTCCATCATTTGGAAGCCATCTCAGTTAAACGGTGACCAGCCAGAGCCTGTTTCCTGAACTCCTGTCCCAACCCTGAACCTCCTCCTACACCCAACCTCCTCCCTCAGATGTGAGTCCTCCTGTACCCAAACTCTTTCCCAGAGCTTGCACCCTGAAACTCCTCCTGGACCCCAATCCCCCACGCTGGGCTAAGGCTGGAGTCCCTCCCACACTCCAGACTCCTTGGCCCAAGACCAGAGCCTGCACCCCAACCCTCTAACCCAGCTTGGTGAAAGTGAAAGAGAAAGGGGGATGGAGTGAGCAGGGTGAGGCCTCAGAGAAGGGTGGAACAGGGGCAGGGCGTTAAAGAAGGGGCGGGAAGGAGGTGGGGCAAGGGTATTTGGGTTTGAGGTAGATCTTACATTGTACTTAAATTGAAAAAGTGATCTTGTGGTTAAAAAGGTTGGAGACCACTGCTCTAGATGGCATTTGTGGAAAGTAAAAACAACTCTGAGTGGAAATCGAAATTGAATTGGTTATAAGTTGAGAAATGCTTCACCAATAATGCAACTTAAGCATTAGTTTAAACTAAAGAAGAGAACAGCCATACATTGAGTAACAGAATGTAGATATTTTAATTTTTAGCAATGCTTCATGTGCTCCAGTGCCCACATAGAATAGATGGTGCTGAGAAAGTCAAACAATGCAAGACAACTTAAACAGCTATGATATAAACTCATCATGAGTTTTTACCTAAGAGATTTTAAAAATATAAGATTCTGATTAGGAGGGAAATGTCTTTAATTACCCACTAGTCTGTGAGGGGTCTTTTTAATTAAGTATTCCGCACCAAAAAAATTAAATACTAATAGCATTTCACCTAATAAAAACCCATGGAAAATTACGCTCAAACTAATTTTGGTCAACCAGCCTTTAAAGCGATTAATGAATAATTTAAAAATCCATTCTGTCTCTGAGTTTTCTTCTACCTAGTTATCAGTTTGCTTTTTCACATTGTCATATTACTTGTTTTGTTTCTGTTCTGCCATCCACTCTAGAGTCACCCAGCTGTGCCAGTGTTCCGCTTAAGGTTCGGAACTCCTGGCGACGCTCACAGTTTTTCTCACAGTCAGGTAAATGATGCACTGGGAGTAACTGCATCTTTCCCGCTGCACAGAGTAGTAGGTGTGTTTAAAATGTGTGCTGGGGCAAAAGCTGATGATCACTGGTACTTATTTCCACTGTCTGCTTTCATAGAAAGTGCCTATTCCTGTTGCACAGTTGGCAAAGAGCTGTTGGATTATGTACAGGTTTAATGCTTTGGTTTCAGACACCAAAATAATTCTCATTTGCTTTTAAATTCATTTTTACTTTGCATCTGTTTTTAAGCCGTTTAGTTCAAAGGCTCTTAATAGAAAATGGCAATGGCTCTCTTGGTAACAGTGATACTTGAATAGTGTATTCCCTTGACATGTCCTACCCTTGCTCTGCTTTTTTTTCTTTCCCCACATTGAATAGTGAAGGGAAAGTTAAATTAAATCCGATAACACTCTGTTCAGACACTGCTAATGACTCTGACCAAAAGTAGTTGTCAGTAGCTAGTGATAGCTTAGAACCTATTGTTGTTATGTTCTTCGTAGTCATATCAAAAATACTTTTGGTGGTGGAGGGTACAATCTATTGTTCTTATCTGTGGTATCACGATTTTTCATTGCTGCTGGTTGTGGGGCAATTATAAAGTTAAAAAGTTGAATTGTTAGCTTCCCCTTCATGTAGCTGTGGCTAGGGTTTTTTTTTTATTTCAAGTTAAAATAAAGCATATTTGATCATCTTAATTTTTGTTATTTTCTTGTAGCAGATTCTGATAATAGTGACCAGTCAAATGTAAGTAATTTCTTTACACTATTCTTAATAGCAAAATATTAGTGTGTATAATGTAGAGATTTGCATGATTCTTTTGCAAACTGTTTCAAACTAGACTGAACAGGATAGAGAAAACTCAACTCTTTTAACCAAAAGAAAAGAAATATGATCCAAAACACTTCATACACTTGTAAACAAATATGGGGCTGCATTCTTTTCTCAGTTACACCTGTACAATCCCATCAGCATCAGTGAAGTTGCACATGTCTACACTGAGAGTAGAATTTTCCTCTTAACCAGGAGAAATGCAGTAGTATGCTGTGTGGATTCCATTTGGCCAGATTGTACATACTTGCTTAACTTTGAGAATGAATAGTCCCATTAGCTTTAGGGCTCTGTGACTGTTTATATGTTCCTTCTGATTACATTCAAAGTCATTATTACATACGAGAAATTATCAACAGATCAAAATCCATTATCCCTCAAGGAAACCCACATATATTAGAACACAGTGCATTCTGTATTCCACGTACTGCTCATTTGAAAAGACTTTTTTTTGAGAATGCATACGACTCATAACGTAGAGTGATCTAAAATATGTAGAGGCTTCCATTTCTAAAGAAAAAATGTAACACATCACATAGTGGATCTCTGATCTGACTGAGACCCATGGATGTTATTTCAATATTAATAATATCTTAAGTCAAGACTTGAGTTTGGATATTGTGTCCAAGATCTGAAAAGTGTGAACATTGTTCTACTGTGATAATTTATTTTTATGCCTGTGGTGTAAGGGGATTATTTTCAGGGAAAACAAACACTTGTTTATTTTTCTCAACTAAATTTGTATATTTATGTCTGTAAATCAAATCTTCTTGGAATGTCTTCCCAACATCTACCTGATGTTTTCCTAGTTCTTATTTGCAAACCAAACTATTTTTCTCTAACTTGGATATATTGCAAAATAAAACCATTTCCAATTGATGATGAAGCTAGGGATAGTGTTAGGTAACCATGAGAAGTACTATAAATTGAAGCAATTATAAATCTGATTTCCACTTCTGGTTTAACATCTTCACTGTGGAAGAATAGCTTATGTGATTACATTGTGTAGCTTTTTAGCATTGTCTGATGATTTATATTGCTAGATCCTAGTAACCTCGTTCAATTTATTTAAGCGTTTCAGTTTTTGGTCCTGGGATCCAGAAGAGGAACGAAAGCGACAGGAAAGATGGCAGCATGAACAGGAACGCTTGCTTCAGGTACTTGTGCTACTAAATTTCTTCCCACAATTGTTTAGTTGTTTTTCAGTAGAATTGTCACTCTTGTCAGACTTTGAGCAGTATAGTTCACTTTTGACTGTTTAAATTTTAGTTTCAAAACTAAACATTTTATATTAATCAAATAAACCATACATTTGGTTGAAGATAATGCTGAACACACCAGAGAATTTAATTGGTTAAACTGTAAACAATATTTAGATTTATTGTTGAAAAATCTTTCTGTCTAATTTATGTCTATAAAGAATTTACAGTGATTTTTAATTGTCTCGTTTTTTGGAGGGGAATTAGAAATACTAACTAAGGAAAAAAGTGAATAATTTAATTACAGGCAGTCCCCGGGTTACATGGATCCGACTTACATCGGATCCCTACTTACAAACGGGGTGAGGCAACCCCGCACTAGCTGCTTCCCCCCAGCAGACCAGGGAGACGCGAAGCTAGTGCCCTCTCCCCCCCAGCAGACCAGGGAGACACGGAGCGGCTTTTCTCAGCAGACACCTCAGCTTGAGAATAAAGGACTGAGGGAAGTGAGGTGTGGGAGAATAAAACTGAGCTCTGGAGAAATGTTTGGCTAGAGTTTCCCCTACAATATGTACCAGTTCCGACTTACGTACAAATTCAGCTTAAGAACAAACCTACAGTCCCTATCTTGTACGTAACCCGGGGATTGCCTGTAATTTGTGGTAAGTGCTTGTAAAACATTGTTTTGTCAAGCATGTGAAAAGTAAGTTAATTTTATTAAAGGAGGAGACGTTAAATGTATCGATTAAAAATAGTGATTTTTTTTGTTTTATGAAATACCCTATCATGCCTCATACTTTTAAATAATAGACTTTTATAAAGATATACTTAAGAAAAACATAAGATACATGAAAATATATTTCAATTATTTGCTTTTCTTTAGCTTACTTCAATAACATGCTATTTTTCAGTATTGGATTTGTTTTCAGAGAGGTGCTGTTTTTAAAAATACAAAAGTAAAATACTGCAAAACAGTTTATGACTTAATGTGAGTTGAAGAATGGTTAACCACATCTATAATGGCAAAGGTCGTAACTTCTTTATGGGTTTAGTTCTCAGTGCTATGTTTTGCTTATGTCAACTAGAGTTATCTACAATATGTGAACTTGTAAATCAGTTCCATGTATAGGGACTTTTCCTAATCAGCATACAGCTTTCACCAGTTCCACCCTTTTCTAACTTCTGTTGTAAGTTATCTGTGCCCTGAACCACCATACTTGGGTAGTAAGCTGATAAAAGAAAATAGAAATATATCTTGGATGGGGATGAGAACACTGAATACCACTTCCTCTTTAGCACCAAACTTGGTTTTCCAGAAGACCAGCTCATTAAGAACAAAGTGCTAGAACTAAGTGATTGGACAATAAAATGGCAAATGAAATGTAATCTTAATAAATGTGAAGTAATGCACATTGTAAAAAATAATCCCAACTATATATACAATATGATGGAGACTAATTTGGCTACAACTGCTCAAGAGAGAGATCTTGGAGTCACTGTGGATAGTTCTCTGAAAACATCCACTCAGTGTGCAGCTGCAGTCAAAAAAGCAAATAGAATGTTAGGAATAATTTAAAAAAGGATAGAGAATAAGACCCAGAATATCTTCTTGCCTCTATATAAAACCATGGTATGCCCACATCTTGATACTGTGTACAGGTTTGGTCGCCTCATCTCAAAAAATATATTGGCATTGGAAAAGGTTCCGAAAAGGGCAACAAAAATGATTAAGGGTTCAGAACGGGTCCCCTATGAAGACAGATTAAAAAGACTTGGACTTTTCAGTTTAGAAAAGAGGAGACTAAGGAGGGGGATATGATAGAGGTCTATACAATCAGGACTGGTATGGAAAAAGTGAATAAGGAAAAGTTATTTACTTATTCCCACAATATAAGAACTAGGGGTCACAAAATGAAATTAATAGGCAGCAGGTTTAAAACAAATAAAAGGGTATTAGCTGGGATGGATAGGGATGGTATCCCTAGCCTCTGTTTCTCTGGAGGTAGGTGAAGAGGGGATCATGTGAGGAATCTTATGAGGATTATCTGTGTGATTCATCGCTCTGGGACATTTGGTATTGGCCATTGTCGGCAGACAGGATACTGGGCTAGATGGACTTTTGGTCTGACCCACTATTGCCATTCTTATGTTATCTTATGTCTCATGTAGAATCTCTCCAAAACTTTTCCAGAAATTGTGGGGGAAGACTGAGGGTTTGTTTGTTTTGATGGTGATAGAAATGGTTTGTTTTGATGGGTATTCTTGGTTTTGTTTTATTTTTGCATCAGATGAGACTTCCATTTCTGTCTTGTTTTTAACCAGAAGAGTAGTTCACAGGTTCAAGAATAGCTACCAAATACACATTGCATCTTGGGTCTATACTTAAAGCACACAAAACATAAGCTATGTGATTATTAATTGTTTTTCTTGAAGACTGTATTACTTTTTTCATCCTGAACTTCATTCATATGGGAACATTGCATACAAACAAGTACTCTGTTAGATTATGAAGATTGTTGTTTGCAGTTGGCTAATTTAAGACCAAGCTAAACTTCATTATAAAGTGGCTTCTAGAAACTTTCTCTGTACAGCTGAGTAGTATAATAAGCAATATGAGAGGGGTTGGGGTTTTTTGGGGGGGGGAGGGGAGGAAATTTCCTGTCCTAGACGAGCAAATCATAGTGGCACACTATTCTCCTTGGCTGTGTCTCGACTGGCCAGTTTTTCCAGAAAATCAGCCGCTTTTCCAGAAAAACTTGCCAGATGTCTACACTGGCCGCTTGAATTTCCGCAAAAGCACTGACTTCCTACTGTAAGACATCAGTGCTTCTTGCGGAAATACTATTCTGCTCCTGTTCAGGCAAAAGTCCTTTTGCGCAAAGCTTTTGCGCAAAAGGGCCAGTGTAGACAGCTCAGATTTGTTTTCCGCAAAAAAGCCCCAATCGCGAAAATGGCAATCAGGGCTTTTTTGCGGAAAAGCGTCCGTGCCAATCTGGACGCTCTGTTCCGAAAATGCTTTTAATGGAAAACTTTTCCGTTAAAAGCATTTCCGGAAAATCATGCCAATCTAGACGCAGTCCATCTGCAAAGAAAGAAATTGAAACTTCCTCATGTCACTCAATAATGAGCCAAGAGAACAATCTTGATAGGCTCCAGGGAGGTCTTGTTTCTCCTTTTCCCTAGCAAGGAAGAAGATTGGGATGGATGGTAATGAAAATACAGGTTTACATATTTAAAACTGATTACTTTTGACCAGCATTTCCTTCTTGAGCTTAGTATCTTTATACCTCATACATTTTTATTTCTATTTGTTGTTTACGCCATTCCAAAATTAAATGTTCATCAGATTAGGTGGAGTCGATTTCACATTTACCTGGTAACAACATTTATAATAAACAAATTTCTTCTGGGTCAGGGTTTTATGTTCTCAGTATTTTTAACCTTTGTTTTGCACAGTATTTTGGAGGAAGAAGGTTGTAACCAAAGTGCAGAGGAAATGGCTGTTCCAATAGAATGAAAAGAGTTTTGACACCACAGCATTTTAAAGAGCTCTTTATGAGATTCTCTTTTGATTCAGGACACATGCAAGGCTGGGGAGATTCAAGAAATAATCCCATCCAGGAAGAAAACCAACTACTCAGCTAATCATCATCTTATCCACTTCAGACCTTTATACAATGTCTATTTATCTTATGAACCTACATGATTTTTCATCTTTCATTAAATTGTACTAGCAGCAGCTTATCTTTATTAGATTAGTGCCAAAGCTAATATTTGCAAAGCCTGGTTAAATTCAGAAGCTATTTTAGACCCAATGATTAATGCAAAATCCATGCTTTAAATATATTGGAATGTTTTGATAGCTTTTTCTGAACTCTTAATATCTTCCTAAGCTATGATTGTTTTTAAATGCTTCAGATAAGTTTCATTTTGAACAGCATCTAGCATTTGAAAGCTCCTAACTAGCCAAACTTGATATAGCACTTTAAGTGTTTCTGGTGTTTTGCAATAAGCTAAAAGTACTAAACAATATAAAACTTCCCTGGGGACATTGTGGAGGTGAGAGCAAAGAGAAGTTTGTTCGTGTTCTTGTTTTTACATTGCATGCCTGTTTTTTGATGAGCCAGTTTCTAGTGGGTCTAATTTCCTGATACATAGCAGATATTGCAGAACATAAGTATTGCCTTGTAATCATTGCACGTAAACTGATAAAAAGAATCCCTATTAAGTTTCCTATTGACTAGATTGTGCTAAAATTCTGTACAGGAGAGGTACCAAAAGGAGCAGAACAAGCTGAAAGAAGAATGGGAAAAAGCACAGAAAGAAGTTGAAGAGGAGGAGCGTAGATACTATGAGGAGGTATAACATTCAAAAGAAGCACGTTTAAGAGGAGATCTTGTAGTTCTAGTGCAGGGGTATTTTGCTTCTATGCATTTTTTAAGTATTTTAATAGTGGGACTGTCATTTGCAGACCAACCAGTTCAAAGATCCTTTATGTGAGAAGGTTTACATCTTGGCAATGGACTGTTACTTTAACTAGTTTTTATTTTCATGCCCTTGTTTTGTCCTATGCTCAGGTCATCCCTTTGTCCTGCTTCAGTGGTGCAGTTAGCTTGGAAAATGTTTGGATCTCTTGAGTAGTTGTCATGTTCATTGTTTGTTTTTAATCATACTTTTATGTACTGTAGTTAGGCAGATTAACATGGACTAAGCAGATCTTGAGTAGTAAATGGCATATTGATGACCTCGAGGAGAGGTAAAACATCTTTCTGAACTCTCTGCACTTCTTATGCACCCACCATCACACTGGCCAGCCACATAAAATTACTTAGAAAATCTTACTTTAGGAAATCTGTCTATGCTACAGATGCAGTGACATAGGAAAGAGGTGTCAGAAGGGTTTAGGTGACATTAATCAGGCATTCCCAATATGAGTGTGCACATCAATAAATACGTACATATGCTTGCTTAGCAGCAGTCGTGACTTCACTCGGCCATGACTAGACCCACAACTTCACCTGTAAGACAGTGGCATTCATAATATAATGGGGTTTGTAGTGAAGTTGACTAGAGAAAATTTTGATGAAGTCCTACCAAATTTTATACTCTTGCTTTTGGAGACCTAGCAAAGCTACGTATGTAGGTAGTGCAATGGCATATACAATTCAGTGTTGTCAAAATTAAAGAAATGAACATTGGAAGGAGTAACTTCAGCTAATTCTATAATAATAACTCTGTTCTGTTTGAAGAATGGGATAGAGGATAATACTGAAAAATATTACAAAGCCATTAAATAAAATAGTAATACATCCTCACTGGGAATAGTGTCCCATTCTGGTTAGCCCATCACAAAAAAAGATACAGTGTGAGTACGAAGCATTCAGAAATAGGTAATGAAAATGACTTGAGTCTTGAAGCAAAAGCAAAACTGAGAAAAGGACAAATTTCTTACAGAATACATAACTGTCAATTAAAATACCCTGCCATATGATATTGAGTCCAGTTACTTTGCATTGCATGCTCAGCAACTTTGAAGATCGGGCCACTTAGCTAAGTGTCTAAATATGAATTTGTAAGCCCAACTTTATATTCTTGCTTCTGAAGATCTTATCCAGAGTTCGTTGGCAAGCCTTATGTTTAAATCTCTCCTCTTCCTCCTTTCTGTTCCCACCTCTCCTTTAGGAACGCAAGATAATTGAGGATACTCTAGTTCCATTCACTGTTTCTTCAAGCTCTGCTGAGCCCCTCTTCACTTCTTCCTCTGTCACTGAAGGAAATGGGACAGTGGTGAGTGTCTGAGTGCAAAGTAGGAGTTAATGAAAACAAGACAGTAAAGGCAAATCTATGTTCATTGTCAAGTTAGATCATGCCCTAATGATCAACAGAGTCTATGGATGGCATGAAAGGCAGTTTTTGTGAACCCCCCGTCTTACTTTTAAGAGCACTTCTCAATTCGCGTAGTTCATTTTTTAACTGATGAAAAAGCCCAGTTATGCCTCTGAGAACTATGCAGTGCTTAAATAAAATGTATTATAAATAAAGAGCCCAACCCCAAAGCAAGTTACCACCATCTCACATTAGACAAGAACAGAGTTAAAGTAAAAGTGGCCGGGAGTTGCACAACTCCCCATTAAAAGCAGATAGTGTTCCTCTTCCTCCCCTGTCTTCAGTGAGCATAGCTGCCCTCATTGCTACCACTCTGCTTCAGCTGGTGCAGGCAGATGTCACCCCTGTGTTTCACCCTACTTTGATGATCATATGAAGTCCTACATAATCTAAAATTTGCCTTTTGAATATGGGACCTCTTATGTCTAAAGCAAGATGGAAATAACATAGGAAAGTTCAGGGTCTGATCCTTCCATGGCTCCTGATGCACCCAGTGCCCCACTGGCGAATGTGTTTCACAAAAGGCTAGTCTGACACATTCAACCAGGCCATGGTCTCCATTGCCCAAAGCAGGGTGTGGTACTGTAGAATAGCTTGCTGAAAAATTCTAATAGAGACAAGGAACAACTAATTTCTACCTCATTGGAGGTTATCAAGATCGACACTTTAATGACCACACGTGGCTTTGACCTGAGCTAGCTACTTTGGGGTAAAAAGTAATGGCTTGTCTCCACTAGGATTTTACAGCTAGATAGCTAACTTAAATTTGCAATCCTGCTGAAAAAACACCAGTTTTGGCAGTGAAGACCATGCTGGAGGCCTGACCAGGTTCTGACAGCTTCCCTAGGCTGCACAGATTTTCCGCAGTACTGTCAGCTGTGGACCTACCCAGCACATCCCTTACACTGGGACTTGAAGTGGTCTTCAAAAGGCAGTCTTATGCCTACCTACCACAGTATCTGTGCTAGGGAATCCTCCCATGGCTGGTTACAGGGTTTTTATGATTCCCTTATGTGGTTCTAACCCTTTTTGCATAGCACAGGGAGGCCATACTAGGGGTGAGAAGCACATCCCTAGTACATGACAGCTATCAAGAATAGGTGTGTTTTGCCTTCTAGGAGACTAGAAAGGTTTAGCTTTTACTAGTAAACTCTC
The DNA here is from genome assembly GCF_052426305.1 of Pelodiscus sinensis. Classification (NCBI taxonomy): domain Eukaryota; kingdom Metazoa; phylum Chordata; order Testudines; family Trionychidae; genus Pelodiscus; species Pelodiscus sinensis. The sequence goes on from NC_143055.1 coordinate 45,072,833, forward strand.
AGTCAAAGCCACAGCTTGGCGTCTTCTCTTCTCATTCTAATGGAGAAGGAGATGAACATTTGTCATCCTGAAAGCTCTCTGCTAGACAGTACCTTTAATTTATTAGTGTATTTCAGAACTGACAATCAGATTCTAATCAATAATTGTATTTCTCAGGCAATGGGCAATGTAAATATATAGTCATTTTGTTTCCCATGGGAGTTCTCAACACCTCATTGTGAGCCTGTATTAATCAGCTTTGTTTCTAAAGCTAAACTTTGAAGACTGATACATTTTGTAATTATGCTTTGAATGTTGCATTATCTGTCTGTAATCACTGTCTTCTGTAATGGCTACTATGACTCTATGTTGACCCAGAGAGGAAATGCCCTTCCTTGTTTCAAGTTCACTATAATCATGTTAATTTTTCTACACACTACACCAATCAAATCCAAGATCAGTGTCAGTAAGGTCAAATAACTTTCATTTTTTGTAACATTTTCTCCTTGAAGGCATTTCCTTTATGTGTAACGAATACAGTACACTGTACATCAGAAGCAGGAAACCTGCTAAACAACTAGAGGGACCCCTGGATGATTGAGATGCTAAAAGAGCACTCCAAGAGAATAGTCATTGTAGAGAAACTAAATGAATTCTTTGCTCTGGTCTTCATGGCTGAGGATGTTGGGGAAATTCCCAAATCTGAGTCATTCTATTTAGGTGACAGATCTGAGGAATTGTCCCAGATTGAGGTGTCATTAGAGGAGGTTTTGGAACAGATTGATAAACTTAACAGTAACAAGTCACTGGGACTAGAGAGCATTCACCCAAGAGTGCAATTGCAGAACTATTAACTGTGGTTTGTAACCTATCCTTTAAATCAGATTCTGTACCTCATGACTGGAAAATAGCTAATGTGACGCCAATATTTAAAAAGGTTCTAGAGGTGTTCCTAGAAATTATGGACCAGTAAGTCTAATGTTAGTACCGGGCAAATTAATTGAAACTATAGTAAAGAACAGAATTGTCAGACACATAGATGAACATAATTTGTTGGGGGAAAGTCAACATGGTTTCTGTAAAGAGAAATTATGCCTGGCTAATCTACTAGAGTTCTTTGAGGGGGTCAATAAACATGTGGACAGGGAGATCCAGTAAATATAGCGTACTTAGATTTCCAGAAAGCCTTTGACAAGGTCCCTCACCACAGGCTCTTAAGTAAAGTTAGCTGTTGTGATAAGAAGGAAGGTTCTTTCATGGATTGATAACTGGTTAAAAGACAGGAAACAAAGGATAGGGGTAAACAGATGGGCTACGTCTAAACTGGCATGATTTTCCGCAAATGCTTTTAACGGAAAAGTTTTTCGTTAAATCATTTGCGGAAAAGAGCATCTAGATTGGCACGGACACTTTTCTGCAAAAGCACTTTTTCCGGAAAAGCGTCCGTGCCAATCTAGATGCGGTTTTGCGCAAGAAAGCCCGATCGCCATTTTCGCAATCGGGGCTTTTTTTACGCAAAACAATACCATGTTGTCTACACTGGCCCTCATGCGCAAAAGCAGCATAGCATTTCCGCAAGAGCACTGATTTCAGACAGTAGGAAGTCAGTGTTCTTGCGGAAATTCAGGTGGCCAGTGTAGACAGCTGCTTTTTCCGCAAAAGCACTTGCTTTTGCAGAAAAACTTGCCAGCCTAGATGCAGCCTAAGGGTACATCTAGACTACAGGCTTTTGTCGACAGAAGTTTTGTCAACAGATACTGTTGACAAAGCTTCTTTTGACAAAGAGCGTCTAGACTACATCCAGGTCTGTCGACAAAGCAAGCCGCTTTGTCGACATGACAGTGTAGCCGCAAAGGACAGTGTAGATGAAATAACAACTTCTGTAAACAGAACTCTGTTGACAAAAGGTGTTATTCCTCATAGAATGAGGTTTACAGCCATCGACAGAACTACTGAGTTCTGTCGACGTTATGTTGACAGAACTACTGAGTTCTGTCGACGTTATGTTGACAGAACTCAGCGGCAGTGTAGATGCAGGTATAGTTTTGTCGACAAAAGTCCACTTTTGTCTCCAAAACCCTGTAGTCTGGATACACCCTAAGTTTTCAGAATAGAGAGAGCTAACTAGTGGTGTCCCCCAAGGGTCTGTCCTGGGGACAATCCTATTCATTTTACTTATAAATGAACTGGAGAAAGGGGTAAACAGTGAAGTGGCAAAATTTGAAGATGATACTAAATTGCTCAAGCTGGTTAAGACTTAAGTAGAGTGTGAAGAGCTTTTAAAAGATCTCACCAAACTAAGTGATTAGGTAACACAATGGCAAATGAAATGTAATGTTGATAAACGTAAAGTAATCTCGAGAGAGATCTTGGAGTCATTGTGGATAGTTCTCTGAAAGCATCCTCTTGTGCAGCGGCATTCAAAAAAGCAAACAGAATGTTAGGAATCATTTTAAAAGGGATAGAGAATAAGACAGAGAATATTTTATTGCCTCTATAAATCCATGGTACGACCATATGTTAAATATTGCATACAGATATGGTCACCTCATCTCAAAAAGATATATTGGCATTGGAAAAGGTTCAGAAAAGGGCAACAAAAATTATTAGGGGTTTGGAATGGGTCCCATATGAAGACAGATTAAAAAGACTGGGACTTTTCAGCTGAGAAAAGAGGAGACTAAGGGACGGATAGGATAGAGATCTTTAAAATCATGACTGATGTGGAAAAAGTGAATAAGGTAATACTGTTTACTTGTTCCCATAATATAACAACTAGGGGTCACCAAATGAAATTAATAGGTAGCAGGTTTAAAACAAACCAAAGGAAGTTTTTCTTTATGCAGTGCACAATCTGGGGAACTCCTTGCCAGAAGATGTTGTAAAGATCAGAACTTCAACAGTATTCAAAAAAGAACTAGATACATTCATGGAGGATAGGTTCATCAATGCCTATTAACCAAGACGGGTAGGAATGGTGCTTCTAGGCTCGTTTCGTCAGAGGCTGGAAATGGATGACTATAGAGGGATCATGTGATGATCGCCTGTTCTGTTCACTCCCTCTGGTGCATCTGGCATTTGCCACTGTTGGAAGATGGAGTACTAGACTGGGTGGACCTTTCATTGGACCCAGTATGGTCATTCTTATGTTCTTACATAAGCATACGGATAGGCTGTATTGTTCTCATACATGTTCTGAAGTTGGGTTCAGGTGAAGTTGGGTTCACTTTGTGTTTTTTGTTTTTTGTTTTGTAGAACTTGGTGGAACTGAGCAACTCTCAAGAGGAAGACAGACAAAAGGAAATGAAAAGACAGGAAAAATTACCGTGGGAGCAGGAGGGTTCATTGTTGGCAAAAAACAAGAAAAGTGAGCCATGCCCAGAAAAGAAAAGGTGCGTATCAATTCAAGATATTTTAGACAAATGAATATACTTGCAAGGTACTTGATCAGGGCACACAGCAAAATTGTTTTATGTACCGTGCTCAGACTGGGGGCATGGAAGTGCTTGCAACCTCCATTTCTACACATTACACAGCCACCCTGGCCCATAATCTGCCCTAAACTGTTTTTCACAATCTGTAATCAATCCTGAGATCCCTCACCCTTACCAGACTTCCGCTTGCCTTTTGAGGTTTCTTTTTTTCTGGAAAGATACAATGAAATGTATAAATTTTTATATTTTTAAAACAATATTTGAGTCTATCCTTGCTTTTACCTCCTCTCACTTGATTTCCTTATTCATTTCCCAGTGTCTTTTCCACCTTCCCCTTGCATCTTTCTTCTCACACCTTCCCTTCCTCTCTTTCCATCTTTTCCTTACTCTTTCATCCCTCTGTCTTTCATCCTCCTCTTTTTCTGGTTCTCTATGATCCCTTTCTAAGGCCAGAAGTAACATTGTGATCATGTGGTCTGACCTCCTGCATTGCAGAGGCCATTGAACTTCCCTGAAAAAAAATCCTAGAGCAGATCTTTCAACAAACAGTCTTCATTTAAAAATGGTCACCATGACTCTTGGTAAGTTGTTCCAATGATTAATTACTGTTAAAAATGTTCTCTTTATGTCCACTCTGAATTTGCCTACCTTCAACTTCCAGACTTTGGATTATACCTTTTCTTGCAAGGTTGACAAGCTCATTATTAAATACTTGCTCCCTGTGTAGACACTTAAATATAGTAATCAAGTCACCTCAGTCCTAGTAAAGAGGTTAAGCTAAATAGGTGTTCCTTGAGTCCATCACTGAAAGTATGTTTTCTAATCCTTCTATCATTCTAGTAGCTCTTTCCTGACCCATCTTCAATTTACCAGCATCCTTCTTGAAATATGGACAAGGTACTCCAGCAGCATGAGCAGGAGTGCCAAATACAGAGATAAAAGAACCTCTCTGTTTCTACTCAATATGCCCCCATTTGTGCATCCTATGTTCACATTAGCTCTTTTGACCACATCATCACGCTGGGAATTCATGTGCAGCTGATTATCCACTATGACTCCCAGATCTTTTCCAGAGTACTGCTTTCCAGTACTCCTGTAAGTATGGCCTATGTTCTTTGTTCCCAGATCTATACGTTTAGTGCCATCCCTCCATTTTCATCATCACCCCATTAGGAAGCAACCAAGTCATCACTCACTAAGCAAGAGCTGTGCCTCCTTCAAGGAGTTACTAGACCAATTCCCTTTACTAGCTATTCTGTATCATTCTGGAACACCACATTCACTCATCCTTGGGTATGGGCTTCTGGAAGGCTGACATTGCTATTGAGGAGGGTTAAGGTTATAATATGTGATCTGTGTTGTGAAATGGATGTTCTCTTGATTAAGAGTGTTTCTCTGGGTGGTACAATGGTATTGATATTGTACTGCTTGGGCCATTTACTACCTATGAAGCGCCCCCTTGTGGCCAAAGGTCACATAGCACCATTTTCATTTCTTTGCTTTTATGGCTGTGTCAGGTATGTTACATATAACGCAATCTTAACGCACACTACGGTGGTGTCTTTTTGTACTAATTTCCCAAGTTTCTTCTTAGGTTAAGAAAGGGTCTCCAATTTAGCAGTAGCTGCTTTTACAGAGAACCAGGATCTCTACTCCTGAATTGGCCAGATGGTTTGGCCAAGAACAGGATTTTCGATGCTGGTAGCCATTGCTTTGACAAGGACAAGGCGCTCCTGAGGAAACTGAACATTATGCAGAGAGCAAATCATTGGCACAATAGCTGTTGACTTGTCAAAAGATGCTGTTCTATGTGATGCTGTATACGGGCACTGAAGGCCTTTCTGTATGTCAGGCCAGCAAAGAGAGTCAGCATAGCCGTTTATTGCCAGTTCATGATTATTACCCACACTGGTTTATTATTGCTAACACATAGATATCAATATTAGTTGAACATAAGAGGTTCACGTACAAAAGCACAGTAATGACACTCTAGCTTTGTGTATATCATGTGATTTGCTTTTATTAGCAATGTAAATGAAGTGCCCACAGAACACCCAGAGACTATTCTTCAGTGGGGAAGTGAGCAGAATCACCAGGCATCAGTGACGGCACACAGCTCACCTGCCCTACTGAATCTGCCATTGACTCAAGGTAAGATTCCAAACAATCCAAAGATTGGTTTTGATTGTCCAGGAAATTTGACAGGTTTGTAGAGTGATTTAATTAAGATGAAATTGTGAATTTCCAAAATAATTGAATCAGTGTTATTGCTGCGGGATTTAAACTTTACCTAGGTTCAAAATGTGTTTAATATAAGCTAAGATAAATTAATTTAAGTGGTAAGTAGCTTTGGATCCTTGGCATTATATGCCATGAGAGGCTGAGCACTTAAACTCCAGCTGGGAAGCTAAATAATCAGACTCTGTGTGCACAACAGTTTAAAGTATATCCTGCAATATAATTTAATGTCAAAAAAATCATTAACACGGAGATACAGTTGCCTAATGTTGCCTCAGTCCCTTCCAGAACATTGAGGTCAGCAAAACTCAGACTTCTGAAAACCAAGAATTACAGGTAAGGTAGCTACCCCTACACCTTTAGCTCTGTCCTTGGAACAGGAAATAGCCACTGGGAATTAACTGCACGAACCCCATCTGCAGTCACTGTTGTTACTCTTAGAGGTATAGCTGTGTTAGTCTGTAACTTTAAAACAATTAGTCCTGTGGCACCTTAGAGGAGACCACCTTAGAGGAAACTAACAAATATATATATATAGTATGATGAGCTTTCAAGGGCAAAACCAACTTTCTCAGATCAGCAGAGAGGAGCAAAAAAAGGGGGACCCTCACAATTTATAACAGAAAGAGAAGGGAGAGGGGAAAAATTACTTGTCAATTCTAGTGACTATGCTAATAAGACTAATTGAGTGGGCTGGAAGTGTCCCATGCTTAGCTTTTGATGTCAATTGGATGTTGAATGTAAGGAAAGCAAGTTTTATAATTGGTCATCCAGTTTAAGTCGTTGTTCAAGATATAGTTGGCTTGTGAAATTCCTTTGTAGAAAAATAGCTATTTTAAAATCCGTTAATTAGTGTCCAGATAGGTTAAAATGTCCCCCTGCAGGTTTCTGTGTGTTACCGCTTTTAATATCTGATTTGTATCCATTAATCCTTTGTTGTTAGATGTAGCTGTCTTGAATATCAGAGGAATAAGATGGAGCCTTTTGGAAGGTCTGTGATTATGATATGAGGACATTTGGGGATTAGTTTGAGGAGCATCTTAGAGCTGTGATTGTAATGAAAGAAGTTTATTTTCAGATTTGCCTTGGGAATGGCTTTCACATGTCCAAGTTGTTAGACTGCATTAACTTAATAAAATGCTGGTTTTGTAATTTTGGGTCTATTTCTCAGGAGTCTCTTGATTAAATAGCTCCACATTTGGAAAACTCAACCTATCTTATACTTACATAAGGCACTGCAGATTTCAAGATAATTCATGTAAGCATGCAGATTTTAGAGCACTAAATATTGTCTTTTCAACAAGAAGGTCTTCCTTCCCAACCTCAGTTACAGCAGAGCTGGTGCACCATTATAATATTTTATGACATGCATCTAGAAGAAGAATAAAGGGGAGGAGCTCTACATTTCCATCATCAACATCGGCCTTACTATAGAGGCCAAAATCCCCATCCTGAACCATTTTTTTTAGTTGACAGACCTGAAGGAACTGTCTCAGATTGAGGTGTTGATAGAGGGAGTTTTGGAACAGATTGCTAAATTAAGCAGTAATAGGTCACCAGGACCAGATGCTATTCACCCAGAGCTCTGAAAGAATTCAGGTATGAAACTGCAGAACTACTAACTGTGGTATATAATCTGTCACTTAAATTAGCCTCTGTACCAGATGATTGAAGAATACCTACTTTGATGCTGATTCTTTAAAAAGTCTCCAGGGAAGATCCCAGCAATTCTAGGCTAGTAAGCTCTACTTTGATACAAGGAAAATTGGTTGAAACTATAGTAAAGAAGAGAATTAGCAGGCACAGAGATGAACACAACATATTGGGAAGAGTTAATATGGATTTTGAAAAGGGAAATCGTGCTTCCCCCATCAGAATTCTCTGAGAGGGGGAACAAACACGTGGGCAAAGATGATCCAGTGGATATTGTGTACTTAGACTTTCAGAAAGCCTTTCACGGGGTCCCTCACCAAAGGCTCTTAGGCAAAGTAAGCAGGCATGGGATAAGAAGAAATGTCTTTTCATGTTCCAGAAACTGATTGGGGAAAATGATAGGAATAAATGGTTTTCATAGTGAAGAGAGGTAAATAGCACGTCCTCCAGGGATTGGTACTGGGACTGGAGGCATAGCCATGGGGGGGTCTGAGTGGATGGTGGTCCATCCACTTAGCATCCAAGCCCACCCAAATTGGGCCCAAAGCAGGAGCTCCACAAATCCACAGGCTGGGACTCCTCATCCTGGCTTGGGGTTTGAAACTGGGGCAGGAGCAGAACATGGCTGGGCTGACAGACACTGAGCTGGGGTCAGGAGGGCTATATGAACATCTTTAAGTTGCTCAACTGCAGCGTTCCTGCATTTGTTCCTGATGGGAAAACATACTGAATATAATCTGGTGTGTCTTCTTACAACTGTTAACAAGAATATATTGGCTTTATTTCTCTTACGTCCTGTTGCCTGTTTTACTGTCATGCCTTACTCTTTTTGGTACCCACAAGTTATATTCATTAAAAATAATCTTGTCAAATGTTTTTTATCTGAAGTATTCAGTTTACCCCACTCTGTAATTTCAGATGCGTCAAGGAATCAGCAGTTCACAAAAAAGTCACCACACATTTCAGAAGAAGTGTGTGTTCAGAAAACATCTCTGGATCAGAACATAGGCCAACAAGCTAATTCCCCAGGAGAAAGGAGGAGGTGGGTCATAGAAATGTGCTTGATCACACTCTCTACCAGTCATGAGATGTCTTTTTTAATTCATTATAATAAAATATAGTGTAAATTTTGAGAAGTTCTGTTAACTTTGTTACTTAAAAACATGCTATTTCGTTCAACCAATGCTGATTAATCATAACATGTAGAAATGTAGCTAGTTACTGGCTTTCTTACACCATGCTAACTTTTATTAATTTTAGTTCCTTCAATTACTCTCTCTGTTGTAGCCCACAACCTAGCTGCTGCCACTGTTCCTATGACGCCTCCTTAGCTCTTTATCCCCTTGGAATGTAAAAAAAAGTTACTATATTATGTTTGTGTTCACTGTATACTCCAAATATATATAGACCATAGAAAGTGGCAAAGTTAACTTTGCTCTAGACACCTGGAGGGAAATTCTGACCCCGTTGAAATCAATGGCAAAATTTCCATTGACTTTTGAGAACCTAACTTTTTAAGATGTAATACTCATTGTTGCATTTCATAAGAACTGTAATCCGAGTGAAAGCAATCAAGGCCAGAGTGAAATATTAACTAACTTGCTTTTGATGCTGAAATAGATTCTGGCTGCTACTTTCCATTTCCATATTCTTTGTCTTAACAGATCTCTATATAATAGTATTCTGAAATTTAGAAGAATAGATACTAAGATTAGTATTTTTTTCTGGATCTATACTTAGACTTTGCCCTGCATTTCTAGGTAAGCATTATTAAAGAATAGCTTCTGCTTTCTCTGTAAGGGAGACATTTTGACTTAAGTTTCACAAGCAAAGTATCAATGTTGTATGTTAGAGAAATATTTTAGAGCTCACAATTAAGCATTGATTAGGATTTGTTTTCTTGTTAAAATACATTAATTCAAACCAGTATACATATGAATGCCCTGTCTCTGATCTATAACTCTTGTTTCACCTCTCTTGTTTTTCTTCATTTATCATTTTAATTATAATACTATTTAAGTCTTTAATTGGAGGGTGTCCAATCAAAACTAACCAGCTTAGTTTGATTTTCAACTCTTTAATACCCACAGCAAACTGCCTTTGAACAATTTATATATTGAAAACTAGTATTGAAGTTATTTAATAATGATTAGTACATATGAGCAAAATATGATCTGATCACACACAACTTTTGACAAGTGAGATAAAAATGGTCTGATTTTTCATTACAAATTATTTGTTTAGCTCTTCCTGCATTCCTTGTTGTACAGGTGTTTTGTTTTGTTTTTTGGTTTTTTTTTTTTTTTGGCCAGAGGAGGGGGAGCTTCAACGAAGCTACCATTCAATATGAATAACTATTGTTGCTAGACTAACACTCCAAAAAACTATTTATTCTTTGTTGAAAAAACAGGGAGTGTTTATATTAGAGTTGATTAGCAATAGGGATTGCATTTAAGCAGCAGAGCTGAATTTTAGTTGTGGCTTATTTGTGAAGTATGAGCATCAGTAGGATGCTAGGATTTTTATTTATTTACTTTTAATCTTACTATAACTTTCTTTTCTGTTCTTCAGGATAGGCTGTCATGAGAATTTCAGGTCTGGGCTGTCATCTCCATGCTCCCCTACACTTCAAAGCCAGTCACCCAACAGGTATCAAAGGTCAATAAGGAATTTTGCAGACTGACTAATTTTTGGGCAAGGGAAACTTCAAAGATAAATTGTAGCAAATCAATTCTATTAATATTATTTTAACATTATTGGTATTTTCAAATACCCCTGAAATGCATAATTTTCCATCATACTTTTTTATTCCCATTGTTGTTGGCTGCTTCAGTATTTATAGAATAAAATGCAGTTTGGTGTAAATATTAATTATGGGGACTCAATTTTGCTATAAAATTCCAAATATAATATAAGCCTTAGTTTATATTAAAAAAGCATTTAAGAATGTGTTTAACTGTAAGCACAAGAGGGCATCTATTGGTGCAGGAGTTGAAGTTTAAGAACATGCTTGAGTGCTTTGGATCATCAGGGTCAGATTTTGTGGGAGCTACCACTCCTGTTAAAAACATGCATTATTATTCATTTCTCTCTCTCTCTCTTTCTCTCTCTCTCTCTCTCACACTCACTCACACTCACACTCACACACACACACACACACACACACACACACACACACACACACACACACACTGCAGTGCAGTGTTTGATCTATATATCCAATACCTCCTACATAAAGGCAGAGTGTGGGGTCTAGATTATAAATAACTCTTTCCCCCCTCATATGCAACACTAGTCTTTGATTCAGTACTATCAAAATATCACTTCAAGTGTTTTCAGCTGTCTGTAGGTTTTCCAATTTAATCTAGTTTTTAGCTGGAGTACAGAAAGTATATCCATTTAAGCTTTGTTGTGGAAGTTCTTCATGGGACTGATATTTCAACACTTGTTCACAGAAATCCACTCCTTAATTCCCAGACTTGAAGCACATGTTGATTTCTTTGATATCTCTACACTCATGCTAATCTCTTAGAGACCTAATTCTCAGGGAGCTAAGCAGCTTTCAATGAGACGTAAGTGCCAACCCAAACTAAATGTTCAGCAGAGGGTTGGTTGAATGGAGGGCAATGTTTGATCCAAGAATTTATTTATTTATAATGCCTCACAAAGTTCTCCTTGTATGATTTGAAATAACACAGAATATTTTTCCTACATTTTGTTACAGTGCACCCTTTTGCCAGTGCAATTTGCATTGGAAACATAACCACTGGTGCCTTTATTTTCAACCTCTCCTCTTGTTTTTGCTAATGCTAATAATCTAATGGCAGATGGGATTTTTTCTTTTTTTGTTGTATGCAGACTATGGGGTTTTTTTGTATGTTTGTTTTTTCTCAACAAGTTTTCCTCAGAGTACCAGCACCTTTTTTCTTAAAAAAAGAGCACTGGGCTTAGGTATTACAGTAGCACTTATGTTACTCTAAATACTATCAACACACATACGAAGGTATAGTCACTGCCTGAGAGTTTACAAGCTAAGAAGATGGACTAAGAAAGGAGAAGAGGAGGGTATTAAAATACAATAACATATTTTAAATATTAACTCTGCCAAGTACCCCCCTACATAGCATGTATTAGTTGGCTAATTTCTTGAAGGCATCACAATACCTTTGAGAGGTTTGAAGGAAGAGGACAGTGGCTTTACTGATTCACTTGCAAGGTCATTCCATGTTTAAGAGGTGTCATGGAAGACTGTGAAGCTGCATTGGGAGAAGCATACAAATGGAGAATGGAGCAGGGTAAAACAATAAAGTAAGTAGAGAGAAAAATAGATTTGTGTGACCTTTGGCAATGATGGGAAGAAGCTCAAACTTTATGTGCTAGAGAATGGGAAGCCAGTGGGGTTTTTCAAAGAGTGACCAACAAGCTCAGAGCAACAGACAAAGATGAGCAGACCACCATTTGTGTGGATTTAAAAGAAATAATGTGGGTGTCTGGGAGGCAAGAGCAGGAGTTGACAAGATGGAAAATGAGTTTATAGATGAGGGTTTTAGCTGTTGGGCAGCTATAGGCAACCTAGACTAGAGAGTGAGCTGCATGAACCATAGAATACTAGAACTGAAAGGGACGCCGAGAAGTCATCAGGTCCAGTCCTCTGCCCTCATGGCAGGAACAAGCACCATCTAGCTAATCCCTGATCGATGCCTAGCTAACTTACTCTTAAATATCTCCAGTGTTGAAGATTCCACAACCTCCATAGGCAATTTATTCCTGTGTTTAACCACCCTGACAAGAAGTTTTTCCTAATGTCCAGCCTAACCTCCCTTTCTGCAATTTAAGCCCATTGCTTCTTGTTCTATCATCAGAGATCAGCAAGAACAATTTTTCTCCTTTCTCCTTGTAACACCCTTTTAGGTACTTGAAAATTGCTATCATGAGTGGCCTCCATCTCAGTGGGCTGCAAGACTGTCATAACCAAATGGTCTCCCAGGATAGAATTGTTTGCTAAATGTGCTTGTGTACCTAGAATTTGTAGGGTATATCAAATGAACCATAGCAGTGCTTTGTATTAGGGACAATGTATGACTCTCACAGTCAATGAGGAGTTCCAAAGAGAATGGAAGGAAGCTGATCTCAGTGGTGACAGATGACAAAACAAAGAGCAATGTTCTCAAGTTGCATTAGGGGAGGTCCAGGTTGAATATTAGGAAACACTATGTCACTAGGAGAGTGGCAAAGCATTGGAATGTGTTACCTTGGGAGGTGGTGGTATCTCCATCCCTAGATATTTTAAAGTCCGGGCTTGACAAAGCCCTGGCTGGGATGATTTAGTTAGGGTTGGCCCTGCTTTGGGCAGGGAGTTGAACTTGATGACCTCCTGAGATCTTTTCCAACCCTATGATTCTAATCCTGCATGTGGGCAACAGTAAACAACATGTCTCATGAGCCACACAAAAAGCTTTAATGGGCTTCATGTGGTCCTCAGAACACAGGTTGCTCACCACTGCTATAGGTACTGAAACAAAAAAGATAAGATCTTACAGAGAGAGAAGCTACAAGCTTTGGGTGTGGCCTGGATGTTCATGGCAAAAATAACTTCCATTCTTCCAGGTTATGAACCTGAGTCACAGAGCAGATGGTAATGTCAGCAGTGACAGAGAATAAATGGCAGGATAGGGAGGGCTTGGAATGAAAAGTTTATTTTTGGCCACACTAAGTTTTTAATTGGTGGCAAGATATCTAGGCGAACAATTTGAAGAGAGAGGATGAGATGCAGAATTGGATGTGGAGAGATTAGAAATGTAAAAATGGATATGAGTTTTGGTTAAAACCATATGAGGGGATAAGTTAATCTAGGAAAAGAGTGTGACGATAGAATAAGTGGGTTCTTCACATGGGATGCCCAGGGAGAATGGGGGGGGATGAGGTGAGGATCCTTTGAGAGACACTGAATGAAGTCAGAGAGGCAGAAGGAAAACATATAAGAAATAGATGTGAAAAAAAGGAAGAAATAACTTTGAGAGAGGACATGACTCCTCCTGGTGTTGTTGTCCATCACTTGTACTGAAGATGAAGGTTAAAAAGTGCTCTCTGGCACTGAGCAAGAAGGCCCAGGGGTCATCCAGCTTTCCAGCCTTCTCCAGAGCAGCTGAAGTGTGTCTCCATAACTGGAGCTATTAGCCCTTTTAAAGGTCTGCCACCAACTCCTGTGAACGGTATGGGACCCACAATAGACCTACACTGTTGTCATCCCAAGCCCAGGCATAGAGAAATCAGCTTGGAAGAAATTAGCTAGTTAACAATGCTGAGGTTGGGAGAACAATTGGGAATAGCTTGTACTTATATTTGCCATTTAAAAGTTATTATAAAGTACGTACAATTTTAGTGGAATATATTCCTCTCTCCTCATTCCTTCCACATGCTGATTATGTTTTTAGATTATTAGTTCTTCAGAATTGGGAGTTTGTAACTTTGTTAGTGTTTTTGCAGTGCTTAGCAAAATGGGCCCTGATCCTGAAAGGGCCCTGGTCTTTCTGGCACTAGGGGTATGTCTACACTGCCATCCTAGTTTGAACGAGGGTGGCTAATGTAGGCATTCGAACTTGCAAATGAAGCCCGGGATTTAAATACCCCAGGCTTCATTTGCATGTTCCCCGGGCGGGCGCCATTTTTAAATACCCATAGTTCGAACTACCTGCCTGCGGCTGCACGCAGCACGGACTAAGTAGTTCGAATTAAACCTTGAATTAAACCTGCAAGGAGGTTTAACAGTAGTTCAAATTAGGAGCTTTAATTTGAACTACCTAGTCCGTGCCGCGTGTAGCCACGGGCAGGTAGTTTAAACTATGGGCATTTAAAAATGGTGCCTGCCCGGGAACATGCAAATGAAGCCTGGAATATTTAAATCCCAGGCTTCATTTGCAAGTTCAAATGCCTACATTAGCCATCCTAGTTCGAACTAGGGTGGCAGTGTAGACATACCCTAGTGTATTAACAATACTAAGCACAGGTTGAATCTCTCTAGTCCGGCAACATCTGTGGTCTGGCATGACTTTAGTTAGCTGGATGTCTACTTGTCATGGGCGTAGCCAAGTTCCCACAGCACTGTAAAGTTTGTCTGCAGATGCCAGTCCTGGCTTTCAGTGTGCTGTGCTGTTGTTTAGCTCTAATTTACCCCTACATATCTGCTAAGAGCCCAGTAAGCAATGGAAATGTTACTAATGCCAATAGGTGCAAGCATGGTTTTTATGCTTTATCTATTTATTTCCTTGTGCCAATACAGTAAAGTTGTGTAACAACATTAACACTTTTATGAAGAGAGATAAGCCATGGATAGGCATAGGCTTATATAGTGTGTATCAGTATAGTCATATATTATTAAGCTATATTTCAAGCATTGTTCCATTTATTCACCTCAGCAAAATAGAACTAAAAAGAGACCCAATTGCTACAATATTCACCTCCCATAGTTTGCAAATTCTCTGGTTCGGCACCCATCAGATCCCGAGGGTGCCAGACTAGAGAACTTCAGTCTGTAGTAATAAATCAGCCATTGCGGGGAGGTAGGAGAGAAGTTTCAAATGAATGCTTTGACATATGCTTGGGCAGTGATAAGACATAACATAATAAGCTACAGAAGAGTGTGCATATGTAACCCATCGTTGTATAGCTCAGCTATAATATGAGAGAAGACAGGCAAATGTCTCTCTATCTACCGGAAAAGTGCATTAATGCACACCTTGCACTAGGCTATTGCTACTGGAATATTGCTTACATTTTTACATTAAAAAAATCTTAAAATATTGGTTTTGGTGTTTATGCAATATAGCCTTCCACTATGTCAAGAACTTCCTAATAAAAGGAAAGAGAAAAGTAATAGGAACAAGATTATAAATAAACACATTCTTCCATCACTTTTTAGCTGCCCAAAGAGAAGCAACAATCAGATGATGGCAATAGAAGGTGGGCAGAATTCTAAAACTAACAAGGAAAAGTTTTGTGCTTAGTTTCAAAAAGTTGGTCTTAACATCCCATGAACAGCCACACCTATACATACAAATATCATGGACCTCAAATCTAGAGATCTTTGAAGAGTCAAATATTGCTATATAATAGAAGGATGCTGTTTAACTGGCCCAAGATCATCTCAGAATATTCCCATGCAACCAGAGAGGAAGCAAGAAATGAAAGTCATCTCAGTACTGTAAAGTAGTCTCAATATATATTACATTCTCAAAACAGATGCCATATCTACATGGATTAAACCATTTTTTAAATAAATACCACTTTAGGTTAATGTGATTAGGAATTACCAATTGTTGCTAAGATGCTGCAATTCATAAATAACTAGGATGAACCAGCCTCTGGATTACAAGCAATGTAAAACATTTAAATCTCTGCATTAAAATGCTTCAGAGAATCAGTTCTCCTACAGTGATCAAAAATAGTAGCCATAGATAAAAGGGAAAAAAAGCAGTTAATCTTTTCTGGGGATACCTGGCAAATCCATTCCCTTTTTTAAATCTTTAGAAACCCGATTTTCAGAAGTGCTGAAAACATGCAGCTCTCACTGATTTTAAGGGGAGCTTCAGATGCATAGCCTGAAAACCAGGTCACTCTTTGCAGACTCTTTGGGCAAGAACTATATGCACTTTGTGGGAATCTCATACCCAGTCCTGGTTCCTTTCAACTGGGTAAAAGGGGGCTGGAGCAGTCTTACAGATGCTCTAAAAGCCTCTGCTCCAGCTGTAGAAGAATTCCCTCAGCAAAGAAACTGAATAATACGGTTGCAGGGATCTTCCAAAGATTCCTGTTCAAGTCCCATCACAGGAGGCATCCTTGGGGTGGAGGGGCATGTAAGGGGTGGGTGGGCATGTAGTTGCCAAGAGGTAGGCAATGTTGAAATGATTCTGGGCAGCTCTAGCTGGCCAACCATAGGCTTACTGAGCTATCCAAATTACACCAGGAATGTTCTGCCCTCTGCAATAGCCCACGATTGGGAAGGCATAAAGATGGCTTAAAGCCATCTTAACCCCACTACCACATGGGTTGCATAGACTCTCTTGCTGTGTTATCTAGCACAATGCTAAGCACACCGAGGGCAATTGCTTAAAATATATTGCAGCTAGGCTTTTTGGGGTTACATTTACAAACAGGCAGAGCACACACTTTAAAAAAAATCCAAAAACTAATCAAAATCTGGGCAAAATACTGCTTTCAATTTTCACATTCTTCTTAAAACTATTGTAAACTTCACTGAGAAAACAGAAACATGGGGTAGGCCTGGGGCATATTCTGAAATTGTAATTGCATTTTTACCATTTTAGTCTTCTAATTGTCTTCAAATTAAGTCTGTGTATTTTAGTCTTCAAATTAAGCCTGTGTATTCAAACACAATTAATTTTGAGATTTATTTAAAGGCACTTTGCAGAGTACAAGATGGCTCAGTGGGATAGAATGCCTTTCTCCTCTAGATCAAAGCTAGCCTACTACTTGTAGTAATCATAAGTAATTACCACTTCATAGATATTTTTTGTTGGCCTAATATACCCTGAAATATTTTGGAAATCTAGTTCCGAGAAGACCTGAATCTACAACTCTAAATAGAAGCTTCATCATAATCACTAGCCTTAGTTGGGAGTATTAACAGAGGCACCAGGTATTAGGGTTGAGAGATCTCTGAAGAATAGGATGTAGAGGTCAAGGTTGAGACACAGATTGCCATGTTTTGACATTCATTACCACTTCTGTTATTGCTAATAGAGTTCTTCAGTGACTTGTGTGACTCTGACATCTTCCAGGAGTCCTAGACATTCACTAAAAGTTAAATTTAAAAAGCCTACATTGTGATGTTTAATTCTCATTTGCCTGAAAATTCAGTTGGTCAAGGGATTCTTAGATTAAAAATACTTTAAAAATGGATTTCACTATAGAATCTAAAAATAAAAACAGACTGTTTTACTCTGCAAATTGGGTTGTCAGGAAAAGAATTAAAAGAAAAAAAGCAAAAGAGGAAAAATGTGTCACAGTTCTAGGTTTGAAACAAACACTTGAGAGGATTGGAATTGTATTAAAAAGGGGTTTTCTGTCAACACTGGTAAAGTGAACCATTCACTTGCGAGGGATTTTTTTCTGATTGCAGAAACAGTTGCTTGAAAAAAGGTAAAAGTAGCCTAATGACACCATGGGTAAAATTTTTAAAACTGCCTAAGCAATTTGGAAAGCTTAGTTTTCAAAAATGTCTTGGGCATTTAGGACCCTACGTCTCATTGAAAATCAGAAACTGAGGTAGAGCGGTGCAATGGCTTAACCCAGAGCACGCAGTGAGTCAGTGGCAGAGTCAAGATTATAACTCAAGATCCCCTGACTCCAAATATTTCACCTCTAGACCAGCTCTTAATAAAACTGCATTAACATTTGTTAGCACTCTGGACACATTGCTCTTAATTTAAAAAAAAAACCTATATTGTCTTTTAGGTCTGTCAGTGGAAAGAAACTATGTTCTACCTGTCGGCTTCCTCTTGGAAAAGGAGCTGCCATGATTATTGAAACACTTGGTCTATATTTTCACATTCATTGCTTCAGGGTATGACTTCATTATTATCTTGGTTGCTTTAAAAAAATGTAATGCGACCTATGCCATGGTTACTGTGGAAAGATAGCATGTTGTAATTAATGATCATGAATACTGGAAATGGAAGGAAGATATTCCACACCACTGTTATGTATTTGTATTGAAGTGGAGTTGGAATTGTGTACATTTTGTTTCTGTCCTATTCGGTAGTT
Organism: Pelodiscus sinensis; assembly: GCF_052426305.1. Classification (NCBI taxonomy): domain Eukaryota; kingdom Metazoa; phylum Chordata; order Testudines; family Trionychidae; genus Pelodiscus; species Pelodiscus sinensis. The sequence goes on from NC_143055.1 coordinate 45,090,919, forward strand.
ACATCAATGGTTATATTAATTGCTAATAAACCACAGGTCTTGATTCAAGTAACTGTGCATATATTGTTCCACAATTCTCAGTAACAGAAGTTAGGGACACTGGTTAATGTCCAGTTTACATGTCATTTCCCAGGTATATAATAATAATAACCAAATTAACCTTGTAAAGTATTTGTGATCAACTCTCTCCACCCATACATTTTCAAGTGATCTTGGAGAGCTTTCACTGCTCAACATTTTAGAAAAATGATACAAGAATTATGCACTATCCATTTAGAAATGGTTATAGATAAATAAAGCACCTCCCACTTTAATATGTTGTTTTACACTTTATCTTGTAAGGTATATGTTGGCTGTTCCACACACCTGAGATTCAGATGCAGGACAAATTCTATGTCAATGTTTGCTGTGACCCAATCACTGAAGTTTGAAACTGTTGATAATTTTCTAGAGAGCTGAATTTGACCAGACTTCTTACTAATTAGATACCAAACCAGTTTCAGATCTCTGTTTAGATAGACTTTAAGGGTACATCTATACTACAGGGTTTTGTCGACAGAAGTTTTGTCGACAGATACTGTCGACAAAACTTCTGTCGACAAAGAGCATCTAGACTACATCCAGTTCTGTCGACAAAGCAAGCCGCTTTGTTGACATAACAGTGTGGACGCAAAGGACAGTGTAGATGCAATAATGCCTTCTATCGACAGAACTCTGTCAACAAAAGGCATTATTCCTCGTAGAATGAGGTTTACATATGTCGACATAACTGCCGAGTTTTGTCGACATTATGTCGACATAACTCAAAGGCAGTGTGGACGCAGGTATAGTTTTGTCGACAAAAGTCCACTTTTGTCGACAAAACCCTGTAGTCTAGACACACCCTAAGTGTTGGATGGAAGAAAGATGGATTAAACATTCCATCACTTGGTCCCCTTTCAAATATTTGTGCTAGTATTATGTACTTGGTAGTTTGTGATCCTTGTGTTACATGCAAATGATTTTTAAGTTTTGCTTCTTCCTAGTGCATATGGGGGAAAACGATTAAAATTGCAGTGCCTCAATGGTGACATTGACCAGGTAGCTGAAAAACTATTGCAGATTTTTTTAAACAACATCTTAAAATATCCCATAAAACCCAAATTGCTGTGCTCAACCTTTACTTTGTAAAGGAGGTAGCATATAAGTAAAGGTGGGAAAACTTGTTCCTCTCAATCAAAAACCAGAGCTAACCTTCTGCCTCAGAAAGCGATATGCATGCAGGCCTTTTCCAATGTCTTTGTGAATATGCTTTTCTGATTTTCAGTAAGACCTTTCTCAGGCAAAGGAGTTTAACAGAGACAGTTCTTTTGGTATTTCTCAGTCAGCTAAGCTAGTGATTTCTAGAAATCTCATTAGAACACCTGCTCTCAAAATATCTCTAGCCTGCTTTACACAAAACACATTCAGATAAGCATCCAATAACTGTCCTCATCTTTGCCACCTCTGAGCTGTCTGAGGTTTGCATGTTATAAAGGGCTCCATTCTATTGTAATGTCTCGGGCAAAACCCTAATTGATTTTAATGTGCATTTAGTCTATGTGAAGACTTACAGGATCAAGCCCTAAACATAGCCTGCTCTAAAAACCCTGCTTTTAGACCACATGAAATCTTGTTTATCTCACAAAGAACTCATTAAATGAAAATCTAAACATTGGAAAGAACAAGACAGGAAAAAAAGTAACCTGTCCCATCAACTTTCCCCTTCTCCATTCTTTTTCATCTAATAGTGTGGAATTTGCAAGGGACAGCTTGGAGATGCAGCAAGTGGAACAGATGTCAGGATTAGAAATGGTCTTCTCAACTGCAATGAGTGTTACATCAGATCCAGAAGTAAGTACCAGATTACATTTTAAGATAGATGTCCATATTGTTTTTCCTTCCACAGTACATTCTAGAGTTAATCTTGTCATTTTAAGTGAATACCTATTTTTTTTCCAACAACTGTGCATATGTTCAGATGTAACGTAACAATATGAAATTGTTGCTACTATCCGTTGCATTCAAAATTCTCACTCTATCCCTCCTTTATTTTAGTTTTGTAAAGTAATGTGTTAATAATGTTTGGTATTCTAAACTTTCTCAGTTTTAATTGCTATTCATATTTTTGAAAAAATGGGAAGTGTCACTGTCAGTCTTAACACACTCATCACCAGCCTTCCCCACTTTGATCTTCTGTCTGATCAAAAAGGGGATCAAATCCTGTGAATATTGCTCTTTAATTGGCAGAAGAGTCCCTGTTAAGCAGAAGTAGACATCCCATCCCACCTAATGTCTAAATACCTGGCCCTTGCAGCAGATTCAGACCTTGTATGTCCTCGAGATTCCTGTTCTTGGATCTCTCACTTGTCATTGAAGAGTGTAGATACTTCTGCTTGGGATAGTCCAGGTTGTATACCTATCTACTATACCATCTACAAGTGATTGATATCAGATCGATATAGAATTTTAACCCCTTTTCTTCCTTTCCCTCCTCCCTGCACAAAAAAGTCTAGCTGTATAAATCTAGGGACAAATATATTTCAGTCCAAAACTTGTACTCATAATGTATTAATTTTTGAGCTTAGAAATAATTCCATATTCTTATAGATAGAGGGTGCTGTTGCACAGTCTCTCGTTCATTTGTACAATTGCTTTTATTTGTTATGGAACTCTTTTAGGCATCTTATATCAAACCAAACAAAATTAGAAAATTTATAAATACTTCTTCATGTTTAGGGACTTGATCATACAAACTCTTACTAGGTGCTAAGTGGCTGGGGGAGAACCAGGGCTGCCTGCCCCCCGAGGGGAGGGGGAGTTGGTGAGTCAGGGGGCACAATCCCCTAGTATTTTCAAAATTTTGTAGGTGTTTTCTCTAAACTGAAAATTGGCCTCTTTCTGCAGTATCTCTGTTCAGGAGATTTTCTTAATTCAAAATTTTAAAAAAGTTTCCATTTGTGCTTATGTTCAGAAAGTGGACAAAAAGTCCAAGTTAGCGGTTCTAGAGAGATTGATTTTGTTGGCATTCAGTGGTTGAAATGATTTATCTATATTTTGTGTGGCTTTTATTTATATATAAAAATTTGGAAGACAGCTTGTCTATTTGGAAATGTGTCTGAAATAGAGAACAGGTTGCTGCCATGTTAGTGCTTCTGCCCTAACCAGAAGTTGTGCTGATAAGCGGCTGAACGGGGTGTGGATATACTCACAGCTGCCTACCATAAGTTTGCCTAAAGCTCCAAATTACTTTTTCATAATGAATACATCAGTTTAGAGACTTTAAATAAAAATACTTCTATCAATGTGACTTCTGTTCAATCTAGGGAGAAAACTAAACGGCCAGGCTAGTCTTTTAAATTAACAGTATCTTATGGCTAGCTTATGTTTTTAAAACAATAGATTAATACAGATGAAATATTCTTGTCCATATCATTAATGTTATAGATGTGACAAAAGTTCTAAGGCAAAGTAGGGAATCCTCCTCTTTAACTTGTGTGTTGTCTGGCTACAGAAGGAAGCTGCTTCTTATCATTGTGTGCAGTCATGTAATGCAAAATTGGCACAGTGGTATCAGCTAAAGATAACCTATCAACCTTTGCCATGTTGTTCAACCAAAGTATTTTGTTATCATAATTTTGTGTGTAAATAGACTGGAAGTGCATGCAGAATGTGCCAGCAATGCAAAGGAGATCATTTGTCTTTCAGGCATAAAGAATATATTCCCGCTAGGCCAATATTTATATCCTTTTTTCTCCCTCTGGGTTGATACCTAATTTATACCCTTAATTGGCAGTCAAACTAGCTTTACTGAGGTGTAAAAATCATGTTGGGATTAAAAGTCACATGATGGAAACCCTATCTATTCCATTGTTTCAAGATTTGTCACCTTTTGTAACTGTTACTGTGTTATTTTTTTAATATAGCTGCTGGACAGCCAACAACATTGTGACAGGAATTTCAGTCCTAAACATTTACTGCAAGAAGGAACTTCCCCGTCATGTCCCTGGAGCTACTTCCAGACAATCACTTGTAAGAGCTCATATCCGTGGACTTCATAGCTCCCATCTCATTTTGTAATACTTATATAAAAGGCTGCATCTGCTATTTTAAAGCACAGTCTGATTTTTTCCCTTAATGAATTTGCATAATGTGGATGAAAAACATTTGGTAATTCATATCCAAAGTATTATTAAAGAAGAGACTTTTCATATTTGCAGATCTATTTGATTTAAAATCTGTTATTTTACTCTTTTGAAAGTCAAAAGATTCAATAAATCTATTTTGTTTTTATATTTCAAGGTATTAAAATTAAGTTTACAGAACCTTTATGGATGTTCTAGAATATGTCAATTTGAGATGAGAAATTATTTAAAGATAGCATCTTAATTAGTGCATTTGCAAAACTAAACATCACAAGTTACTTTTCTGTTATTACTGAAACTATAACTTTTTTACACAAAGACACTAGTTTAATAATACATGCTATAATTCTGAAACATTTTGTTTTATATTACTTTCAGTGGATGATAGGCATTATACAAATAATTTATTGCACCTTTAGCATTAGGATTTTTTTTCAGTGTGTGTATACATCAAGTAATGTTCAACATTATCGCTTAATAATCTATCAAATAAAGATTTGTTCATTAAGCCGGAAAGAGTGTATTAGCAAATGCAAAAATCCACAGTCGGATCATAAAGGAAAAATCCTTCTGTGTATGTACAGAATTATACATTACTACCAAATTCTTGGGGGGCTGATGAGGATGAAGCTGAATCTGCTGGAGGTGTGTTGGTGGTACAGCTAAGGGGATCTATTGGCTTGCATTTTCTCATGGTCAGTAGAATTGTTACAAAATAATAAGATTTTATGAATCTCTTAATAAGATTCTATACAGTAGAAATATATTTACAAAGAAACAGGTTGATTTGGGACCCATAAAGGGTCAATATAATTAAAATGTGTCAAACAATAAATAGTCATGATTCAGTGCAGTACATCAGTGATCTTGAACCTATGTTCCTTTTATGTACAATTCTCATTGCACTATGTGGGATTTATGAATGTATTAGGAATGCAGGATGAGGTCCAATCTGTAACACTTTACAAAACAAAAAAAATCAAATACTAAGCACATTTGAATCAGTTGCACCCGGTGCACTATAATGAGTATATTTTCCAATGAGTGCATACCACTGGAGGTTTGGGTAGAGATCAAGAGTATACCTTAAAGTTTATAAAGTTTAGATGACACATTACCCTTGAAAAATATTACAGTACTGGTTTCTAACCGTATACTACATGGTGAATTTCAGCAGGCTGATAAAGAGAAGTTATTCAAAAGCATCACACTTTTAGCCACTTCAGATGCTCTTTAAAATGGGGGGGAAATCTATTTATTCTGCCTTAAAACCTTGGTCAACTAAATTAAGAGATTCCTTATTGTATGTGACAGAATGTGTACACATCCATTGTCTTTTGATGTGTTAGTAAAAGGAAATAAATGGATATTAGGTAAGCAATAATTTTTTCTAAGTGTTTATATAGATAGCATCTATTTATTTAAAATGCTAGACAGTTCTTCGCATGCAAGTTGCATGCTCATGCAGAAATACTTTGTCACTGAAAACATTTGTACAACATTGTAATTTCAAGACATGGTTGCTGTCTAATAGAAAGTTACATATTATTTCATTAAAACTGTGCCTTAGAAAATGCGAAGCTGTTGCACACAGTGGTGACTTATTGATGCAATAAATCCCAAGAGTAAAGCTCACAGGACTTCACATGGGGGTTATTTAAAAAAACAACTACATAACTAATAAAAAAGTAAGTTTTGGACACATACAGCAACATCCAGTGTTTTGATTAACCATTTGCATGATTTACTGTTAAATGTTTTGATAACCATGATGTTTACATGTTTACACTTTGCATGTTGTCATCATAATACTTTATTGCAAATAATGTATAATATGAAAATTCAAAATACAGATTTTTAAAAAGACTTTTACATCTGTCTAACTCCAACTGTTACACTTAGAGTTTGTGAATATATTATATTCTGAGTCTAATTTTTAAAATGTGACTTCCATTTTTGCATGCTTGTGTATGATAATTTGATATTAATCATTAGCACTTATCCACACAGGTGTTAAAATTTAGATGTATAAATGTGTGTACAAAGTATTGGTTGTCACACAGGTCTGGTCTGCTTCTAATGAAGTCAGTGGTAACTCCCAGTGCTTTTTGAAGAAGCATGATTGGAGCCAAAATGCATGTTCAAGTTGGAGTTTTTATGTGCAGAGTTGCAAATGCACAAATGCCTCTCTCACTGAAGCCTCTTGAAAATGTAGCCCCTTTTGCCCATATTTTCATGGGGCTAATTATATATGTACCGAAACTGAAGTGAAACAGTACAAACCAGCATTCTTAGTCCATGCAATATTTTTCCATGTGAACAACTAGTCACCAGTGCAGAATATTTTCTCGATTCTAATTGCCAATGGTTTGTTTATATTTGATTTTTTTTTTCATTTGGAGCCTGTCACTTGGCAGTTCAGTCAGGCTAAGGCCTAGCTTTTTCCAATTCAAACATAAGGTTGAAATCCTTTTTTTGTGGTTGCAAGAAAAATGCTTTATTACTCTGAGCTACCATGTACATGTTTTGTTTCACAAAGCGATGTATTCTTGCTGAACAAGTACAATGTAACATTTTTAGCTCTTGCAAAGACTTGTTTATCACTTTGTTACTCCAGAGAACATGGATAACTGTCATAACCATTTTATTATGTATTTCGCTACCAAACTTTCATAGTGTTTATTCTTATACCTGCTCTATAGTGTTATTGATGGAGTACATACTGTAGCTATCTAGATATGACATAATGGTTGGTGAGCTAAAAGGGATCCACCTTATATGCAAACCTAATCAAGGACAAGAAGTACTGTCCTAGTTGGGCTAATGGTCAAATATACAGTTACGCTAATCTTCACTTAAAATATTTATTCTAAAATGCCTCTGGAAAGTAGGAAAAATTGTCTAAAATGCAACAGCTTTTATAGTTAATGTATGTTTCTAAATAAAATGTTGAATAAATCTGGTGCAGTGTTGATTGGTCTTGTTATATTTAATTTCTTTCTTTGGGAAGGGCAGTAAGTATCTGCTCTGTTCTCTCCATCCCTAAGTCCCACCACGCTCGGGGAGCGCTAGCGGCCCTACGTTCTGCCCAGGGATTGAGCACCCTGCGATGGGAAACCCTGACCGGGTTGCTGCCTGGCGCCCGACTCGTGCCCGATCAGGGGCTGAACGTGCCTGCTGCACTGAGCGGAGACGCGGGGCTCTCAAAGCCCATCCAAGCTGTCCGCTGGTCTCTCTGCGCAGGGCTTTGGCTCAACCCAGCTTCGGCAGCGCCCTCTGTGTTACGCCTCCGGCCTGCGCTAAGTGGAGCTGCGCGGCCCGACAGTGCGCGCCCTCCTGCGCCCCGCGGCGCTGCGAGCTGCCTGAGACCCGCGCCGCTCCCAGCGCAGCCGCCCGCAGGCACGATGCTTGCGAGTGCAGCTGACGGCCACCGGGGGCCGCTGTAGCGCCGGCAGTGAGGCCACCCGACTACAGGCTGCCTTGAGCTGCGGCAGGACAGGGGCTGGGGGTGAATCGGGGCGGTGGAAGCTGACAAGGCAGGAATGTGGCTCCCGTCCCGGCGCCCACTCCCAGCTCTACTGAGTAACCCTGGGGCCTGCCGGTGGGTGCGCCGCCTCTGCCTCTCCCCAGGGACTGGCCTCAGCCTGGAGCTGCCCGGACCTCGGCAGCTGCCGGAGGCTGGGCGGGGCAAGCAGGAGATGTCCCCTGAGCCCAGCTGTTTTTCCAGCACTTCCACTGGGGTAGGGCTGGCTCTGAGAACCGCGCTTCGTAGGTGGGGCCCTGCTGTCAGTGGCGCCCTCTGGGCCCTACAGCGGTACAGAGACAAGTAGCGTGTCCGCCTTTCCTGGAGCACTGAGCTACTCCGTGAACTGCTCTGCGTGGCAGCCCATAGCCAGCAGTGCTCTGCTGCGCTTAGCCGCCGGCTCCAGCCTTGCTTCCCCCAGGCCCGGCGCGGCAAGAGACGTGTTGGGCTTTTACACGTTCCCCTCACTCAGCCGGCGGGAGAGCCAACAGGCAGTGCTGCTGTTCAAGACACTACTAGGAGGAGGACTCACTGGATGCTCCCTCCTCGGGACGCAGATTCCTCTTCCCTCTCTTCAGGGTAGCTGGGCAGCCCAGGTAAGTGAAGTCAAAATGTACAACGTGCTCCATTTGTCCTGCTTGCATCCAAGCAACCTTTAGAAGAAAAATTCGGTTGTTGTGCCGAATCTGAGGATCCTCACTAGAGCCGTGAAAACATATGGCCCAAATCGCTTCAGTTTCCAAATGATAAAACTTTTACATCAGACAGCAAATAGTAGATATTCTCTAGCATTGACAGGCCAAAGCTTGTTTTATCCTGTGTCTGGTTTCCAGGAATCCACTAACTAAAACATAATGAACTTTCCAAGAAATACTGTATCTTTCACTGGATTTGCGGTTGTAGAGCTGGTCACTAACTAAAAGCATTATCTAGAACACATTCCATTTTCAGTGTGACAATAACAAGACGGATTGTAGCAGTCACAGGCACCAACTTTCCAAAGTGCTGGGGAATGCTTGCCCCCTAGCTCTGACCCAGGCCCCCTCCCACTCCACCCCTTCCCCCAAGGTACCACCCCTGCCCCTCTTCTTCCACCCTCTTCCACCCCTCCCCCATACACACACCATGACCTTGTTACCCCCTCCCCAGCACGCTGTGAAACAGCTGTTTGCAGTGGGTGGGATGTGTGGGCTGACAAGGAGGGTGGGAGTTGCTGATTTTCAGGGCCTGCTGTTGAATGGGTGACTCTATGGGGAGTGGAGGAAGTTGATGGGGAGCTGCCATTGGTTGTTCAGCACCCACTAGTTTTTCCCCATAGGAGTTGGCACCTATGGTAGTAGTCTTGGACTTGATGAATCTAAATCCCTTTATAAAGAAGTTAAAACTTGAGAGTGGCTCTAATTTACAGAGCAATAGTAATACCCTTGACAGACGTTGAGAAATGTCTGGGTATATGTGCATGTCCATAAAACAGATTCCATAGCCTGGGCTCCACAAACCTCCATTTCCTCTAAAAAGTGTTTTTTCCTTCAGTCTTTGATATACTCAAAGGATGTTCACAAAAGGACACTCAGTAACAGCCAACTAGTTTTATATGGCTCACATGAACCCATTTTCTGAATGACATGCTCATCAATGCCTCCATATTCCCAGAGGTGACAAGAGTAACACAGTTACTACTACCTAGCTCCCCAGGTCTATGGATTCATAGATGCTCATAGAATATGCAATGAGTGTGAGATCGACAGACTCGTGAACTCATTGCATTGTGTCCAGCAATATTTTCCAATCTAGGAGTTGCTACAACCAAATCTCAGATCAAGATGTTCCTAACAAAAGAAAGATTCTTGCATCAACCATATATCTCAAAACCAGAAGCTTTCCTGGTTTGGTGTCCAGAGTTTCCAAATGCCAAGGTAATCATGAATCAAAATAACTCTATGGACACTTGGTTGCATCTAAGCATCAACCTCCGCAAAGCTTTATGGTGCTTAGTCTTTAAATCATTCCTCTATTCTTATTAAGAATTATAATTAGCTGTACTTGTTAAGCTGACAATGGCTGCCAAGATCTCATTTTTTGATACAGCCCTTTCCTGCCCAAGTAAAAGGATCATGACAGACTGACTGGGAAGCGCAGAGGCAACCTTCAGCAGCTCAGCTAAGGCAGCGATTCCCAACTGCAGGTCGACGGACCAGTGCCAGGCTGCAAACCACTGGTTGCCAGGCCATAGCAGCTGCTGGAGCTGAAGCTGGCTGTTCGCGATGGCTCCCCACTGCACAGCATCCGGCTTCAGCTCCAGCAGCCATGGTGGCTGAATTTGCCTGCCAGCAGTGGCAAAAGAAGGTGCCCCTTTCCCTTCCTTCCTTCCTCCCTCCCTCCCTCCCTCCCTCCCTTCCTTCCTTCCAAGTAAGATGGGTGAGGGCATAGTGGGGTCATCGGCAGAGGTTGAGAATGGGTGATGGGAGAGGGATTGCTTGAAGATCTGTTTGCTTCCTCTGGGGCATCTAGCATTGGCCACTGTTGGCAGACAGGATACTGGGCTAGATGGACCTTTGGTCTGACCCAGTATGGCTGTTCTTATGCTTTTATGTCTCAGGGGCAGCAGACCTGAGGGTGTCTGAGCAGGGTCAGGGGCCAGGCAGTTGCAGGGTCAGTGGGACAGCATTTGGCACAATAGGTAGTCATGGAGTTTGTGGAGCAAGGGGCATAGAGGGTTGTGGGGCAGGTTCAGGGAGCAATGGGAGTGGTGAAGCAGGATGTGGGGAAATGGGAGGTTGTCGGTTTAAGTCAGGGGTCGCTGGGACACAGCATGCCAAGGCTGGTAGTGACAGTAGATGCAGAACAGGCTCCAGGCAAGACAGAAGTGGTTGGCACTGGGATGACAGGCTTGGCAAGACAGACTTGTGAGGCAATGGGGTTAGATGATGGGTTTGGCAGGTTTAATAATACAGAGACACAGAGTACCAGGACTGCATATGCAAATAAAATGTTGCCGGTGCGCCAAAAGTTTGTGAATGGTTTTGCTGGCCTGCAGTATAAAAAAGGTTGGGAACCCACTGAGCTAAAACGTAAAATATAAATGTCCTAGAACTCTGGGCAACCAGCCTACTCCACTTGGTGTCACAGAAGAACACAGAAAACTCCCTTCTTCATGTCACACAACAGAGTAATGAATGACTTTATAGTCACACATAAGGAAAAAGAAAAAGCTCCTGCCTGCAGCATAGCTATGTATGTCCATCTTCATACCAAGGAAGTGACCTCCTACAAGGAGAGCTGCCTAACAGGCAGTTGAGGCAAAGCCTCAGGTCTTCCATCACCTAGCAGAGGCCAACTGCCTATCATGTTCATCCCTTTGTAAATTAAGGTGCCAGAATGAAACTGTCTCTCTGGGACTGGATCCAGGTGCCCTAGGAATGGACAGTCCTTCATCTCCACAACCAGGAGACCTTCTTTTTGCCTTCCCATAATTTCACTGAATGGCAAGACAATACAAATATGTATAATGAAGCAAGAGGGATTAGTAATGATGCTATTGATTCTAAAATTGCTCTTATTACATAGTAGGCAAGCGGAAGGCCTCAAAACCTGGATACAATCTGTTAAATACATCTTTATGATACGACATCATTTTAGAGTGAGTGTTGATTTTAAGGACACTTAGTTCCAAATAATCTGAAAGTGGGTGACCAGAGAAAAATCGATTTGGTTGTGTGAAAATTATGCCAATACAGGCAGTCCCCGGGTTACATGGATCCGACTTACATCGGATCCCTACTTACAAACGGGGTGAGGCAACCCGGCACTAGCTGCTTCCCCCCAGCAGACCAGGGAGATGCGAAGCTAGCACGCCCCCCCCCCCCCAGCAGACCAGGGAGACACGGAGTGGCTTTTCTCAGCAGACACTTCAGCTTGAGAATAAAGGACTGAGGGAAGTGAGGTGTGGGAGAATAAAACTGAGCTCTGGAAAAATGTTTGGCTAGAGTTTCCCCTACAATATGTACCAGTTCCAACTTACATACAAATTCAACTTAACTATCTTGTATGTAACCTGGGGACTGCCTGTACCTGGATATCTGCATAGGATCTCTGTGTTGCACTGTGTTTATAAGCGGCACTCAGCCTCTTGTTACCATTTGGATTGGATTCATGTAATTGTTTGACTGTTCCTTATTTACTGTTTGTTCTTTCTAGCCATGTCTATATGTCAGCTCTGAGTGGAAAATGAAGTAGAGCTCTCTGAATTGCTAGCTGTGCATGTATTTTCTAGTAAGACTCACTATGATCACTATGGCCTTTGGCATTTTTGGAATGGCTGTAGAAGGTGTTGATTAGTTACCTGATTGATTTTGTGTTAGCTTTATAGGTATTACTGTTTCTATTTTGTTTCTATCTTGAACAGACTTCTTTCCATTAATGCCTTGTGCTAGGAGATCTTGCTGTATGTGTTTTGACTGGTTCCTTAATTTTTTAGAGCATATTCAACATTGCAATTGTTCCTGGAAACAAGGTAATATGTGTTGTGTGCACATCCTTGCGACACCTAACAAATGGTATGCCTAAATGACTGCACTGAAATGTATGGCCCTCCAGAAGATGATTCTGCAAACCAGAGCCTCACTATTGCAGCCTATGACTCCTACCACTAGTACTACCTACCAAAATCAGGGCTATGTAGACATACACATAAAAATCCTCTTAGACTATTAAAATTGATAGGTCATAACTTACTGCTTTTACAAGACTAGTAAGGCCTTCCACAGTTAAGTTCCAGCAATTTAAAATGTTTGTGTTGTGTGAAAGGAGAGGAATGTTAGGAATAATATTATGAGATGTATTCAGCTTTCTTATCCTGAGACTTGCATACCAATTTTAGGTTATGTTTTCAATTTATAATATGGTAACACACATATTTTATACTATTTTGTTTCTTCAGCAAGACTATAATGATTATCGCTTTGCCTGATATTTTGTCAATGACTTTTAAATCTGTTAAAACTTCCTTCAATAAATAGTGTAAATGTAACCCTCCCACTCCCCTCCCTCCCAAAAAAACCCAAACAAGGCCAAGACTGAGGACATATATGTAATGGTGAATAGCTAATGCTGAACATGACCATTTGTCTCACGTCCTGTTAAGAGAACAAATATTTTATAGCAGTCTAGAACCGTGGTCCCCAACACGGTGCCCACAGGTGCCATGGCGCCCGCGGGGGCATTTGCATGCGCCCGCCAGGTGCTCGGGGCTGGCCTGGCCCCGGGCACATGGCGCGGCGCTTGCTGGGAGCGTCGGCCCCGGGTGCGCGGCACTTGCGGGGAGGGGGAGCGCCGGCCCCGGGCGCGCGGCGCTTGTGGGGGGGAGCGGCGGCCCCGGGCGCACGGCGCTTGCGGGGGGGGGCGGGGCCCCGGGCGCGCGGCGCTTGCGGGGGGGGAGCAGCGGCCCCGGGCGCGCGGGGGGGGGGCAGCGGCCCCGGGGGCGGGGGGGGGCCCCGGGCGCGCCGGGGGGGGGGCCCGACCCCGGGCGCGCGGCTATGGGGGGGGGCCCGGCCCCAGGCATGCAGCTATGGGGGGGGCGCCCCCGAGTGCGCAAGTGTCCCCACCCCCTGACGCCCGGCGGGCGAACGGCCACGCCCCCTGGCGCCCGACAATCTCAAAAGGTTGGGGACCACTGGTCTAGAACATGCATCTGGTGCTTCTTAATTCAATTAATTTTTGTTTTTCTATATTTGAGTCATTGTTCTGGGGTGCATCTGGGGATGAGGAATTCACTATGAGTGCTGGCAGCCGTGGGAGACTCTGAGGGGACTGTTGGGGTCCATCATGGCTCCTGCAGTAGTTGCTGTCTTGCACAGGACTTGCAAAGCTAGCCGTGTGCCAGAAGCCCTTCTGTTGCCTGAAGTTTTAAGCTCTGCAGGAGAAGGGGAGCAATGGAGATGCCAGATGTAGCCAGAGTGGTCAGAACTGCAGCCCTTAGAAGCCTTTGGAGGCCAATTATTTCAAATTAGCAGTAGCGGAACATCCACACTAATGCTACTTCAACTATTTCCAAATTAGTGTTATTCCCTGAGGGAAGCAGGAGTACAGATTTTGAAATAACCAGCCTGTTGTTTCAAAATAATGGACTTAGTAGTGTAGATGCTCTGTTTTATTAATTCAGCATAACGGGTTATTTCGAAATAACTCCCTAGTGTTGATGAGGGCTAAGATACTACAGGACCACTTGTTTTTTGTTTTTTTTTAAGTTACAGACTAACACGGCTACCTCTCTGAGATTAATATACAAAGAGTTAAACATACATTCAAGAAATGGGTCTGCTGTTTACTTCAGGCTGTGGCACATACTGTCATGATGTTTTCTGCAGTCAGCTGGCAAACAGAAGAGGGATATGAAAAGACTCATAGACTTTAAAGTCAGAAGGGACCATTATGATCATCTAGTCTGACCCCCTGCACAGTACAGGCCATAGAATCTCACCCACCCCTCCTAGAATAATCCTCTCACCTCTCAAAGGAGTAGCTGTATTAGTCTATAAGTGAAACAACTTAAAAAAACAATGAATGGTCCTGCAGCATCTTAGAGACTAACAGAAAATGCAGATGGTATCATGAGGTTTTGTGGGCACAACCCACTTTTTTAGATGAATGGAGCAAGGTGTCCAGAGGTACAAATTAATAGCAGGAAAAGAGGGGGTGGGGGAGGGAAAGAGTAGAGGAAAAAATCTTGTCAGTTAGAATGTCCATGCTTAGCTTTTGATGTCATTAGAGTGTTGAAGGTAGTGGCCTATCTAGTTCAGATCTTTGTTCAAACCTTGATTAAAGGTATCAAATTTGTAAATGAAGGGAAGTTCCACAGCTTTTCTCTCCACTTGGTTTTTTAAATTGCTTTGTAATATTATCGTCACCTTTAGATCCATTAGTAAGTACCTGGGCAAGTTAAAATGTTCCCCAACAGGTTTCTCTGTGTTACCATTTCAAATATCTGATTTGTGTCCATTAATCCTTTGTTGTACAGACTGTCCAGGTTGGCCAATATACATGGCAGAGGGGCACTGCTGGCACTTGATGGCATAGATCACATTAGTAGATGTGCAGTTGTATGAGCCTTCGATGTGGTGACTTACGTGGTTAGGTCCTGTGATGATGTCACTTATATAGATGTGTGGACAGAGTTTGCACTAGAGTTTATTGCAGGGATGGGTTCCTGGGTAAGTATGATGGGGATGTGCTGTGTGGTTCCTGGAAAGAATTTGTATATGAAAAGGTTAAACTGATTATATCATCTTGGTGACTACACCACTAGATAGATAAGAATCTGTCTAGCTTCCAAAATACCTCCAGAAATGTGCTCCTCTTTCAAACAGTTACAAGTGCTGTAGATAGTTACTGGTACCATCCAGCCACCATCCAGCTAATTGACTGCAAGGCACTTTGGAAATCAAATTTCAGGGAAGGAGATTGTTTCTCAAACCAGTGGGCAAGGAGAAATCTCAGCTTTTCAGAGTTACAGGCTGTCAAATCTTATTATCATTATATTACTGAAGATAGAAAAAGATTAAGACATTTAACAGTTGAAATTTGAAACAAAATTGTGTTTAAAGCTGAAAAATCCTTTTACAATACTTAAGGCTTACCTTTTCTCCAATATTAAATTGTGGTATGTGTTTGCAAGTATCCCTTTTAATCACACATAAAATAAACCTGCCGTAAGTGGATAGTTACATACAGTAAGACAGGCTTTTTCAGACTTGCTGTTGCAATGAGTTTCTGAACTCCATAATCATCTCTGAATTCTAAAGGTTGTTCAGTGAGTGTACATGCCAGACAACAGATAGGAAGGTTTTAAAGCATCCCTAAAAAGCCCAGCTGGAACTCTCCATCAGTAGTGGAGATATACTGTGGTGACAGCATGCATTAAATTAATGACAAAGGCCCCAGCTTTAGGATTACATATGTTCTAGTTTTTTAATGTAAGGGGTAATTTGAATTCCCAAACCAGTTATTCTTTCATATTGGCTCCCAGAGTGAAAGAACCATTAAGGGTTTTAGCAATGTTCTAAGAACTTGACTTCCAACAGAAAATTGGCTCTTTTTCCTTGGACACTGGACCAATTTTTAATTGAATTTCGATGAGATGATGGATGTTGTACTTTATTCCAAGTCTATATGCTAAATTAACAAGGCTGTCTACTTAGTTTCCTCTTTTGAAACCACATTGAGATGAGTTTCTGCTAATTCTTTTACACAAAGCATTAGACATGTGAACCAAATTCATAATCAAGGGTTGAAACAGACATTTTTGCCAAGGTTAATACTTTGGATAATCAGTTGGTATTGTACTGAAGAAAGAATAATTTCATTTCAGAAAGACTTAACAGTTGAATTCTTTCAAACTAATCAGCAAAAATAATTCATCAGAATAATTTATTTAAAATGTCAATTTTTGTGTGAAACGTTTAATTGAATCCATGTAATTCTAATTATCTCTATATTAACTATGGTTATTTTACAGATAATAAATTAAATATAAGTACACTAACTCATAGAACTTATTTAGATTTATTATGCCTTTATCTGTACAATATGGGTCTACTTGTAGTGTGATGCAGTTAATAAATTTACATTTGTGCGTTTGCGCACGTAGCCCCCCCACACACACACTCCCCCCGTGGTAGCCAAATCTATAGAATTTCCTATTCCAAGTACAGGCAGTCCCCGGGTTACGTACAAGATAGGGACTGGTCTGCAGGGAGACTGAGAGCAAAGCCGCGGAGCACGCCCGCAGCGGGACAGCCCAGGCACACCCGGGCTGTCCCGCTGCGGGCGTGCTCCGCGGCTTTGCTCCTGTCCCCCTGGTCTGCTGGGGGGTCCAGCAAAGCCGCTGGACCCCCCCCCCCAGCAGACGAGCGGGACAGGAGCAAAGCCGCCCAGGCGGTGGGGGTCCCGCCGCCTGGG
Organism: Pelodiscus sinensis; assembly: GCF_052426305.1. NCBI lineage: Eukaryota > Metazoa > Chordata > Testudines > Trionychidae > Pelodiscus > Pelodiscus sinensis. The sequence goes on from NC_143055.1 coordinate 45,107,560, forward strand.
CGGCTTTGCTCCCGGGCAAACGACCAAAGCCGCTCAGGCGGCGGCTTTGCTCGTGTGTCCCTGGTCTGCTGGGGGGGTCCAGCGGCTTTGCTGGACCCCCCCAGCATACCAGGGAGACCGGGAGAAGCTTTTCTCGCCCCGGAGGACACGGGCAGTGACGTGCCGCCCGTGAGCTCCGGGGCGAGAAAAGCCCCGTTCGTAAGTGCGGATCCGACATAAGTCGGATCCGCGTAAGTCGGGGACTGCCTGTATATGGAAGACAGCAAATGTTGTGTCAGTATATGCTTTTCTTAATGCTGCCCACTGTATTATTATTTGTATAGTGCCCTAAGTGCTTTATGTATAAAATAGCATGTCAAATAAGGAATAGAGCAACAGCCATAAGACAGCTAAGGATAAAATTTGAATCATAAGGCAGTGTAATATAGGGAATTTAAGGCTCCTTCTCCCAATTAAATGAATACCAAAACAATCATGGACTTTTAACAGAAGCATGAACAAGCACTGTACATCCTTTATTTAAATTCTGAGCCATTTTATAATGTCTGTACAAAAAGATGGGTTGAATATTGAAATGACGGGTGTGTATACAAAAGCAGATGGATGTATTTTCAGTGGACAATATTCTTTAAAAAGAAATGTATTTCTAGTAAGCAGTTTTACATGTTTTCTCTCTTTAAAAACAGAAGCATTTAAAATAAATGCTGTGTATAACTTTAAAGTGACCCAGGGTAGCTATAAATTATATTAACAATTTCCTTTTGGCAGTGTAGGATTCATTCACTTATTTGCCTGGCAAGAAGCTTTTCAGATAAGTTAAACAAGCCAGTCATGTGAATTGTCTCACATTTAATTTACCACAAAATGGTATTTTCCTAATAGAAAATAGTATTATGCAAATACAGCTCTTGATGCTATATAAAGGTGAGGATTAAGAACAGAGGTGGAGTTTGCGGGGTTATAGAAGGAATATGCTTTTATGTAGTTCCCCATATTTTTTTCTCAACTGTATACTGTAAAATCGTGAGTATAATGCACACTTTTTTCCCGTTTTTTTTTTTTAGCATCAAAGTTGGAGTGCAATTATCCATAGGAGTTTTTTTAAAAGTTTTCATTTGGCAGTTCCGCGGCAGTTAATTAATCACTGGACACCAGAGGTTAAGTTGTTTTTTATTAGCATCAACAAGCAATTATATACACAGTTCCAAAAAGGTAAGTTAAACAAATGAAATCAACACTGCAGTGCAAACAAGCAAATATGTTAATTGATCTTCTACTCATCTTCGAAGCCCTCAAATTTGCTTTTGTTAGAATCTTCCTCAAACAGACGAGCAATATCTTCTGAGGTATAGCCCTTGACATCTTCATTCAGGTAATACAAATCATTGTCATCTTCGCATACCGGTAATTCACCCTTGGCCAATTCATCGTCACTTGGATCCATCCACAGGTCATCATCCGCCCTGCCATCCAAGGCATTAGAGATGCTGCATTTCAGAAACCTCTTCCTTATCAAGTTCAAGCCAGATATCCGCTATCCCCTGGGTAACATCGTGCAGCGTCGATGTTCTCATATTTCCACCTGCAGTAAATGTATGTTCACCTTCCAACAACCAGGTGTTCCATTTCCTGCGTAGTACATCTTTCATTGGCTTGTTAACTGTCACGTCAAGCGGCTGCAACTTTTTGATCATTCCACCAGGAATAATTGCCAAGTCTGTTTTGTCCTGCTGAAGCCTTTTCTTGACGGATGACACCGAAAAGCATCCAAAACTATTAGAGACCGCTTTCTCATAAGTCCACCTGGCCGCTTCGCCCAAACCGTCTGTAGTCAATCAATCATTAAAGCTTCATCAATCCAGACTTTAGAGTGAACACACACGTGAACAGTGTTCGGGAATATAACATTCTTTGGCATTGTCTTGCTCTTGAACACAATATAAGTAGGCAGTTTCGTTCCGTCGGCCATGCAAGCAACCATTACAGTAAACCTAGACTTTTCGTGGCCTGTGGTTGCAATGGAGACTGTCTTAGCACCTTTGATTTCAAGCGTTCTGTCCTAGGGATTATCACAATTTAATGGTGTCTGATCTGTGTTACCAATTAATGAAAGGTCATAGCAGTGCTGCTTGTATAGTTTTATGATAAACTTTTGGAACTGTAATAACTTGGTGTCTGAGGCCATGGGTAGCTTCTGTGCGATTGTTGTTCGGTGTCGAACCGATAGGCCATGGCGATTCATGAACCGATCGCCCCAGCCATACAAAGCTTTAAACCCGGCTGTGTTAGCGCATGTTTCAGCAATCCATTCAACCAGATTGGCCTCCAACTCAGGATATGCAGCGCTTTTACCTCACTCAACCATCTTCATCCGAGGCAGCGCTTGCAGGCGCTCTTTCTGCTGTCTCCAAAACCGAATGTTAGACTCTGCTATGTCATCAAATTCATGGCTGGCAGCTCTGTTGCCATAAGCCTCAGCCTAGCTAACAACTTTACGTTTTTCAGCAGTCATGTAAGATCGCCGACAACTCATGGCATCCCAAAGAGAGCATGGAAACGCCGCGCACTATGTACTCGTGCGCTCACGCGTGATGACCCAGCAATACAAAAAGGCAAGACAAAATACGGCAAAGTTGGGGTGCACATTATAGATAAGAGTTCAGTTTATTCCAGGATTCTGACATTTAAAAGGTAGGTGCGCATTATGCATAGGTGTGCATTATACTCGTGATTTTACGGTAATTTATTCAATCAAAAAACTGGTATAAATTCAGCTAGAATCCCCATGTAGAGAAGGGCTTTCCTTTTTGATATTCTCCAAGATTTCCTACTTGACATTTAAACATAAAACACATTCTAAATGCTCTGTTGTATGATGAGGGCCTCATTTACTCTCATTTCTTTTTTCACACGAGATTCCATTTATAGAATGGTGTCTTTCTTCTCTGTTGCTGATGGTGTCTGTCATTAGAGTTGTTGACATCACTATACACATTACAGCTTCTCTGAAAACTGCACAGTTTAAAACTCATTTTCTGCAGCTTCAGAAAACTTTTTTGGGGAAAAAAAATCATGGCTGAAGTTGAATTACATCTGCTTCAGGCAGGAAATGAATGGCTGTGATGCTACCAGCTCCCACAAACCAGTAGTGACTAGGATGAATCAATCCTTCGGTATTAGTCTTTTGAGAATCAGCTACAGCAGAAGTTGTTGAAAGTTGTATAATTCATTAAGTATTATTCTTGCCTCCTATCTCTGCACTGAGTCAGTTGCTTCCAGATGATGATGAGAATACTTTGCTTTTGGAGATGCTGACTTTCTCATAAATTGCAAAACTCTGGAAATTAAGGATGACTTGGCATTTTTTGTAGGAGGAAGGGTGTTAAACCAGGTGTGCTAACCAAATTCCAACTTAGGTATCAAAATTCCACTGGCATTTAATTTTAATAGAGTATTTTTTCTTTCTTTCCTAAACTGTTATATAATGTTCTTGTGTGCTGTTAAACAGGTGTCACCTTTCACCCAAGAACTAGCTGCTTTTTGGTGGTGTCATTTTGCTATCGAAATTTCTGTACACCATTTAAGTTTGCAAAATATTTAGGGATCTTCCAGAATGAAGGGTACTGTATAAATGGAAACTATTATTATTATCCCCTTTCCCTATAATGAATTTCTGGTTTTGCAGTCATTGGGGATTAGAGGAGAGCATCTTCCCTGCCTACATACAGCATAATTTGATGGGATTTTTTAAATGAATGAACCCATTTCTTCCATTGCATCCCATATGACGACGATTGATGGAGGCCAAAGACTGATTTCAGACCTGCAGCTTGATCCATAAGTGCTGAAAATGAAAACAATTATTAATTAATGTGTGCTGCTTTCATCTTTATAACTCGCATGTCTCTCCTTGATCTCAGTGGTCTGTGAGCTCCTGACAACTCTCATACCCGATCTTGTCATGGGCTAAGACCTCCCATCTGTTCAGGTTGCAAGAGGTTGGCTTTGAGAATGTCTTTGTAACATTTTCTTGGTCTGCCCCTAAAACAAGTTCCAGGCTACAATTCTCTGTAGAAGATGCTCCATATGGACCACACGACCACACCATCTTAGCTGCACTCTAAGGCTATGTCTACACTCGCAGCTTCTTGCGCGAGTAATATGCAAATAAGGCTAAGCGTGGAATATCGCCGAGCCTCATTTGCATACCTAATGAGCCACCATTTTTTTCAGAAGAGGCTCTTGAGCAAGAAGGAGCGTCTACACTGCCCATTCTTGCGCAAGAAAAACCCTCTTGCGCAATGCCGTTACACCTATTACTTGACAGGAAGAACGGCATAGCGCAAGAGGGTTTTTCTTGCGCAAGAAGGGGCAGTTTCTCATCATGGTCTTGTTTTGTTCTTCCTCTTTTGTTAATTTTGTTAGCACTGTTTCCTTTAGGGTCATAGTATTGTATATACAAATTCCCTTAGTATATCTGTAAAGCTGGGCTGAAGATGAGGTCTATTCCAACCATAAAATCAGAGTTGTGGGTGCTCAGCATTTTACAGGATTATAATCTTAATTGGTAAAATTCTGTAGTCCTTTTCCATTCCAATAGCATTTTCTAAAAGAGCTCTCCAACCATAATCCTCATCCAACCCTATTTATTTCATTGTTAGTGTACCCCACTTCAGCAGTTCTGAACTCAAAATACTATATTAGAGAAATCATTAAAACGGATTCTTCTTTTGATGTTCCATAGTTTGGTGCTGCTTAACTTTGATTTTATATTGTTCATTTATTTTTCCCTTTCTCCCCTTTATTGCAGGTAGGCATCTATGAAAAGGGTGGGGATTTGTCGCAGGCTCTGAAAACAGAGGACAGTTGGAACAACATAAATTCAGAAACAGAGATGCAAAAGCATCTTGTTGAAACAGGGTGACCTAATTTGTGTTTAAAAGTGTCGCTATTTTATTTAGCCATGTGATTTTTTTTTAACCAAGATAATTATACCAGTAAAAGTCTTATTGTGAATACAGTTGTACAGGTATAAAATGGCTTTTATCTGTAGAGTCATTCCTCTTCTTATATACTTGTTTAAAGCATTTGCATAATCCTATAACTGTGTGTACATTAGGAGAGAGGGTTGTACCATTGGAGCTATAGTGATAGTCCTTGTATGGACAAGCCCTGAGTTAAAAGTTGAGTGACTTCAGGTTTTGGCAGGGGCATAAACTGGTTAAACTCCTAGGGCTTTTTCCCCCATTTATACATAATGGGAAATTTTATTCTCCAAATATTATTCTCTTCTTAATGATAATTTATATTATAGCAAATCCCAATTTTGCCCATTATAAATTATCAAGGATGACCAGCCATACACAATTATATGTTTTAATAAAATTGAATTGCCTGTTGTATAATTATTCTTTTTCGTTATTTAGAAAACATAATTTTGTTCAGCACTCATGTGTAACATTTTAAAAAGTTAGTTGTAACTTTTAAATTGTGAATGATTTAAAAAAATACTTTCAAACTGCACATCATTTCGGCAAATATTTAGATTATTTTTATTTTTATTTGTTTACACATTTTTTGCATGCACAGTTATAAGCAATTTGCAAGACAAATATGGCATTAAAGGGTCATGAATCTATATATAAATCCCAAAATATCCACATGAGACTGTATTTCATGATTGTATTTCATGATTGTATTTCATGATTGTATTTCATGATTGCTGAAAGGCAATAGTGAACAGTAATTCAGGCCAGCATATGCTTTTACATTTAAATGAATAAGAAAAGGGTACCATGGCAAAGAGAAGAAATAGATAAATGGGGACAGGGAGTGAAGTGGAATCTCCCTGTGAATGTGGAGGCAGAGGTATAGAAAGGGGTGTGAGTGGACTTACGAAGACTTGACAGCAGAGTGTGTATATGTGTGAGCAAGCCCATTGCAGACTGAGAAGGAGGGTCCCGGGTGTTTCTATCTACTCCAGGACCTTGCTAGTCCCTCTGGGACCTGATCCCTGCTTCTCAACCTGATGCTAGGCCCTGAAGTAGCTATTCCAGCCCCTCTGGGTCTCACTTCTGCCTTACAATATTTTACCACCTGGATGCTAGCTTCCCATGCTGATTATAAAAAATAGTGAGCAACAATAAGAACAGTGACTCAAATGCATTGCTGACACATTATTGAATTTGACTCACTGAATATGAGAGGGATTTTCTAATTTTTCTAGCAAGGAAACTGAGCTTTATAGTAAAGAAAAATAAATGAAATCCAGATTTGAAAGAAAATGTTCATTAACAGGAACATAATTACAGGAACTACCAAACTGGATCAGATTCAAGTCCCTAGTTCAGCAACCCGTCTCCATCTGTGACCAGTACCAGATGCACCAGAGGAAGGTGCACAAAACCTTGCAGTAGGCAGATATTAATTAATTTGTTTCCAGTAAAGGTCTCATCATTCTATTCCCTAACAGAAATTGGTTTAAACTTTGTTGCATGTGATTTATATGTAACTTTCATATTCTTTTGTTATAATTAACAATGATGGCTGGTCAGGTTGCCAGGTGTCCAGTTTTCAGCCAGAACACCCAGTCAAAAAGGGACCCTGATGGCTCCAGTCAGCACTGCTACCAGGCCATTAAAACTGCAGTCAATAGTAGCTGTGGAGGAGGATGCCAGTGGTGAGAATAATGCACAGAGCCCCCTGGCCATAACTAAATCTTGGAGTTGGGAGAACATGCCAGCTGCTTCTGTGAGCAACCAGAGGTAAGTGCCAATGGAGCCTGCACCCCAGCCCCAAGACCCCTTGTGCACCCCAACTCTCTCCCGGACCCCCACTTCTAGCCTTGAGGACCCTCCTGCACCCCAAACCCTTAATCTCAACCCCACCTGAGAGCCTGCACTTTAGTCAGAGCACTCACCCACCCCTCTGCATCCCAACCTCTTGCCTCAGTCTGGAGAAAATGAATGAGTGAGAGTGGGGGAGGGATTGGTATGGAATGATCAGGGACGGGGCCACAAGGAAAGGGCAGGTACAGGACAAGGGTGTTCAATTTTCTGCTGTTAGAAAGTTAGAAACCTTAATAGTAGGATATTCTGATTATCCATATAATTGCTGAATGCTTCTTTGAATCTTGCTAAATTCTCAGTTTCAACAACACCCTGTGGCAATTAGTTCCAGAGTCTGCCTTCATGTGGTATGAAATATTATTTCCTTTCTTCAGTTTCAAATTTGCCACCTATTATGGGAGATGCCACTAGGTGAGGCTTCCAATGTTATTGAAAATTTAAAAGTATAAGCTATCACTTTAAATTCTATAGAGTTTTCCTGGTCCTGCAGACTAAAAGATGTCTACACTGCAATGTAATATCAGACTCAGGCTTGAGCCAAAACCCCTTTTCCATCTACACACAAATCTCTCAGACCTGGACTCAGGCATAGGATCCTAGAACTTTGAAGGGGTGGAGTGTCCGAACCTGTGTTAAGCTTGTACCCAGGGTTTGAGTTCTGTTGCTTTGTAATATAGACACAGATCCTCTTAACTTGGGTCTTAGGTGTCTGCCAAAAGCACCCCATAGGCCAAACTTCATTTGTCTTCTTTATCCCAAGAGTTACTAATAAACACAGCTGAAAATGGAAGCCATCCTCGTTGGCATTCAGCAGCAGCTCAGTGAATCAGTGTTAATCCTTCTGTTTTCCTTCTAAATGCTGTGCTGCAAACACTTGATCAGAGAGCCTTCTGTTTGCAATGGAGACTCAACAGAAGAAGACTTTTGCAAAGCAGGTGACTTCCTGGACATGGGAGCACAGCCAAATTTTGGTGAATCTCTGGTGTAAGGACAACAAAACTGGACTTTAGTAAAAGATTCTAGGAATGACCACACATACCAGCAGAAAGCTAAAAAGTTCACTACTTTGCAAATTTACCAGTGCAAAGAACAGGTTAAGTAGCAGAAGTGTGAGTGCTGGAAAATCGGGGATCAGAATACTGGGTAACTCACCAACCCCATGCCTGTTGTATGGGGGAGTTTGACTCTGCACTACCCAGAGCCAGCCATTGTGTCTGCTGGTTTGGTCAGCCAGGATGGTTCCCTGAAGGCCCCCAAAATTCCTTCTAGTGGTGGATGAGAGCCAACAGCAGGCATCAAGTGAGGACTATGAAGTAAATCTGCATCTGAAACCAGGCCCAGAGCAGGCTTTGGAACAGGAGGATCAGCAGCAAACTCTTGGGCTGTACTCAGAGGAGAAATTTGACCCCTCCCTGCCTTGCCCATTGCAGTGGAGCCTGCAGGAGACATGGATGGGACAGAAGCTGCCCCTGAACCTGGTAAGTTTCTGGTTCCATTTTAATGGTTATTAACACAGCAATGGCTGGAATTGCCATTCTATGAACCAATGCTAATCTTACCAGAAGCCCCAGCTAGCAGCGTGTTTTCACTAATGGCAGAGTTAACTGCAGCACCTTGTCCTTCCCCCCTCCCCTCATCATGTGGAGTTCAAAAAAGTGAAAAACAGCTTTAAAAGTGCATTTTTACTGGAAAGACGCAGCTGTTTTGCTAGGGCCATTCTGATTTCTTAAAAATAACCTTATGCTGCTATGCCTTTAAGCTTACCGTTCTGTTACTACAGTTTATAGAGCTGCCTGAAAACAGTGAACTCTTTGTGCATGTGTGAGTGTGATCCATTTACAAATCTAGTCTATTTCAGTCAGAGGTAGCCCATGCACTCTACAGGTGACAAAATCATTTCTCCCATATGTGATTGGGGTGTGAATTTCTGTCCAAAAATGTGCCACGGGCTTGGAGTCAGGAGGCTTTGGACATCTGTGCGTTTGCATACAGCCAAAGCAGGCTAAGCCATGTGGAAGCTAATACAGCTTTCTTTTGATGCCCCCTTATGAATTCTGACCAAATCCCGAGTAGCAGGTACCTGATGCTGAATTGCAACCCTATCTACAAACTGTTCAGTGAGCCTTAGTCTTTCCTCCTGCCTCTCATCATGCCTTTCCTCGAGGAATAAGTCCCTCTGTTTCTGGTACTGGACCTGCTTGTTGGCCCTATCAAGTACTACAACCATTATTTCATCATGGAAATGCCTCCTCTTGGAACAGTCCGTGAAGGTACATTGAACCAGGCTTGTATATTGAAGGTGAACTGTAGAGGTGCTGTGGCCACTGGAGGTTGAGGGGCATAGGTTACTGTCTGAAATAGCTCAGTGGTGGAGCACAGAAATAATTATCATGGAATTTCAAGGAAATAAAATGTTACATTTAAAAAATGAATGTCAATATATTGTTCACAGATTCTCCCAGAACACAGCTTGGTTAATCACTGTGAAAGAAGTTCAAAGACAATGGTAAGTTAAAAATTCAATTTTTTAATTTATTTTATTAAAATTGCAGAAATCTTTGAGTTGGAGGAGGGCAGTCGGTGACTTTGTTACAAATGCTTTTTCTATCTTTTCACATTCTGGAGGACATAGAAGTTCTTTTGAGGCCTCTTAGCAAAGGGTGGGAAAATCTGCTGCTGAAGTATTCAAACATGTACGTATACACAGCACCCTGAACTCGAAATAAGATACAAGTGTTTTGGAGGACAGGATTATAATTCAGAATAATCTGGACAAACTGGAGAAATAGTCTGAGGTAAATAGGATGAAACTAAACTAGGACAAATACAAAGTACTCCACTTAGGAAGGAACAGCCAGCTTCATACAAAATGGAAAGTGACTGCCTAGGACAGAGGAGGGCAAAAGCCTCTCAGCTGGCCGGATCTGGCCCACCTAGGGCTTTGATCCGGGCCGTGAGGCAGTTTCAGGCCCCGCCCCGCAGCACGTTGCCTCAGAGTGGGAGAGGAGCGTGAGCCCTTCTAACTGCTTCTATTTAAAGGGCTCGCATCTTCCCCATGCCTTGCCTAGCAGCTGCTGGCTCCCATCTCTGGCTCCCTAGCAGTGTACTAGTGTATTGCCAGAAATGCATGATTCCTTTCAGCTGTTTCTATTTAAAGGGCTTTGGTGTTCCTCGCGGCTGCTAGGCAACGCTACCTGACAGATGCGGGGAATGCATTAGAGGCACAGGGAGCTGCGAGCCCTTTCAGCAGTTTCTATTTAAAGGGCTCTCGTGTTCCCTTCGGCTGCTAAGCAACGTGTTGCCTGACAGGCACAAGGAAGGCACCAGCCCTTTAAGTAGAAACACTTATCAGGGCTTGCAGCTCCCTGTGCCTCTAGTGTGTTTCTCGGGAGCCAGAGACGTGAGCCTTATCAACTGCTATTTAAAGGGCTCACCTGCTGGGTGGCTGCATTGCTTGTCAGCCACCCAGCAGGCGCAAGCCCTTTAAACAGAAGCAATTGAAAAGAGCTCATGGCTTTGCCCCACTGGCCCATTGCCTGGGAGCTGCCTGGAGGCACAAGCCCTTTCAACTGCTTCTATTCAAAGGCTTATGCCTGCCAGGCAGCTGCCAGTCAACAGGTTAGCAGTGGGGGCCAGAAGCTGAGAGCCCTGTTATATGAAATCTAAGCCTCCACCCCAGACAACTCTGGGAGGAAGCTAGTCCCTGGTACCCTCCCTTCTGCTCCAGGTCCCTTCCATTGGACAGAAATCAGGGGGCAGAGACCCCAGGCTAAGCAAGGCTAATGGTAAGGTAGCTCTCAACCACACCCCTTCCGCCTGAGGCCCTGCCCTTTCTTTCTGAGGCCCCACCCCTTCCACCTGAGGCCAGTGGCCACTTCCGAAATTTGCAAAATGGCTCCCCTTCCAAAAATTATTGCTCACCCCTACTCTAGGAAGGAGTACTGCAGAAAAGAATCTAGGGGTCATAGTGGACCACAAGCTATATGAGTCAACAGTGTGACACTATTGCAAAAAAAATGCAAACATCATGTGAGGATGTATTAACAGGAGTGTTGTAAGCAAAATACAAGAAGTAATTTTTTCACTCCACTTTGAGATGATTAGTCCTCAGCTGGAGTACTGTGTCCAATTCTGGGTTCCACATTTCAGGAAAGATGTGGACAAATTGGAGAAGGTTCAGAGAAGAGCAACAAAAATGATTAAACATCTACAAAACATGAAAGTATTCAATTAGGTTTAGGTTGCACGTTAGGAAAAATTTCCTGTCAGGTTAAGCACTGGAATAAATTGCCTAGGGAAGTTGTGGAATCTCCATCATAGAAGATTTTTAAGAGGAGATTAGACAAACACCTGTCAGAGATGGCCTAGATGGTGTTTGGTCTTGCCATGAGTGCAGGGGACTGGACTTGATGGTCTCTCAAGGTCCCTTCCAGTCCTAAAATTCTATGATTAACAATATCCTATTCTGCTTGATGATTGTGAGGCTTGTGACAGATTGGGGAATACGTCTATGTGAATGTATTAATTTTGTTTGATTGTATGAGCACTGTTTATGGTTATGAACTTCATGTGGATTAAAACTTCCATTATGTGGTAAAAAGCAGATTATGTCTGGGAGACGGAAATAGGGCTACCAAGGAATTGCCTTGTGGTTTTTATTGTTTTCCATGGGTCTGTTAACTGTTTTGTATTGTCTGTGGGGAACTGTGTATGTTCAAGGAGTTCCCTTGAAAAGCTTGTGTTCCTTGCTTTTACTGTTGCATAGTCCCTGAAGAGTTAAACTGTCATCCAGAGGAACAGCATGCATTAGCTGCTGGGAAAGGTTGGGAAGTTCATCACTGGTCTTGGTGTGAAGGGCAGCTAGACTATGGGGTTCCATATCCCCAGGAGGGATACCCTTTGAGAAGCCTGTGCCCCAGGAGTGTGTCCTGTGAGGCCAAACCTGGAGATAGCAACTGGAGACTATCCATTTCCAGACACTGGGGACAATAAAACAGATTGGTGACTGTCACAAGAGACACTCATGTAGGGAGGTGGCAAATCTTTCAAAGTTAGATCAACCATTAGTAAGTGAAAAACCCTATGTACATGCTAATTATTGTTTTTGACCATGATCCAGTTTAAAGCTGTTTTTCACTGGGAGAAATCCCAGGATAATTTGGTTGGGAAGGTTTTGACAGCTGATGGTTTGTTTATACCAGGGTACAACCTGCCAGAGGGGCTTAGGAAGGTGAGGGCTTTCATGTTCATTGTTCAAGGTGGAGGTGGAGCCCAGAAAGTGTGGGAGGTTGTAGCTGTGTGTTGGGGGGCAGATACTAATGGTTGTAGTCAATGATCAGTTTTCAAAGGCTTCCTAGAAATAGGTTGATTTTCTTAGGTACTGAACACTCACAACTTCCAATGGGAAACTAGGTGTTCAGCACCTCTGAAAAGGAAGAGTACTCCAGCAACTTTCATAATCAGTAAATTAACTGAAAATAATTAATTTTATTTGCCACTTGTTTTGTAATCTCTTATCAATTTTCCTCTACCAAATAACAGCAATAGCAACCGTTAGTTATAAAATTAATGCTGTGCTTCCTATCTGGCTTCAACTCCTTAGGGAAATTAATATATTGATTTGTTTTCTTTAGATGTCCTCTGTGAAATAATTTAAAAGCTAATGCCTCTACTATCCACAACAATAGTTTGATCCTGTTGATAGAGGACTTAATGCTGATGTTGTATTTGCAACTCTGAGCAAGGCATAACTCCTCTGGATTTGGCTTGCCAAGATTTCTTTTAACTCTTTACTTCTATCTGACACTATTAGTTGATAGAATTTATACAATTTAGAATGCTTAGTCCTCTGCTTGAAAAACCAGGATACGTTTTCTGCTTTCCTTTCTGAATCTCTTGCAAGAAGGAACATCAAATTATCATCATGATCAATAGTTATTTTTTCTCTTACAAGTAAGTATGAGAAAGAGTCTTTTATTTTTTATGACATTTACTGTAATGAAAGATGTAGCACTGGAAAGTGATATCTTCATTGTCATAGCAAGAAATTTGGAGATACTCTGCAAGAGAAGCAGGAGGGGTGTTAAGCAGCCCAGGGAACAAGATGGAACCTTGTGGGACCCTGTAACACAATTGCTGTGGGGTCAAGCAGCAGCCCCCTAGCTCCACCTTCTGAAAGCATCTCGACAGATAAGACTGGTATCACCGCAAAACAGTATCTAAGATACCCAGCTCCGCCTGGTGCACCAGAAGGATACCATGGTCAATTGTATCGAAAGCCACCGAGAGGTTCAAGAGAATCAACAGGGACACACTCCCCTTGTCTGTCTCCCGGCGTAGGTTGTCTACTAGGGCAGGCCAGGCAGTTTCCGTTCCAAAACCAGGCCTGATGCCAGAGTGAAATGGTTCCAGATAATCCGTGACTTCCAAGAAAGCTTGGAGTTGCAATACCACCGCCCACTCGAGTACCTTGCCGAGAAAGGGAAAATTAGCAACTTGGCGATAGTCATTCAAATCACGTGGGTCCAGAAAAGACTTCTTAAGGAACGGTTTTATCATGGTCTCTTTAAAGGCAGCGGGAACCATCCCAGTTCTAAAAGAAGCATAAATAATCCCTGTGGACCCAACTAGTCATCCCTTCCCAGCTTGATATAATAAGCCATGAAGGGCAGGAGTGGAGTGAGCACGTGGTTAGTTGCACTCCTCCAAGCACCTTGTCTTTATCCTCGGTCTGCAAAAGATAAAACTGATAAAAAAAACGACTAGGAGATGCACTCGACACATACCGTAGCCCCAGGTAAATGATAGCCAGAGTCCAAATCAGACCAGATGCAAGCAATCTTATCTGCAAAATGCTTCACAATCAAGTCACAGTGAATTGCCAAGAACTCCTCAAATGGAATTAGTATGGGCAAATAATTGAAAAACCTCTCTTCTGCATGGCCAATGACTTGATCATTTTCATAACTGAACAATTTCTTCTTTCTGCAGACTCATGTTTCAGCTAGTTCCGCAAGTTTACATTTTTTTCTATTTGTTTAACAATTAACAGTGCTATTTAAATTCATTGTCATAGTAATTTTGTATGTTTGAGTAGATTCAATTAATTTGCTGACATCATCAAGACCAACCATGGAGTCTGCAATTTTTTTGCTTACAGTATTAATTTCAAGCAGTAAATCGTGCCAACCTACAAGGGAGATGGTGAACCAAAAGGAGGAGAGTTCATTCACCAATGATCCAGTTTCTGCATATATCCCAATATCTTTTGTAATTTCTCTTAATTTCTACAGTGCTGATTGCATATTCTGTCTCTGAAACCGAAGAGCTTTGATATTTCCAATTTTGCTTTCCTACCTTGTGTCAGAGATTTTCACATAGTATTTCAGAACTGTCCACATAACCATTGAAGTTGCAAACATTGTGACATTTATTGAAGAACTCAAATTTTTTTTGATCCATGTGAGGTATTTGCTGCATCATTCATCAGTAAATTTTGGGACTAGCATCTGCAAGAAAAAAAATGCCTTGTTTTGTTCCATGAAATAAATGAGTTTGCATATCTTGAAGCTGTCCTCTCCATTATCATGTCCCGCCATTATTATATCCCTGTACTTTGCAGTTACCAAATGTCATACCATGTCTGGATAACTCCTGAAATATGTTGGGACAGGATTCCCAGGGTGCAGCCTTGGACTATGAGACCATTGTGTCCCCTGAACTCTCTCCAGCCTGGGCTGTCTCTCTCAGTGCCTTGCTAGTGACCAACACCAAAGCCCCAAGTGCTGTGATCATTCAGCACAACAGCATGTGGACCTCCCACAGCCAGCCAGATGTATGCTCCCAGAGCCACTCACAAATCACACACACAGGCACCAATCAGCTCCCACTACTCCCAGAACTGTACCTGAGGAATATACCATCTATTGTATTAATTGGTTCAGCACTTCATCAATGGAACATGGATATACACCAACCTTTGCAAGCCAGAGCAAAGCACCATTATGAAACACTTCAGGCAAATTCACTGGTAAAGATAAACAGTAAAACAAGTTTATTGACTATAAAACGTAGATTTTAAGTGGCCATAAGTAATAGGCAATAAATCAGAGTAGTTACCGAAATAAAGGAAAATATAAACACACATTTCCTCATTTGTTAAGTTTTACTACACATCCACAAAATGCTAGGTTCTATTCAACTAAGTGAAGAACAACAGCTACAATTTTTTCAAATACAGCTCACAAATGTTATTTTTGAATGTAGACCAATGACTATGAAGTCTGGTCAATTACAGATTCAGTTTTCAGTGCCCCATCCAGTTTTCTTCACTTACCATATTTTCAATGTAAACATGGCTTTTCTCTTAACTTTCAAGAGTTTTGTGGATATATTCTATTATTGAAAAACCCTTTAACACCAAATTGCAACAAAAACAAAACATTGCATCTACTTTACCAGAATATATGAGAATGTCATAATATTTTCTCCATTTTCCAGTGTTCTTACATAATTGTCATCTGTAAATCTTCTCTTATGCCTTGGAAACCTTTTACTTGCAGCATTGCATCTTTCATTGTTATTTCTTGTTTTGCCATCTATGAATTTAGGCCGTTTAAAAGGAATACTGGAATTTGTGGTATGTCTTTTGAGTTGCAGTTATTCTTTTCCATGTGCTATGATATAGCAACATAACTGTCAAGAAACATATCTTGTTCCTTATTTTCTTATGTATTTCTAAGCTTTTTTTTCTTGATCAGTTTCCTGAACTGATTCTGCATTTGAAGAATCTAAAGTGCCCAAAGTCAAAACCTCAAGAGCAATTTTATGTCTCTTAATCAGCTCCTTTCTTTTGCCTTGATTTTTGCAGCACCTGATGTATATTTTCTAAAACCCTTAGAGATATTGGGGTATGTCTACACTACCACCCTAGTTCGAACTAGGGTGGTTAATGTAGGCAACCGAAGTTGCAAATGAAGCCCGGGATTTAAATATCCCGGGCTTCATTTGCATCTTGCCGGGCGCCACCATTTTTAAAGCCCCGGTAGTTCGGACTCCGTACCCGCGGCTACACGCGGCACGGAGTAGGTAGTTCGGATTAGGGTCTCTAATCCGAACTACCGTTACTCCTCATGGAACGAGGTGTACCGGTAGTTCGGATTAGAGAGCCTAATCCGAACTACCTACTCCGTGCCGCGTGTAGCCGCGGGCACGGAGTCCGAACTACCGGGGCTTTAAAAATGGCTGCGCCCGGCAAGATGCAAATGAAGCCCGGGATATTTAAATCCCGGGCTTCATTTGCAACTTTGGTTGCCTACATTAACCACCCTAGTTTGAACTAGGGTGGTAGTGTAGACATACCCTTGGAGAACAGAGCCTGGCTATGCAAATACCTGTATTTAGAGACAGTGGACAAAAAGGGGATTGAGATGATGCACTGAGGGTCACATTCAGCCCTCTCACATCCCTTTCACGCACTTTCTCATGCATGTGTGCGCACACATGTACATACTCACCTTCTTGTTTCCTCTTTCTCCTTGTAATACAAGAGGACATTCATTTAAATTGAAGGGCAGTATATACACTGAATTCAAAGGCAACTTTTTAGACTTCCCCTATGCTAGGTTCTGTGAGGCTCTCACCCTCCCTGATATACTGTTCTGAAGCACTATAGGTTCCCATTATTAACAAAGATCCTTATTGAATAGTCTGTACAGTCAAAGAGCATTCATATGCCCTGTGCACCTAATTTTGAACAGTAACACCAGATGTAATAGGCACTTGCAACAGTAAAGCAGAGAGACAAAGCTCACCCACCAAAATGGAATATGCCATCTCTGAAGAGCAGAGATGAGGAAAAGGAGGGTCACAGCTAGGGAATGCATCATCCCTGTCAGGAACATGGTGTGAGTGTCTAAGGAGTTCAACCATGACATATCCTGTCTTATTCCGTTTCCATTACCTTCGAAGAAGCACTTTGAGTGTGCAAAGGGCTACATGAATACCAACTATCCCCTATTTTGCTATGTTTAGTCTGCTCTGCAGTCAATTAAAATACTCTTGAAATGAAGGACTGGAGCTGAGGCCTGCCTTCAGATCTGAGGCTGCTGCAGCTGCCAGGTTTGCAGGGTAGGTTGCTACTATATTACTTCTATCCAGGGGAAATGTGTACACAGCATGAGCAGCAGCAGCACAAGCTTCACCTACGCCACACTACCAGTGTGCCTCAACTTTCTTCTAAGTGAATCATCTATAAAGAAGGAGGGTAGGTCATTCACTATCATCAATCTTGGCCTATCTGTGGACTTGTTACAAATAGTACTAGCTGTGATTATGTTTTTATGATGTGGACAGATTTCCACTAGCAACTGGACTGAAGCCACCAACTTGTTTCAGAAAGGCCCTGGACTCATGACCAAATAGTACCTGGGATAAACTGGTAACAAAGGAAAATGTCTATATCCCACCCACAGCTCCTTAGGGTCTCCAGGTCTCCTCCTCCCTTTACAGATGACAGGAACTAAATATAAACTAAGGGTACATCTATACTTGCTCCCTAGTTCGAGCTAGGGATGCAAATGTAGGCAATCGAAATTGCTAATTAAGCGGGGATCGATCTCGCCAGTGCGTTACTCCGCTCAACAGCTAATTCGAACCAGGAAGTGCACGCTGGGACGCTTTAGTTCAAACCAAACCCCTTGGTTCGAACTAACGTTACTCCTCATTTTGGTTTGAACTAATGCGACCCGGCGCGCACTTCCTGTTTCGAATCAGCTGTTGAGCAGAGTAACGTGCCAGCGAGATCATGCTAATGAAGCGCGGCATATTTAAATCCCCACTTCATTAGCAATTTCGGTCGCCTACATTTGCATCCCTAGCTTGAACTTGGGAGCAAGTATAGACGTACCCTAACATTTTGATCCTCACATGTTCCTACTAAATGTGAAGTAAGAGGTCTGAACATTGGGTAGCTGGGATTGGGAGGGGGTGGAGTGCTGGCTAAAGATTTAACCTTACACTGTCATGAAATTTGTCCCCTAATCCTCCTCCCTACCCACAGAGGATTGTTCCTGATTGACTGGTAACAATAACAGACATTTGGAAAGCGTCTTTCTTTTACCCTTGGGTTTAGGAAACCTTGCAGCAGCAATCTGCCTGGCTTAAGATCTGGAATCTAGCTGTTTTAAAAGTGCTGCCTTGCTGTTTGAGTCTCTTTGCATCTTCCACTGTAATAAATGAAGATGATTTGAAAATTGAATAAAAAATAACATCCTTCTAATGTATTATAATGATGTTCATAGTATTTCCAGCTCCCACTGACCCAGGATACTTTGCCATCCTTATTAAATTTGTGCTTCATTACAACTAGAAAATATCACTTGCACATATTCATTTTTGCTGAAGAATTAACCTTGGTAAATATCCATACAAATCAGAGAGAGACTTAGATCACAACCATGGATCAAACCCTCTTCTGAACTTTGGGGGTATAAGGAAAAAAGGGTGATATCAGAACCAAATCCAGCTTCACAGCTGAATTCCACAGTCAATCCATGTTTTTCTAATGGACCAAACCAACACTGCAGCTCCAAATACCTTCAGTTTTAAGAGTGTTCAAACTCCAGCTCAGAATGATGTAACTTGGGCCCAATTCTAACCTACATAAATGTATTTGTGACAGCAAAGCAGCTGAAAGGTAAAAATCAAGATGGAAACTTAGGCAGCCAAATATAGAAGGATTTTGAACATTTAGAATAAGGATTTGTTATTTTTAAAAGTATGTTGCTAACAACATTTAATATAGAAATCAAGAAAAATTATAAGTAAAGATGTGAAAGAACATATTGTTGGGTCAGTGGTCTTTGTCTTCCTGTACATCTAGGTTTATATGTCATGTCCATCATGCTGTATCAGGGGTGTGGAACCTAAAGCCCGGGAGCTGGATAGGGCCCTCGGCTTCCCTGGATCCGGCCCCCGAGTCTCGGGGCTTCCCCTATAGCATTGGAGAGGCAGTTCTGGCGCTCCAGCCACACACCTCCCCCACTGCTATTCCTCCCATGGGACTGGAGCCTACAAAATCTACTAGGCGCTGATGTGTGAGGGGTTGTGGGGAGTGTTTTTGTCCTTTTCAGTCAGAGGCCACATCTGTGAGGGTTTGGGGGTTTTTTTGTTTGGTTGGTTTTTTGCTTCTCACTTGTGTGCATCCCCCAATCCAAAAATGGTTCCTCTCCCCTCCCTTACAGAAGCTGGCCAACCTCCAGCCTAAGATCAAAGGACAAGGGAAGGGGAGGGAGATAAAACCTGGCTGTTAAAAGGAATCAGGGCTCTCACCAACTGGAATCTGACCAGTAAGGTTAGATGGAGAGAGAGAGAGAGAGCTTGAAATATGAGGTTGACTATAGTTTCTGTGTGCTCTGGGCTAAACAGAATACACTATGCCTTCACCGTTGGTGGAATAAATCTTGCAGCTCTTATTGATCAGAAACTGGCCAATGGGAGATACCTGCAGGACAGGCAGCATGTGTAGTACCTGTTCCCCTACCCTGTCCTCACAGCGTTCAGAGCAGCACACATGGTCCCTGCATCTGGCTGCTCTGAGCATGTGGTGGGGGGTGACGGGGTAGACCCCGGTCCCGAAGCAGATTCACCTTAGCTCTGAGAACACACAATCTCTTTGGCCTGGTCCCAAAGTTCAATGTCCCTCACTCAGGGTAAATATGGCCCTCCAGTCTAGTCTATAAAGTTCAGTGCCCCTCACGCAGGGGAAATACGGCCCTCCAGTCTAGTCTCTAAAGTCAAGCCTTTTTTCCAGTCCTGGAGGCTAGATTATGGGGTGTTGGGGAGGGAGGGGGAACCCGGGCCCTCCCACTCCACCGGGTCCCAACCGTGAAAGTATCCACTGCCTGGTGGTGGGGCTGTCTGCTGGGACACGCCGACCTCCCGGACGTCCTTCCTCTGCTCTGGGCTGCTTCCTACCGCTCCCCCGACTGAGGTGACGTCCCAGGGCCGGTGGTTAGAGTTGTGGCTCCTAGGCGGCTGTGTCAGCAGGCCTAGCTCCTGAGGTGGCGGGGCTGGCAGGCCTGGCTTTGGGGATGGCTGGGACAGCCCAGGATCTCTTCCCTGCGCTCCTGCCCCTTCAGCTACCTCCCCTGCCTGCCCCTGGCTTTTATCTCCGGCCTCACTCTTGAGCGTGCCCAGCAGGGCTGTTGGGGTGGGGTCCGCTCTGCCCCCGGGGCCAGGTGAACTCCTTTAGCTTCAGTGCGGGGCATGGAAGGCAGGGAGCTTGGAGCTGCTAGCCAGAAGCCACCCAGGTAAGCACCACCTTCCTGCCAGAGCCTGCCTCTGCCATCCCAGACCTTCCTTCCCTCAACCCCCACACCTGTACTTCATGTAACCTAAACCCTCTGTACTCCTGCCCCTTCCTAGATCCTGCATCCCCCCCCCCCCCACCCCTCCTCTAGGTCATAACCCCCTCCCATGCCTTGCACCCTAATCCCTTTCCCCAATCACAACCTGTGACGTAGTGGGGGTACTTGCTGGGCTGTGGTGACCCCTGCTGTCTGGAGCAAGACCCAGCAGGGAAAACCTCGCTAGGCAGAGGTAAGGCCAAACTGGTTGAACCAGTGGCCAGACACCCCCCATGGAGAGGAACAAAGGAAGGTGAATGCGGCCCTGACTGGGGGGGCAGGGCTGCAAGGGATTTTAGTTGGTTGGTGGCTGTCTGGGAGGATGGATGAGACAGCCTAGGGAGAGGAGCTGGAGTTTTAGGGGCCCAGTCTCCCCCATCTCAAGGGGGCCTGAGGCATCCTAGCCCAGTTCCTGTAACCAGATTACATCTGTGCTGCGCTGTGCTGGAGGAGCAATAAACCACCCTCAATTCCACTGGCTGGTACAGTCTGTTTGTGCCATTTCGGGGTGCAGGAGACGGGGAACCCCCAACGCGCCGTCACACAACCCAAATCCCTTATTTTTCCCTTTCTTATGTCCCAAGCTGTACCAAATTCCATTATATCTCTCAGTTTTTTACCAGACACACACCTTAATCCACCTAGAATTCCTTTGGAATTATTTTAAGATTTTCAATAGGTAATTGTCATGGACCCACAGGAGTTGGTGCTATGGCCCCTGCTTTGCATCAGTCTGTAGGATGAATTCCGTCAGTGTGCCAGACCTCCCCTAGGAGTACCACTCTTCCTTCAGAGTAAGACATATGGCTTCACCGTCTCCTTACACTGGACTTCTGGAGGCCTTCAGCGCTTCTGTTTCCCATGGTAAGTAAGCTCTGCTCAGTGAGTTCATCCATGACAAACTGCTGATGGAGAGCTGTACACTTTTTAATTAAGATTTGGACACTCTTTAACGTTAATGCACCTCATCAAGCCCTTCCAATGAAACTCAAACAACATAGAACAGTAGGGTTTATTCATTAACTGGGAGACAGCAAAGGAAGTCCTTTGGTTAGTACAGAGGACTGAAGTTAAAGCATAGTCTATTCTCTTTAGCCCAGAGCACACCCAAACTGTAGTCAACCCCTTGGTTCAAGCTCTCTCTGTATCCTTCTATCTAACCTCTTGGTAAGAATCCAATTGGTGAGATCCCTGATTCCTTCCAACAGCCAGGTCTTATCTTCCCCTTCTCTGGTCCTTTGATTTTGAGTGGAGAGGTGAGAGGGAGTACATTGTTGCAGTGGAAGGCAACCTTTTTTGGGTCAGCAGCTGCTGACCCACAGAAAAATCAGTTGGGCTGCATTCAAGTGGAAGCAAACCTCCTCCCCCCAAAACAAACAAACAAAAAACCCAACCCTCATTGACATAGTCCCAGACTGAGAAGAAAAACACTACCTGCATTCTCCTCGCACACCAGAGCCTAAGGTGGCCCAGGCTATGAGATTTTGTGTGCTCCAGCCCCATGGGGAATAGTGGTGGGTTTGGAGCACCAATGCAGGTTCTCCAATACTGGTGGGGGGAGCACCGAGCCTCAGGGGCCAGATCAAGGCAAGCACGGGTCCTCATCTGGGATTTGCCACCCCTGCTATAAGGAGAGGAAAGGAAATCCATACCCCTCTAGGACAGGATCTCTTCCCTGCACTCTAGGACAGGGGTGGGCAATAATTTTTAATGGAGGGCTACTCCGAGATTTTGGCAAGTGGTCAAGGGCCACATTTCTACCAAAAGGGTTTGGGATCTGAGACAGAGGTTGGGTGCAGAAGGGAGCTTGGGGTAGGAGAGTGGGTACAGGAGGGAATGTGGAGTCTGAGGGTATGTCTACACGTCAAAGTTAATTCGAAATAACAGCCGTTATTTTGAATTAACTTTAATAGCGTCTATACAGACAAACCATTATTTCAAAATAAAATCAAAATAGCGGGGGGCTTAATTCAAATTAGTTAAACATCATTCTGTGAGGAATAACACCAAATTCAAAATAGCTAATTCGAAATAAGAGCTGTGTAGACGCTTATTTTGAAATAGGGGACCTCCAGTCCCTCCCAGTTTCCCCTGGTGACCACTCTGGGCCAAACCAGGAAAACTCCTCTCTTCTCCCCCAGCTCCAGCGCCCTTAAAGGGGCAGACTCTGGCCACAGTGCACGTGCCAGAGCCAGGCCTCCCAGCAGTCGCTGCCCCTGACCCAGTGGCCGCACAATGAGCCAGGTAGCCAGAGCCAGCCAGCGGTCCCCCGCCCAGTCCCCCAGCTCCCAGGAGCCAGCCAGGAGCCGGAGACGGCAGGCACCCTCCTGGACTAATGTGGAGATCATGGACCTCATTGAGGTTTGGGGGGAGGCCTCCAATATCCATGATCTCCGCACTAGACAGAAAAACACCACCGTGTATGGCCGCATAGCTGCCACCATGGCCACCAAAGGCCACATGCACACCCGAGAGCAGGTGCCCATGAAAATTAAAGAGCTGCAGCAGGCGTATACCTGGGCCACTCAAGGAAGCTCGTCAACAGGGGCAGACACTGTGACGTAGTGGGGGTACCTGGCTGGTTTCTATGCTGCTGGCTCTGGGGGATCCCCCACTGGCTGCCGTGGGTACCACGACCCAGCAAAACAGGATGAGTCACTATGCAAACCAGTGGCCAGACACCCCCCATGGAGAGGAACAAAGGAAGGTGGAATGCTGCCTTGGCTGGGGGGCAGGGCTGGAAGTGAGAGAGTTGGTTACTGTGGGAGAGCATGGAGGAGACAGCCTAGGGAGAGGAGCTGGAGTTTAGGGGCCCAGTCTCCCCCCAACTCAAGGGGGCCTGAGGCATCCTAGCCCAGTTCTGTGACCAGACTACATCTGTGCTATGCTGTATCCTGGAGAGGCAATAAACTTCCTCTATTCCACTGGCTGGTGCAGTCTGTTTGTGCCATCTCGGGGTGCAGGAGACGGGGAACCCCCAACACGCCGTCACACTGGTGTCAGAAGTGGGATGCACTGCACCCCGTGGATGGAGCTTCCAGCGGCAAGCGACAAGGCGCAGTAGAAGCAAGAGCCCTGGAGCCAGGCGTGCTGGAGACAGAGCGAAGCGGTTCCTGGGAATCGTGGGGCGCTGCAGCACTAGACTGGTGAGTCTGCACCGAGGGGCCCAGCGGGCAGATGGCCTACGCCCGACTCTTGAAGGCAGAGCTGGTGGGGCTGTGCAGAGAGAGGGGCTTGCCTGTGCAGAAAGCAACCAAGGCCCAGCTGATTGCCCAGCTGGAAGATAATGACCAGCCACAGGGCCAGGATCTTGTCCCCAGGGGAAGCAGCCAGACCCCCCCTGAGAGTGTGTCAGGCTCAGAGAGGGGGAGGAGCGCTGGAACCCAACGGAGAGATGAGACAGCGTCTCCCGGGAGGCCTGCAAGCCGTAGCCCATCTAGGGCAGGGGCCAGCCCAGCGGAGCTGCGGCGGCTGGAGATCCAGCTGCGGATCAGGGAATTGGAAGTAGAGGACCGAGAGAAGGACCGCCAGGACCGAGAGAGGGAGCGCCAAGATCGAGAGAGGCAGCGGCAGCATGAGCTGGCCATGGCAGAGCGGAGAACCGGCGGGGCACCGGCTGCGCCAAGTGCGGATTGGCCCCAGGGTCCCAGGACTGCCAGGCGCTTGGAGAAGCTCACGGTGGCCCAATTGAAGGACATGGGCGACATAGACGGGTTCCTCAGTGCCTTTGAGAGGGCCTGTGGACTGCAACGGGTTCCCCCAGCTGACTGGCTGCAGGAGCTCGTCCCCGCACTGAGCCAGGAGGCGGCCGGAGTGCTCAGTCAGCTGGAGAACCTACAGCCAGGGGATTACAACCGAGTCAAGGAGGCCCTGCTGCACAAGTTCGGGCTGACCCCCGAGATGTACAGGAAGAAGTTCCGGGGGGTACAGAAAGGGCCACGGGAGACCTATGTGGACCTGGCCTCCCGCCTGGCGCAATACTGCCGCAAGTGGGTGTCTGGAGTCGGAGCCCAGACCGCAGAGGAGCTGCTCAAGCTGGTCATGATGGAGCAGTTCTATGAAGTGTGCCCACCCAAACTGAGGCTGTGGCTCAAGGACCGGAGACCAGAGAACCCCCAGGAGGCCGGGAGACTGGCGGATGAGTTCACGGAGAGCCGGTCCGGGTGTGAACGGGAGTCCCGGAGAGAAAGGGAACCGCGCAGAGACCGGATCTCGGCTGAGCGACGGAGGGAGTCAACTACGGGGCGAGACCAAGGAACAGGTCGTCTGTGCCCCAGAGAACCAGCCAGGCCCTGGACAGAGACAGCCCAAAGCCTAACTTGCCATCGCTGTGGGCAAAAAGGCCACAAGAGGGCTCAGTGCACCAGGTCCCAGGACCGGGGACTTTCCAGGGTTAACTGGCTGGGGCGGGAGGAAGGGCAGGCTGCCCCAGAGGCAGGGGCTGGCAGGCAAACCTCAGCTCAGAGAGAGGGGAAGGATGCTCAGTGCACCTCCCCTGGGAGGTCTGATTCTCAGGAGGCGGATTTCTCCGTGTACCGGGTGGGGGCAGGACGGCCCCTGCGGAGCGAGTGCCTCATACCCCTGGAGGTGGATGGTAGGAAGGTGACGGGCTTCTGGGACACGGGGGCAGAGGTGACTCTGGCCCGATCCGACATAGTGGCCCCAGACCGGATACTACCCCACGCGCAGCTGACCCTGAAGGGCATAGACGGGTCCCCGTTTAAGGTGCCTGTAGCCAGGGTGCATCTGAAATGGGGGGCGAAGGAGGGCCTCAAGGAAGTGGGGGTGCACCCGCACTTGCCCACCGAGGTGCTGATGGGGAATGACCTAGAGGAGTGGCCCCATGAATCCCAGCGGGCTCTAGTCACTACCTGGAGCCAGAGCCAGCGGGGGGCTGACAACGTAGGTCCAGGGAAGGACTCCTGGCAGCATCCTCAGGGTCCCATCCCAGTGGACACGGGGTCCAGCCAGGCTGGGACTCCGGACCTAGGCAGAGGTGGGGGACAGGTCCCGATCCCTGCCTCAGCAGCTGAATTCCAGGCTGAGGTGCAGGCAGACCCCTCCTTGCAGAGGCTGAGGGACCAGGCTGGCCTCCGTGCAGCTCAGCCCCGGGGGAGAGGTGGCCAGGAGAGATTCCTGCGGGAGCGTGGGCTCCTGTTCCGTGAGTGGCTCCCCCCCAGGAAGGCGAGGGCATGGGGTGTCCAGCGGCAGCTGGTCGTCCCCCGAAAGTATCGCCTCAAGCTGCTGTATTTGGCCCACGATGTCCCCGTTGGGGGCCACCGGGGGATCCGGAGCACCCGGCTGAAGCTGCTCCAGCACTTCTATTGGCCGGGAATCTTTACGGCCGTGCAGCGGTACTGCCGGTCCTGTGACTCCTGCCAGAGGGGCGGGAAGGCCCAAGACAGGAGGAAAGCGGCTTGGGGGTCTCTACCCCAGATAGACCCTCTGGGCTTACTGAGAGAGTTATGGGAGGGGAAGTCCTCCCTGGATGGAGCATCGGGGGTGGAAGCCGCCCTGGCTGTCCAGAGAAGGCTCGCTGGGCTCATGGCCCCAGCCCGAGAGACCCTGGCCAGAGATCAAGGCCAGCGGAAGGGTGGGTGTGACCCCCGAGGACAGGCCTGTGCCAGTCGCCCTGGAGCGGGGCGGCGAGTGGACAGAGGGAAGCCAGCTCATGTGGGGCCTTGCCACGGCCGGCCTGAGTCAAGGGGAGCACCCATGTCCCCAGGGCGGGTTCCCACGCAGAGGACCCGAACTTCCCTAGGTCACGAGCAGAGTGACCCTGCTCAGTTCGCTCTCGGAGGGGGGAGAACTGTGACGTAGTGGGGGTACCTGGCTGGTTTCTATGCTGCTGGCTCTGGGGGATCCCCCACTGGCTGCCGTGGGTACCACGACCCAGCAAAACAGGATGAGTCACTATGCAAACCAGTGGCCAGACACCCCCCATGGAGAGGAACAAAGGAAGGTGGAATGCTGCCTTGGCTGGGGGGCAGGGCTGGAAGTGAGAGAGTTGGTTACTGTGGGAGAGCATGGAGGAGACAGCCTAGGGAGAGGAGCTGGAGTTTAGGGGCCCAGTCTCCCCCCAACTCAAGGGGGCCTGAGGCATCCTAGCCCAGTTCTGTGACCAGACTACATCTGTGCTATGCTGTATCCTGGAGAGGCAATAAACTTCCTCTATTCCACTGGCTGGTGCAGTCTGTTTGTGCCATCTCGGGGTGCAGGAGACGGGGAACCCCCAACACGCCGTCACAGACACCTGCCCCTATTTTGATGCCTTGGACCACATCATGGGGGGCGGGATGGTCTGTGCCACCCCGGGGGGCAGCGAGCTGGGAGCAGAGGGCCCTGACCAGGGAGTGGAGGAGGAGCCGCCACAGAGGGTGCCATGTTGCCAGGACCCCCGAGCTGTCCTAGCAGCAGAGTCACCAGGATCATCTGGGGAGGCCACACCAGGTTAGTGCCATCACTGTCCCCTTCCGGACAGAAAACCTGTCACAAAATACATAGATGAGCAAATATTCTGACATAGTTTCATGTGTTATATAGGTGCTTTCCAGTTCATGTCATATTGTTGTCTCTTTCATTAGCATGACTAAAATAATACCATGAAGTCTCTGTTACATATGCCTCTTCCACCGCATCCCGTTCACTTGTAGGTTGTGGTCCATGCTCCTAGTGATATGTCTTGTGAGCTCTAACACCTTTTCCAACTTCTGTCACCTTTTTCAGTAGTTCTGATATATGAATTGTTTTGGCCTGGTTAGACTTTCACCTCTTTCTGAAAAATCATGTTTCACTTCCTCTTATATCCTGTAGACATCTTGCTATATTTCATATCAATGCTTTCACCCTAATTTTGCATGTACATTGCCTCCATGACAGACTTTATAGAGC
Organism: Pelodiscus sinensis; assembly: GCF_052426305.1. Taxonomy (NCBI): domain Eukaryota; kingdom Metazoa; phylum Chordata; order Testudines; family Trionychidae; genus Pelodiscus; species Pelodiscus sinensis. Next base: position 45,134,705 of record NC_143055.1, read on the forward strand.
TGCATGTGGATAACTGTTATCGGGTATGGATGATGGTGATAATCAAGTATATGAAAGAAGAAAAAAAGTGGATGTATAACAATTTCAAAATGAACAGGCTGATTTACATGAGAATATTTATTGCTTGAAGATGGTAAAACATCTAATGCACCTTCCTATTGCAGCTCTTCAGATTTACTCTTTTGGAGGTGGTCTTCTATCTCTTTTAGAGTTTTGGTTCTAACATCCTCTTCTCAAATATCTTGGCATGGCTATAGGAGAGTATGCACATATGGCCTGATCCAGCCCCCATCAAAGTCAATGGAGGTCTTTATGTTGATTTTAGTGGTGTTGGGGCAAGTCTACAATAACCTTTATGTCTAATTGCCCTGAAAGTATATTTGATAGGCTATCCTATTCAGTTAAGTGAAATTCCTTATCAAGAATTTCACAAGCTTGAGGGGAGCCCAGGAAATCTTGTCCTAGTCAGTTTACTATTTCATCTGGTGACATTTCTGTTCATTCTATTTCTGGCTTTCCACCACATTGAAGATTCAGTTAACTAGTGCTTTTTTGCCACCAGCTGACAGTGCCTTTGTAGTGCAACATTTATCATTAAGGCTACAAACAAATGACTTCTTAACAAACCAAAATATGAATTATTTTATTGGGTCCATACCCAAAATTGAGGGGGTTTTACTCTTTTCCCTCCTCTCTCTTCAGGTAGATTAAAGGGGAAGTACTAACATTCAAGTTAAGTTACTCTGCAGGTATTAGCTAAAATAACTTTCAAATTGGCTTTAAACTTTAAGCACAACAGTGTTTTACAGTGACAAATAAAAGAGACCTAAACAAACCTGGCTATGTAAGAACAAAGGAGCCTGTCAGCCCCAACTCATACATAGGCTGTATTCTCAATACACTGACTGAAATTCCTTGTTCAATGATCATGTGCTATGCAGTAGATATGATTTTGGTATTCTCATCAGCAAAGAGTGCCTCATTCCTCACCCCATGAGTGCTTTAGCCTAAGGGACACTTTCAGGTAGCTGTCACCTGGATATGGAATTCTTTCAATATGAAGTTCTGTCAATTTTCCACATGTACCACCCTCTTAAAGCTGCATTTAAACAGGAATTGAGTGTCGACAGTCCTGGCATTTCAATCCAACATGATTATCCTATTCATGCTTGGACGGGATTACTGAGGCACTTCAATCCTCATTTGTATAGTTGCCCTAAAGGAAAAACCTCTCCAAGGGAAACCATGCTACACTCTGTGAGGAATGAGCCTGTCCTGGAACATGTAAGTAGGTGGACGCTGGTTTGACTCTGAATTGTTGAGTAAAGACTATCACTATAAGGAGGGGAAGGGATGCTGTATGATTAAAAGTATAAATATTTAATCCAAAACACAGCCTTTTCAAACTCCTGAGAGAGCAGTGCTGGGATGGTTCAGCACACTTTAGAGTCATATGTTTAATGCTTGTCTCTGTGGTTAGAAAAGCAGAAGCTCAGCAAGCCCTAGTTGCTGAAACTGGGTGAATAAAAGAGAATGCCCTGTTCCTTCCTGCATGTTTAATGGAAGCCAGTTTCTTGATAAATGCAAATGTAGATCTGGCCATTAGTGAGTCCAGCCCTACTGCTTCTACACACACCAGGGTCTCATTGATTTCAGGACAGCTTTACTGGTAAGTGGGACAGGATTAGACCCTTTTACTATAGGTGATGCGGAGGCATTAAGAGCCCTTTAACCAAACTGTAAATGCTCTATATAATGGAAGTCAAGCCAGCTATACTCAGCATCCATAATTCCAGCACCTATGATGTGACATTCTGGGGTGACGACTTCTAGCGTTTATAGAATTGTTGCCTACTCTCACAGGTAAGAATATTCTTTTCTGGTCTGAAAAGTCAACAAGTTAGTGACTCGATGACTTACTTCCTTGATGACCTTCCTCCTGTCTCCCCTGCCCCTATATACAGCCGATTGTGAAGATTATAGACTAACAGGCCATTTCAGAAATGCAACCGACATTTTAAAGCATGTTTTTCATGGGTTGAGGAGCCTAATGTTTGAGTGTATTGAGCATACAGAAAGTTGGTAAATTGCTTATGCCCTATCCTCTTGAAGGCAAGTACTGAATGGCAGTTTTTCCCAACCAGCTACTACATTTGAGACCTCTTACAGGTCAGGGAGGAAGTTTTCTGTAGTGCAAGGACCTGAGCCCTCTACTAGCTACAGTGTTTCAATTATTTAACAATTATAAGTTATCCAGTAGGGATGGTTTTCCCCTGTTTTATCAATGTTTAATATTAAGATAACAAATGTCACTGCTCACATCCCATGTTCTCACATATTGCAACAGTTTGATCACTCAAACTAGCCTCCTCTGTGATTCACTTCCTCATTCTCTTGTTTTATATCTTGTTAGACTCTGAGAAATAAATTAAGCTGAAAGAATTGCAGTGCTATATTTGTTTTTTGTTTTTATTATCAACAATCAGTTAATGGTACACTTTTGGAAAACTATATGCACATGTAGAAATATTTCCCCTTTTAAATAGCATTCATTTGAACCACATATAAATAAATTTGAAAACCCTGAACATAATTTATGACTATTATGCTCACCAACATATTCCAACAGGAAGGGAAAAATAAAAGACGACATGCAACTGATAATAAAAATATATACCATCATCTGACTCTGGTTTCTGGAAATGCAAAGGAACTGAACCCGTGAGAACCATCTTTCTCCATAAAGACACGCCATAGAGACTACAAGGAGGGAAAACATTATTTATACGGTCAGCTAGAGTAGACAAGTTGGTACGGATATTACCACTATACAAGTGAGTCACAGAACACAGCTGTAGAAAGACACAGGAAAGGTTAAAGCATACCTGTCAACATTCAACTAAGAGCTATACTTTTGTGCCTTTAAAAGAAATTAAAATAAAAAAATCCTAAACGGAGATGCCTAAAAACTGCGTGAACCATGGACCCATAATACTTAATAAATACAATCCGGCCCCCGGCAAGGAGGCGAGTCCTAGGGGCCACTCAGCCCGGGACCTGCTGCCTGCCCAGGCCTGGGAGCTGCGCTGGGCTCCCGGGGATTCCGGCCAAGCGGGGCGAGTGGAGGCGCCGGTCCGCGGGCCGAGCGCGGGGCAGGGAACCCGCCGGGCCGGTGCGCGGCGGGGCGCGCCCTAGCAAGCGGGCGCTCGCAGTCCCTGCACAGTGAGGCGCCGGGCCCTGGCACCGCTGCAGCTCGGCCGCGCCCGAGCCTCCCCTTGGCAGCGCTGCCGGCCGAGCCCGGGCCCGGGGAAGGGCTCACGCCAGCGGGAGGCGCGGGGCTGGCGGATCCGGCTCAGTCCTGGCGGGAGCCCCGGGCCGGGCGCTGGCTCAGAACATGCCGCTCTTTACTAGGCTGCCTTTGGCGCCGCTGGGTCTCTGCAGCGAGGAGAGGACGCTGGCGAAGGGCCCGCCCAAGGAATCCGGGATGGAGGTGATGGGCCCGGGCCCGGGGGCCCAGCCCTGCCCGGGCCCCGCCGCTGCCAGGCCGCCCGCGGCCGCTCCTTTGCCCGGCTCCCCGCCGGGGCCCGCCGCTCCCTGGCCGCCCGCGGGGCTGGGGCCTCCCCCGCCGCAGCTCGGGGCCGGGTTGGGGTTGGGCCCGGGCCCGCCGGTGCTGTCCGGGTCGGTGCTTTTCGCCTCTTTGCTCTCGTCGTCCCGCGACGCGTCGGATTTCTTGCCGGTGGAGCCGTTCTTGGCCGCGGCCGCCGCGGCAGCTGCCGCCCGCTCCTGCTTGCGGAACTTGGCCCGGCGGTTCTGGAACCAGACCTGCGGCGGGGGCAGCACAGGGTTAGCGGGGCGCTCAGCCACCCACCGCCTGCCGCCGGGCGAGGGGACCGCGCGAGCGCTGAGCCCGCCCCGCCCTCGCTGCCCGGCTCGCGGATCGATTACAGGCACAAGGCATAAGGGGCGACTGGGACATTTGAAAAGGCACCAGGCTGGCTGGCTGGAGGCAGAAGGCGCTGCGGTGGAAAGGGAAGGCGCCTTTGAGGATGGCGGTCTGTAGACGCAGTCAAAAAGGAATAGCATCAACACAAACCCCCTCCCCTGCATTAAACCGTTGGAAGGGGGTGGGGGGACCCAAACTCCCCGTCGCGTTTAGATCCCGAGAATGAATTGAACACTGCGCGGTCCGCACGCGACGTGCTGCTGTGAGTGTGTGTGTGTTTCCTCGCCCTGCGGGAAGAGATGTGTGCGTGCAAAGTTGTCGCGTTGTAAGCGTGGGATTGCTTAGAATGTAATGGAAACGTGTGTGTTGGTCCTGTAATAAATCGTGCCCTCTCTTTGAAATACCTCTCTGATGCCATTCACCCAGGCCGTAGAAATTCATGGTCTTTGTGTGTGTTCTTGGTAAGTGCCTCTGGGTGCATAACCGATGTTTAAAATACTCCAAAATCCTGCAGCTTTACATACCTGGACTCTAGCTTCGGTGAGGTCTATTTTCAGGGCTAATTCCTCCCTCGTGTATATATCAGGATAATGAGTCTCTGCAAATACTCTCTCCAGTTCTTTGAGCTGGGCGCTGGTGAAAGTGGTCCTGATCCGCCTCTGTTTCCTTTTCTCGTTTAACCCCCCGTGGTCGGTGAAGAGTTTGTAAGGAACTGAAGGAAAAAGGTGAAAGAAAGAAAATCGCCTGTAAACCAATCGCTGCTTCTCAAAGACATCGTCCAAAAAGAAGGATCGTTGTTTAAAAAATGGAGCATCCTGTTAGGTCTCCACACGTGTTCAAATAACTACAGAAATCCAGCCATTACGAAGGGAAAAGTGGGAGAAGGTTAAATGCGAAACAATAGCTTTACACTAAATATACATGTGAAAGTGTGCATGTGAGGATAGCAAATCCTAGGTGCATTATAATACCAAAATCTTAGAGTCAGGCTGCTGCTGTTCAAAGCAGAGGAGTCAGAAAACGTATTGCAAGTGCCAGGAAGCATTGCAGGGAACATCAGTTAGGCTGCTAGCTGTCACTCAGTAATGGTGTTACTGAATTGCTTCAATATTTGTTTGGATTTTTCCTAGTCTCACGGGTTGATCAGGTTCAGTGCGGTTGGTAAAAGTGCTTCAAAAATAATGACCGGGTAGGAATGGCTCTGCATTGATGTTCTTGTTGTTGAGGGTTTTCTTAAGACAGTGTCAGTAATGAGCTTTACTCTTTGGTTATTTAATTATTTTCTAAGCTTTACGTCTCATCGCAAAGTAAATAAATTATGCCTATCATTTTGGCAGCTTAAGATAATTTTGTTGGCGGTTCGGGTGTGACTAGGATAGTGTAACCCTGTAAGTGAATTACCCCTCCCTGCAATCGCTTCTAACGTGATAAATTCTTTCATTTGTGTAAGCAAATTTCGTTTGGTAAATACTAAACACATTTCCATTTTCAAATGCAATCAAGGCTTCCTATATACCAGCAGCGAGGCGGCTGCCGAGGCTAAGAAAGCTGGAGGTCCTTACCTGCTGCGTATGGACTGCTCTGGTGGTCCCTAAGAGTGCCGAGACTGCAGGATCCTGGCGTGAGGGATGGGCAGCCAGAGGTGGCCCCAAAAGTGGTCCTTATAGGGTTATATTGAAAGCCACTGGCTTGGCTGCAGGAACTGAAGTCAGCATAAGCTGAAGCCAGGCTCGAAGTGTCCATCCCAGCCATACAGGACTCGTAGGCAGAGGAATTGAGGTAAGAATATTCCATTTTATACATTGAAAAGGCTCTGGATGGCTCAGCCAAGTGGAAAAATGAAATAAAAGCTGGGTAGGGAGAAGGTGCCTGTGGTGGGGAGATGTGCACAGCTCAACGCCTGCTTCGAAACTGGCCTCCTTACTACCAGCAGAGCCTAGTTTTATGAAAAAGCCTCCTATGAGATGCCTTGCCTGAGGTCTCTAGAGCATATAGTCCTCATAATAAACTTGGCTCTTTCCACTTGGACAATAGCAAAGCGGTTGGTCTTATTGCTGGCGCTTTTTACATGACAATAACTCATCAGTCTATTGGGCTGGCACTGGGGGACCGAGCTGTCCAACCTCCCTATCACTGATTCCTGCATCTCTAATTAGAATTTAATACCACACCATTACGTACCGAGCCCCTCGATCCTCCCTTCTAACCAGCTCCCTGCCCTTTAATTCAATCATACTACTTGGAAATAATGAAAGTTGGGTGACGATTCTCCCTGATCCAATTTGCCCGAGCTTTTAAGCCTTTTTAACTGATCATATACCTTAGGCATAAATTGAGATAGTGTGGTATCCCCCGCCCCCACCCTCCGGGGTGTGTGTGTGTGTTTTAAAGCTTCGTTAGGGAGAGAAACCTTGATGTCATAGAGAAACCTGTTTTGTAAGAGCGTTACACGCTCAATTTAACAACAAGTCTACCCCCTGAAGTGCATGAAATGTTATAAAGGGCTGGGACATTGGCAGGACTCAAGGCACCCTGTAAAATAGAGTAAGTGGGCCAGTGGGGCTTTTTATGTGACGAAGGAGTGTGTTTCTCTAAAATACACCTGGTCCAAGAAAAAGAGAAACCTATAAATTGCATTTCTTCTCAAAGGCTGGGCTGTTGGTTTTTCCTAGCGGCTCTGGGCTGACACTATACTTGCTGGGATTCTTTAAAACAAAACAACGAATAAAACGCTTGCGTGCAAAACATCTGGATTCTAAATAGATGCATTCATCGGGCGCTATGTCCTGAGTTTTATTTGTCCCCGGCTGTTAGGTTTTTATGGCTTTATTATTCTTACATTATGTCTATATAGGAACGGAAATCTAGCTGAAATGTCTGTGTTCATGAAGCACTTTCAGTTCTGCACCGACCTTTTTTTCCCTCTGGGAACAATGCGAAAAGACCACCTAGCAGATTGAAAAGAAGGTTTTCTAAGTATATTTTCAAATTTCATTTGACACATGCGAAATTGCTAGAGCTTGCAAAGGAGCACTTTGGGTTTCCTTTTTTAAAGGATGTAAATATAAACACAGGCCAAAGGGCCAAAAATCGTGCATTTCTAGTGGCGTTTGCTAAGACAGCCAATGAGTCGATGTGCGTGTATGTGGAATTTTCTTGCCAATTATGTAATTTTCATTTCGTTCGTTATATTTTTATTAAATATTTCCTCTCGGTGGCAGAGGAGGGAAGGCTTAGTCGAATCGCAGTGTTGTATAAACACTGGATATTTTATATGATTTAAATGTGTAGATAATTAGTTTTATTACATTCATTACCCCCTTTATGTGCTCTGTAACAAGTCAGTAATTAAAGTAACAAACTCATAAAGTCTTTACAGGGGCATTTCCGCTTATAGAGTATTTGCTAAAGCTAAGTAGTTTAATTCAAAGCTAGTCGATGGGCAAAGCCATTCTACAGCCTTCTCTGTTACACAATGTTTTATTATGCATTAAAAATACTCGGAATCGTACTTAATTAAAACAATGACTGGGGTTTTATTTTTGTTCAAGTCACTGTAAGTTACCGAAGAGTAATAAAAAGGGGAAAACAGGTTCTTAAGCCACTGAGGATCCTGGTGATAGTTTTATGGTGAGCTCTGATAGTTTTATTGCACTTGCATGTTGTACAATGTGTATTTGATAAAGAACGGCCTTTGGTGGCCCGTGGACACTTTTTGTGCACCGGTGAAATGAAAATAAATGTGAACATGGTTTTGGTGCGAGGCTGGAAACAAATTGCAAGCTCTAAATGGTTTTTCCTTTATGGTCAGCAGACAAGAGGAGAAAAGCGATGCAAACATCTGTCTTCGGTCCCAAAAATCTAAAGGGCAGCAAAGAGTGATGTGAATCTAAGTGTTATTACAGCCGGGATTTGTCTTTATTTACCCGCTCGCTCATGAATATGAATACACATTGGGGCAGGGAGGTACCTATTCACCTCCGAAACAACACATGGCATTTTTAAGAATTTCAAAGTGTGTCTCCTCCGGGGCACTTATTGTCCGATGTGCTCTTCCCCGGACCTGGCCTGAAACGGCTCCCTGGCTGGTGTTTGCGAGTCATGTCCCCGTCTTTCACCCAGGGGCAGCATTCTGCCCCAGTGCGGAGGGGAAATAGGCGAAGATTTACGGTCTGCTCCAGAGGCCCTTGAGGACAATGGAAAACCTTCCTGTGGACTGCGACAGGCCCGCAGTGCGGAGACCCTCAGGGACTCGGCGCGCCTAGTGGAGGGAAGAGAAACCCTGCTGGCCGGGCCCATTTTATGGCGCAACAGAAACATGCAGCGTGCGGCGTCTGGCAGGCCCTTGTCTGGGCTGTGATTCCCCCCAGTCCGCCTGGGAGCAGGGGCTTCCCTGCGCGGCAGCAGTGGGCGCCTGAGCGCGCAGGGCCGGGACTGTCTGCAGGGAGCTCGCCCTTTTGCCCCGGCCGCCACTTGTCACTGCGGCGCTGCGTGCCCGGCCTGCGGGAAGGTGCTTCCCTGGCATGTGGCCCTCTGGCCAGTCCCGTCCCCCTTGATCCGGGAATGACCAAGCCGCCTCCCGGCCGCTCCGGGCTCTAAGGACCGGTCCCCTCCCGCTTCCGCCATGCGCTGGCCAGCTCTGCGCCCGGGTCTGCCAGCCCGGGCTTGTCAGCTCTGCCCAGCTCGCGCCACATGCCCTGTGCCCGGTCCCCCCATTCCCACCTCGTCCCTGATCGGGCCGGCAGCGGCTTGTCCCTCCCCCCTTCAGTCCCAGGTCTCCCAGCCAGCCCTTGTGCCCTGTAAAGCCAGGCGGCGCTGCCTGGGGGCAGGGGAGGGGGTGTCCTTGGGCCCAGTCATTACAGGGGAGGATCTTCCAGCCGATCTACGCTCCGCTGAGCAAATGCACTTGACTCAATTATCTCCTTTCTGTGGCTTTATTGCAGAGGGGTGGGGTTGTTTCCCCCCCAGTGCAAAATCTTTTGTGGATGTTTTGATTCGCCTCTGCAGATGAAAGTCACGCCGGGCTTCTCCGAGGCGCTCAGGCCTCCGGCCCCTGGGTTTTGTTTCGAGTTGTTCTTTCTACACGCGAGCTGCTCTCCCTAAAAGTTGTAGCAAATGGTTAATTTGATTATTGCAACTATAGGCCAACTGCTTCAGCAGCCTTCCCCCACGCGTCTGGTGGGGGGAGAGCGAAGCCATCTATAAGAAATAATCGAATCAAAATGAAGTGTGGAAAAACCCCTTCTGATTTCCAAGCGGCACAAATAGAATTAGAGCCCCCAGTAGCCTTTTTTTCCTCCAAAAGAGACCTTTTGTCTAGATCACAAATTCAAATCTAGCCAACCAGAGATGGGGACAGTTCCCTGCCTGGCTGTTTACTGATACAGTCTCGAGAAACAGCTGTGTGAAGCTTTCTCTCCAGATAGCTGACTCTGTACGGACAGAAGTAATGCTAGAAGCAACACCAGCTCAAAACAAAGGAAAGCCAGGAATAGTACCAAGGTGGGGGTGGGAGGGATGTTTACATGCTATCAAGTACCAGAATGAAACAAGGCTGAAAGTTTTAAAAGAAACTTTTCTTTCCTATTCTTCGCTATTCACAGAGGAGAATCTTTTCCTCCACCCTGAAAGTCAGAAAGAATGTTAGAGGACAGCGAAACAAAACAGCAAACAAAATGCCATTGTACTGAAGTAGCAATTCATGGGAAAACGCTTGTCAGGCCCATAATGTCTCACTTCTATGAATCTGTTTTACCGCAGGCAAAACACAATAACACGGGAATGAATAAAATATTAATACCAGCGAGAATTTCTTTTGATTGCTTTATTTGGAAGGAGGCCTTCAAATTATCCCGCGGTGGATGTCACGTCAGAGTCGATTTTTCACCATGCGGTCGTCGATTTGGTTAAAAGAGGAAAATAGGGCTCTTATTTTATCCAGTAGGATAATTACGGCGGGTCACTATCCTCTGACCTGTATTCTGAGACCGCATCAGATGAATTTGTTAGTTTTCAGGCTAGCTCCCCGAATATAAAGCAAGAAACAGCAAGAAAAAATAGTGGGCAATAATTTTTTTCTCAACACAAGCGAATTTTACATTGGTTTTCTTCCGGCCGCCTCATTATGTGGTGACGTTTAATTTACATTTAACTATTCTCAGATTATTTTTTGGTATACCCTACATTGAGATCTATCTATCTAATCCCCGAAATATGGAGCACTTCTGAAATAGAAGACAAACTCTTTTCTTTATTTCTCATCCTTTAAGAAAATAGCTTGATTAGTATGAAGGTGTTTTGACTATGTGTTTATTTTTATGTGGGCTAGAAGGAATGGATGAGTGTGAAGAAAGTGTGGAGGGAAAACTAATGAATCGGCTGAGGGTGTGTTTACACCCCCAATATAGCTGCAGTGGCACAGTCAGATCCATGCCAAAGTCACCGGTGTAAGAAGTCCTAAGTCGATGCAAGGAGAGGTTAAGTCCTTGACCAAGTTAGAAATGACAAAAGGGGCCGACGCTGATTGTTTTCAGCTTCTCAGAACGTTGTCTGCAGGCAGGGGAGCGAACGTTGAGTTATGTGCGCCCACGAGAGAATGAGTGTGTTTGTGTGCTCTGTGCGGGTACGATGTTGCTGCTGCAGGCCGTGTGCGAGGAAAGGCGGGCGCCGGGTGCATTTGTGTGCGTTGGGGCCGGCTGGACACTTGCTCTGGGTGTAATTGTGGGGCTCTGTTTTCACGTTGTGTGCCGAGTTTCGGAACGTTCTTATTCTGCGGCGCATCAGCGCGGTGCTGCAGGAGCTTGCGGGAGGGCGCGCTCAGGTATGTTGTGCGAGCGATGGGAGCAGGTGCCGGTGGGGCTGGACTCTACAGGGGGCCTGGGCCGGAGGGAAGAAGCGGGGAAGCGCGGGCCTCGGGCCCACTGCGGGCTCCCTCCAGCAGAGGGATCTGCGTCTCACTTTTTGCTGGCGTTCCGTTACCAGCGGTAACATGTGCTGGGCGGCGGGGACGGGGCACAGATGTAAACGTGACATCTGCCTGTGACAAAGGAGAGGCAATTCGATTAGGCAGCCCGACGGGAGGAAATACCAGCCCGCACCAGGCAGGCAGTGCAAGGGGATGTGAAAGGGAGCTGGAGAATTACTCAATGGGCAGCTGCTGGTACAGCCGGGGCAGCAGGAGTGTCCTGGGGACGAGAGAAGCAGGTGTTGCTTTCTCCCCATAAAGCAGAGGAGATGCGGCCAACCCAGCGCTGCCTGTCCCTACGGGTAACGTCCAGCCGGAAAGCTGGCTACTGCAGTGATTGGCTCGGCAAGGATAATTCCCTAACCATGAAGGCGCTCAAGGCACCCATGGGTGTTGGCCAAACAGTTAGCCATTCGGCCATTTCTTTTCTTTTTCCTTTCAAGTAAACCTAGAGAGGTTCATAGAGCAAAGGCCTCCTTAGCAGAGTGAAGGTTGCCCAGGTAAGTGCTCACAATCAAGGAACGGGAAGAAGGTGGCTGACCTGCACCTGCATTACGAGCCAATCTGTAATTGCAGGATCACACACTATTTCTCAGATAACCCTGTTCAGTGTCCTTCTGAGCTTTGTAGGCAATATGTTGTCACTTGCACCGGGAATCATTGATGTCCACAGTGGATATTGTGTCGAATCCTTTACTTAGCCCTTCCTTCATTCACTGTGCAGCTTACATTCCCATGACCTGAGGAGACAGAGCCTGGCATATCCAGAGTAGTACACAGTAGTAGAAACTATTACACATGTGCCCAACATTGGAGGCAATATGGTATGTGTAACACTGTATAGCATTGGAGAAAGAATTGCATAGCCTTCCTAAAGGCCTGGGCCAGAAGCCACTGGAGACCATAGAAACCAATTTCATCTGGTTAAGTTGATTTTGACTTCAGTGGATTTTGATCAGGCCCTTAGTGTTCCAGAAGAACAGCTATATGATGGCTATGTCTAGACTGGCATGATTTTCCACAAATGCTTTTAACGGAAAAGATTTGGCCCACAAAGCCGCCAGATCCAGCCCGCAGACACTGCGGGGAGCCCCAGGGAGACTTCCCACTAGCCTCACTCAACCCACACACTGCTCAAAATCACAGCTGTGGGGAGGTTTTTCTTTAAAAACTCTTGAACCTGGAGGGGAGGAGGAAGGCTTCAAGTGCTGCCCCTGCCTCCAGCACAATTCCATTGGCCAGTATCTAGCCAGATGTTTGAAAAACAGGCAGTCATGAAGCACTACACTCCCTCCCCTCTGGGACTCATAGTTACTCACAAAGAACATAGAATCATAGAATACTAGGACTGGAAGGGACCTCGAGAGGTCATCGAGTCCAGTCCCCTGCCCTCATGGCAAGACCAAATACTGTCTAGACCATCTCTGATAGACATTTATCTAACCTACTCTTAAATATCTCCACAGATGGGGATTCCACAACCTCGCTGGGCAATTTATTCAGTGTTTGATTACCCTGACAGTTAGGAACCTTTTCCTAATGTCCAACCTAAACCTCTCTTGCTGCAGTTTAAGCCCATTGCTTCTTGTTCTAGCCTCAGAGGCCAAGATGAACAAGTTTTCTCCCTCCTCCTTATGACACCCTTTTAGATAACTGAAAACTGCTATCATGTCCCCCCCTCTATCTTCTCTTTTCTAAACTAAACAAACCCAATTCCTTCAGCCTTCCCTCATAGGTCATGTTCTCTAGACCTTTAATCATTCTTGTCGCTCTTCTCTGGACCCTCTCCAATTTCTCCACATCTTTCTTGAAATGCGGTGCTCAGAACTGGACACAATACTCCAACTGAGGCCTAACCAGTGCAGAGTAGAGCGGAAGAATGACTTCTCGGGTCTTGCTCACAACACACCTGTTAATGCATCCCAGAATCATGTTTGCTTTTTTTGCAACAGCATCACACTGCTGACTCATATGCAGCCTGTGGTCCACTATAACCCCTAGATCCCTTTCTGCCGTACTCCTTCCTAGACAGTCACTTTCCATTCCCATGCTGCAACCTGTGTGGGGGGTGGGGCAGGCTCCCTGCCTGCCTGCCAGAGAAACGGCTGGCTGATGGCTAGTAAGTCTCCTGACCAGAGCCTGCCTCTAGCACTGCAGTCCCTCCCTTCCCCAACCCTCTGGCTTCCACTCCTGTCCCCCTCTTGCCCTTCAATCCTCTGCCCCAGATCACAATCTCCTCCTCCCTAGCTCACAACCCAAACCCCTGCACCCCAATCTCCTGTATCCCCTCCTGTACCCCAATTCCCTGCCCAACTCCTTGAACTCCACTCCAGTGCTCTAGGTCACAACTGCCTCCTTCACCCAAATTCCCTCCCAGACCCTACACTCCCTCTTGCACCCCAATCCCTTACCCCAAGCTCCCTTTTGCACCCAAACTCCATACCAGACCTTGCAACTCCTCCATTAATATAATGGAAGAGTGCGGCCCTCGACCACTTTCCAAATTCTTGGAGTGGCCCCTATCAAAAATTATTGCCCACCCCGATCTAGACAGCTGTTGAGGATATCAGAGTTAGTTACTCTTATCTAAGAAATTTATTAACAATCTGAAAGACATTTTTAGGTAAAGGAATTTTGCAAGAGAGAGAGAATATAGACCCTGTGGGAGTCTGTCCAGGGAAGATATTCAAATGGCTAGAACTAACCTTTGGATAAATTCTAAAATGGTATTGTACTAGGAAAAATCAAGCTGATCGCACATGTAAGGTAATGTAACCCAAAACATAGATTGAATGCGAGGAGATTCACAGAACTCAGTAATGTATGTGGTTTGGGGATGTATGTGCAAAAAACATCATCTCATGGAACAGAGAAGTGATAATCCTCTTTATGATACTGATCCCAAACCCACTGAAGTTAATGAGAGTCTTATGAGTCCTAGAAGCATGGCAGGAATTCTTTAATGAAGAACAGGTATCATTAATTAAACCTGAGAGACTCAAAGATTCCCATCTTTCCATTACTTCGGTGAGCCATACATCAGGCTCTAGACAAACTTGGTGAGACTGGGTGAAATAATGATTTGTGCTCCTAAAACACACAGGTTTTTTTGAAATTCCCATCCTGTCCTTCAAAAACTCCATTTGGCTCTGACCACATCAGTACCAGAAAGGTATCAAGACAGTGAGTGGAGAGTTCAGAGAAAAAGGCTGGGGAAAGAGCAGGTGTGGAACTAGGGAGAGCAACAACTCAGCCAAGTAACCGTAGATTGTGATGTATATTGTTACTAGAACCCCTCGATAAAAATATATCCTATGTTAAACAAAGAGTACAGTTTAACCATTGAATGTATTAGTATATATGTATATATGAATTTCTCTAAAAGCATTCCCATGTGTCAACAAATTACAGTCATATTACTATTGATATGATATCCAATGGTAGTGATGGAATAGGAAATGCAAATTGGCATTGATTTAAATAGAAGCTTTCTCATTTCATATTTTAAATAACATATACTACAGTATGCACATGCTATTTCATCTTATATAATATGTGTTCATAATGGAAAAACAGTATGTGTTAATGTACATAATTGGATGTGTAATAGCATACCATGACTAGTAGATTAATGGACAAATTAGATGGGAAAGCATAAGGTAACTGTGATTTGAGCAGAAACCTAATTTGGTAACAGGTCAGACTGAATTCAATGGGAGTTTGCCTTAGTGAAAACTGAGTAAAGATTTTAGGGTTTAAATGAATAAGAGTTTTTGATGTGTTGAAGCAATCAGAGCCCTGAGATGTTTGTATAGTCTTATTCCCAATTTTCATTTCCTTTGTTTTATATAATAGATGACAGTTATATGAAATTCAGATACAAAACATACCTCTTAGGGATATTTGAACCCAATAAAACATTTAATCATAGCAACAAAGAATCGTTCTGCATGCCTAAATATTTTAACGTTGCTGATTTCTTTTACGCTTGCTGTACAATCTTAAGTTTGCAACAGAGCAGATCTAAATGTAATGTCTGAAATAGAATGTACTTTAGTTCAGTTTTATACTAGGGTCTTAATGATTATAGAAATATATTGACATCAATGTAACAGTATCATATTTCAATCAGTCTGACACTGAATCAATGGAATATGGCTAATGCATTTTTGGTCCTGTTGGTGTATTGAGTTTATGAGTTAGGGATGACTATATGACCCATGCTAGACACACTGAGGTCTAGTTTTGTTTGTAGTGTTCCTACTTGAAGGAAGATAAGTGTGTTACCCTTTCCATCATCACATATCACACTTATACTATACTCTAATTGCCTGGTACAAGAAAGAAGAAAAAACAAGGAATGAGTTGTGACCCTAAAAGACCTGTTATGCCAGCTGGCAAAGGCCAAACTGTTATGCAACAATAAATCTCAGCTGGTCTAACAGACTCAGTACACCTGATACACTGTTGTCAGAAAACTTAGCCAGACAATGATTTGTAATGTTTCATGCAAAAAATGATGGCACTCTGGTTATGAATGTCATTGCATTATATATATATATATATATATATATATAGGTTGTGTATAAAGAGTTATGTATGTGTGCTGGAAGTACGTTCTTAAAATACATTGAGAAAACAGTGGATAAACTAGCCTGCCCTGGGCAAAGGAATATGGACTTACCTGTCTGCATGGATCAAAGTAATAGGTAAATGGGAAAACAGAATGGCTTGATTACAAGCAAAAGATAATAAATGTACATTTGCTCTAGAGAATGAAGGAACTTGGCATTTGCAACCTGAAGAACAAGCAACAAGGGGGAGGAATTTTGTCTGAGCTTCCTTTTCAAAGGATACATCACAAAAGTTTCCTGGACTGTAAAAAGGGAAAAAAGGAAATGCCTTGGTTACCCACTACTTAAGAACAAGAGAGACCAGTGCTCAGGAAATCTGTGAAAGGTGGATCCTTCCACCACATAGTCTGAGGATTGCAGAGAACTGACTGTAGGTGAGAAACTGTCTGAGACCAGGATTGTAATATGGTAAATTTTAGACATTAGAAAGCACATTGTATGTTGTTTTGTTTGTAACCATTGTCTGTTAGTTTTCTGTTATTGCTACTTGATGTTACTTAAATCTCTGTTCTTAATTTTAATTGTACTATACTCATCTCAATGCTGTTAGGTGAATAAGGATGTTGTGAAGACCAGGACTTTGACAGGGTTCAAAAAAGAACTAGATAAATTAATGGAGGTTAGGTCCATCAATACTTATTAGCCAGGATGGGTAGGAATGGTGTCCCTAGCATCTGTTTGTCAGGGGCTGGAAATGGATGACAGGAGAGGGATCACTCGATGATTACCTGTTTCTGTTCACTCCTTCTGGAGCATCTGGCATTGGTCACTGTTGGCAGACAGGATACTAAGCTAAATGGACCTTTGGTCTGACCCAGGGTATGTCTACACTACCCTCCTAATTCGAACTAGGAGGGTAATGTAGGCATACCGCACTTGCAAATGAAGCCCGGGATTTGAAATACTCCACGAGGAGTAACGGTAGTTCGAACTAGGAAGCCTAGTTTGAACTACCTAGTTCGTGCCCCGCGTAGCCGCGCTGCACGGGGTTCGAAGGAGCGGGGTTTTAAAAATGGCGGCGCCCCGCTTATGCAAATGAAGCCCGGGAAATTCAAATCCCGGGCTTCATTTGCAAGTGCGGTATGCCTACATTACCCCGCTAGTTCGAACTAGCAGGGTAGTGTAGACATACCCCCCGTATGGTCATTCTTATGAGTAGTGCAATCTCTGTTGAGCCAACAAGCTGGTGTACTGTGTCTTTTTGAGACAGCGGGACTTGGTAGGTATTTCTGCTGATATTGAGTGACAGGGGCTGGCCACTGCGGACAAATTCTTTTCCTGGGGATTTCAGAACTTGGTCTAACTGAGGCCATGATTAATCTTCTGGAGTTCAATTTAGGAAGTCTAGTTAAAACTTGCTAAATCAAACTCAGAAGGTACCTCCACCAGCACCCAGTGCTCCTGCTTTTGTGAGAAGTAAGGAAAAGTGGCTGACAAGAGCGTTTGGTGTGGGGATGGCACCAAACTAAGCTCAAGGAAAGCCATCTCCAGCTATGTATTCTACGTAGCTGGAGTTGCCTACCTTAACCCGAGCTCCCGGGTCTAGTGTAGACCTGGCCTGAATGTTACCTGGAAGACTGGCAGAGTCTCAAGGAGTTTGCAAGTAAGGTGGGCTGAGTGGAGCTCACACACAGTTTTAAGTTCCAGCAAAACTCTCCCTTGCTGAGGCAGAGAGGTTATAGAGTGGCTTGAATGGCTTATTATTCTGGGTGCCTCAAGAGTGTCACATGAGTGACAACTGTGTTGAAGAAAGATTAAGAGGAATAACAATAGAGAGTTTCCCCTTTACATTGATGAAAAACAGACTATTGGTAAAATAAGGACAGTTCCAAGAAAAGAGATGGCACAAGCCAGTCTGACAAGGATCTGAAGAAGAGAGCTAGTGAAGTAGTAGTCCAAGCTGTAGGAGTGGACAGTGTACTTAGAGATTCCAGAGATAGAGGGAAAGAAAGAAGGAGGATGGTAGCAGGAAATCCTGAAGGAATTGAATATTTTTCTCAGGAAAGAGAAATGCCTCGTGCTTGTAGGTAGAGGGAAAGAAGCAGGAAGACAGAGTAGTTAGAGGGGAAAGGAGCAGGAGAGAGTGAAAGGAAGGATAAGTAGCCAGAGGAGATAGGGTTAATGGAACATGTGATGGAACACCAAGGTTAAAGGAAACTAGAGACCTTACACTGAGAAACTTTGATGAGAAGAGATGAGTTGTGGGAGATGAGATTATCTTTAGGCAACTCCCTAATCAAGTCTGCATCTGCTCTCCATAGATAGAAGAAACCAGGACACTTTTTTTTGTAAAAAATGGGATGTTGTCTTGTTGTCCTTGGTGAAAATTTCCCCTCTTCACATTGGCTACTGTTGCTTGGTTGCTTCCATCCGCTACAGGGGAGGTTATGCTTCAGTAGTGCTTTGTGTGTAACCAGAATGCACTTGTGCTCTTAAAGTGCCACCCTGTGCCAGTTCAAACTCGTCCTTGTATACCCAAAGCCCTTTCTTTGCCTCTTAGGATGTGTCTACACAGCACCCAAAACAAGATACGCAATTTGCATAGCTTATTTCAAGTCTATTTCGAATTAGCTTATTTCATCATTTGGCGCGATCTAATTCTTTAATAAAGTGCTATTTCAAGCCATCCCTTACTCCTTGTAGAATGAGGTTTACAGGCATGGCAAAATAGTGCATCTGTTGTATTTCGAAATAGCAGATGTGTTCAAAAGACGCAGGGTAGCTATTTTGTGATCCCGCTGGGATCCTGAAATAACTTTGCTGTGTAGACATACCCTCTGGAAAAAACAGTCTGAACCACTATATGCCAGCCACTCCAGGCAGTGGTACCTTGCCACAGCAGCCCGGGCTCTCTGGGCAGCTCTTATCACTGCTTGGCTTCAGCTCCCAGCCTGGCCAAGGAGTGGAGCCTCAGAAGGAACTGAAGGAGCAGTGGGTGTGGCCACATAGAGGAGCAGGGCCTCATGGTTTACCTTGTATGGAGGTTTTGGTGCTCCTGGGTTTCATCAAAAGCAGAGCAGAGTGGGGCAATTACTTCCCATGTTTTAAATACTGGACTTCTGAGAACATTTTCCAGCCCACCCAACCATATATATTAGCCTTTTTAACAACTGTTTCCCATTGTTGACTCACGTTCCATTTGTGATCCTCTATAATCTCCAGACACTTTTCAGCAATAATACCATCTCCCCCATTTTGTATTTGATGTTTGCTTCCTAAGTATAGTACAAGATTTTGAATTAAAATAGGCAAGTCGTGCAAAACTGTGACATAACAGACAGCTGTAGATGATGATTTGGATGCTGTTGGTTTGGGAAATACCTTGAGTTTCTTGTTCTCCTGACTGGAAGAAATAAGCACTTCAAAAAAGTGCTGTGCCAGTGCTGAGAGAGGGGCCTGCTAGCTGCTCCTTGGTCAAGGCTGAATGTGTTGTTACCCCCTAAGGTTGGGGAGGAGGCAGTAGGGAGGCACACAGGGGAAATTGCAAGGGACCTGAAAGCATTTCTGTGAGAGAGGTACACTCTCCATGCAGGTCCATTTACCTTGTCTTCTCTCCACTGGATAGGCCATTATGGCTTGGTTTAGACTAAGCTTTAAAGATGTGATTGAGAGCCTCTTTTAAAAGGCAAGCATATACAAGGCACACAGTCCTTCACATGAGCTAAATTGGTTGAGTTAGTCATAGTTTATTGAGGTTATGGCCTCACTAGCAGCTGCGCCACTGTAAATTCTCTAATGTAGCCTCTCTAAGCCGATGAGAGAGAGCTTGCTCATCAGCTTAATTACGCCAGCCCCCAAGAATGGTGAGAGTAGCTATGTCTGCAAGAGAAGCTGCTCAAAGAAGAGGTAGTTGAAGCTTTTGCACTCATAATCTCTCCAGGGACAAGATAAGGGAAAATCTCCAAAATACTGCAGAGGGCAGTAGTCCAAGTAGATTTCACACAAAAGTATGAGAAGAGTGATGGGAATTCAGGGTGAGGAATGGATGTGGGTATTTATTTGACCTGTATCTGAAATCTAAAACTTTTGAAGATGCCTCATCACAAATTTTATTTGAATGCTGATGCATGTTCTTACGTGTAATTTTGCACAGATGGATGATGCTGATGTTTTCAGTCTATTTCTTTAGTAGTTCTAGAAGAATGACAAGAGTTCATTAATGGGGAAAAGATATTTAATTCTCAATTGTGAGTAATGTGAAGAAACAAGAAAGTAAAAATTACCTCATAATTTTATATTGGCAACGGTAGTGGATATGGATGGTTGGGATGCATCAGAGAGTATGGCCATAAAAGCTACAGAACCAAACCATGACATTTCCATGACCAAAAGTAAAACCATCTTGGGTCAGCTCATATCCTGTCTAGCGCTAATCATTTGCATCCTCAAAGGAAAATATTTTGGGGCCAATCCTACGGACCTTACTGATTTTGTTAGGAGTTTTTCATGGGTTAGGATTGTAAAATGAGACTTTTATCTCTGATGAATGATTTCACCTATCAAAGTTAAGCAAGCTATAGGGTGATATAAATGATAAAAACAAGGTTTCATCCTAGTTGAAAATTACTGAAAATCCAGTAATTGTGACACTGCTTTGTCCATGAGCTGAGTCACTGCTATTTCCATAAAAACACTAGTGTGTTCAGTTGATATTATTAAAAGTTACTATAACAACACTGAATCCTATATTATCCTGGGATATGATACTGATAGTCAGTGATGAAGAATAAGTAACATTTTGAGATATGGACAGAATGGAGTTACTAACTACAGTTTTTAAAAGAACTAAGCATAATTGATAATGAACCCTAAATTTAATTATTTCATTTTGTGGCAAACAATATCTCCTTGTTTTGGCATAATTGTTTTGACCTGCTATACTGAGGAAAATATTCTGTGTTCTGAAAGTAGAGGGAGGTGACTCTGAGGTTATTGAGGGTTTATTATTAATTTTCTAATATTTTCATACCTCTTTGAAATGTTCATCAGCTTACCAAAACATTCCCTAAATTCACCGCTCAAAGAAAATGTATAACATTTACACTAAATATTATAATAGCTCGCCCAGAAATTAAGGTTTATTGTAATTTGTAATATGTAATTAGAAAAAAATTAAGGTTTATAGTATAAAATTACAAATAATGTTCAGTTAAGTTTATAAACTTTAACCATGCTGAATTACTGAGAACAGAAAGGACAGAACTATTTCACTGAAGTTGTTTGACATAGTAGTATAAATGGTATGTTGTGAAAATTTAGTTTTTAACTACTGAAGACAATAATCAGCCATAACAAAAGGTGGAAAATAATATTCAGATACAGAAATATGTTTTTTAAATTTTGTTTGCCACAACTGACAATTGAGATTTAAGGATATCTTTGCATATTTTAATTCTAAATTAGTCAATTACAATTTTTATGTCAACAAATTTTATTTCTCTTCTATTTGATCAGACAGATGTTATTTTACATGAAAGAGATTCATCAAGCTTAACTTCTCTTTAGTTTAAACTTCTACTATTCATGTAAGGACTTCGTATTCTGTGTTTAATTTATGGACACACTACATGAATTTCAATTTTAAATCTCTCTTAATTACTCTTATTACTATCATTATAATTGTTGTACTATCCATAAGATTACAAAATGTGTCCTTTTAAAGAAACATTTACTAATGGCTTTTTCAGTTTCTGCTTAAGTAAAATGTTTCCAACTTCATCTAAATTCAACTACCCTTACAATTTACATTAGACAACACTCCATCAATAAAACCTTCAAAATGATCTACTGCATTGTAGACAAAAGTTATTGTGTCAAGTTGACACTAATCAGTTAATTCCAGTAAACCTTCAGATAAACAAAAGCTTGTTGTCTATTACTGATGTGTGTGATTAGCCCCCTGTATGTCCTATAACTATGCACAACTATAGAGATGTATCTGGCAGACACTTTGCCTGAGGGCTCTATATGTAAACCAGGACAGGATCTATAGTTAATGATGTTGACCCTGACTCCCCCAACAGAGACTGAATTCTGTCCTCATAATATCTCGACAGCTGATATGTATACTGAGCTAATAATATTATCAATTACTTAGGCTACTGTGATTCACAGTGTTCAACGCTGAAAAAAACTCTTAAGTTTCTTTCACTTCTCTTTATCTGTTTTTTAATAATATGGGTCCTTTACCTCATAAGCCTTGATAAGACACTCTGTTGTATCTTGGGTCACACTGATCCATACTTTACATTATGAATATTTGGGCAGGAGGAACAGAATATGTTTGCATTATCTCATTCACATATGATTTAATTTCAGAAGTGTAGATTGAATATTTATCAATAACTTTTAGACCTTAAAGCTAGCCAGGGCCAAGATTTTCAAAAGTGACCAGTAATTTGGGGTGTCTCCGCCTCTTGTTGCCAACCTGAGATACCTTAAAGGCCCTTATTTTCAAATGGCAGGTGCACAAACCCCTTCGGAAAATCAGGCCTTGCTAAAGGTGTTCCAGGGACACTGGAAAATTGACACATCCAAGAAGATCCCTTTTGAAAAATCTTGGCCAAAATAATTCAGGCACCAGATCAGAGTGGGCAGATCCCTGCTTCCATAGCATTGAAAGGGTGAGGATCCATCTACATGGCAGAATCAGCACCTTAGGCCTTTTCCGCACACATTTTTTGTACAGATAAAACTAAGTTTGTTAGAGTTGTGATTATTGGCCCATCTAGTTATACTGGTACAACCCTCAGTGTGGATGCATTTATATTGGAAAAAGGGTGCCTTATAATGGTATAACATATTCCACTTCTTGTACAAGAATAAGCTATACTGGTATAAACACCTTTACACACTTTTGTGCATAGAGAAGACTTTAGATTGTCCCTTTTTGGGGGCAGAAACCTGATTTAGTCTGGCTCTGATACATGACGCACATTTCAGATACTACCTAGACAGCAATGAATAATAGCATGAGAAGCCCCTCTTTGCCCAGCTGTACTTGCAGGAGCAGGAATTAGCCCTTTAGACTTCCACTCCAGACAACATGCACTGGCAGGAATAATTCAGGAGCTGAAATCAGCTGTGCTACTCCTCCAGGAGCCAGAACAGAGCAGCTGAGCCATACTTACATACAGCGAGCAGCTCTGGCTGAAATGATGACAGGGGCCACTGTTAAAAATTAAATTCTGCCTTATTTTTTGTGCAGTTCTTGTAAGTCACATTTGCGAATAGTAGTGAGAGATTTAATGATCGCATCTTTTTTATCTTATTTCACTTCGGTCGATGGCAATTTTTTTCTGTTAATGTCGACTTAGAGCTCAAAGTAATTTAGTAATTGATTCTAAGCACGGCAGCTCGCCAATGGCAGCTTTCCATTCAGGGAAATATCTTTGCTAATTTTATCCATCAGAATGAGATTACCATGCTAATCTCTCCCAGCCCCAGTACCGTGGTCATTTGGGACACACTGATGCAAATGATGTTATTAAACACAAACCCTTCACCCAGGACGGAGAAAAATGAAAGCTGGAGAGAGATGAATGAATAAAACCAAAATCCTTTACAAGAATTCCCTAGGCTGAGGTGGCATGGCTTGCAAATCTCCCCTTCATTGCATCATGAGGTTTTAGTGTGTGCCTCATGCTTTTTTTTTTTTTTTTTTGTACCAATCTTTTCTTGCTTTTTTTTTCTTAAAGGACTTTTTTCCTTAAAGACTTTAGACAGTTTGGTGAAACCTTAGACTGTGAGATTTAGAAGTGGTGGATGTTAAAACCGAACCCTGAAAGGTAAGGGTCTGTCCTTTCTCTGGAACTGTGTATTTCCATTCTATATCTATCATTCGCATCTGTCATAATTTCTGTTCCAAATCCCATTTCTCTTGCCTTAGAAAGGGATCTAGCATGTGGCTGCTCTGAGCCAAAAGTTTAGGTGAGGCCCTGTAATCCCCTTTAGTGTTATGTAAACTCATTGGTTATGGACACTTCTGAAAGGGCTCCTTAGTCCTCAGCTGTGGCTCTCAGTCTGTTCACTGGAGTTCAGAGACCTTCCTCAGGTTCTGCTGCTTTGGAGCCCCCTGTTGGGAGTATGTACTGCAGGCTTGGAAACTCCATTTTGTAAAGCAGTGTTTCTCAACCTTTTTTTTTTTTTCAATAAAGTACCCCTTTTTCCAGAAAACCAAACCAAAACAAACCAAACAAAATATAAATACCTCCAGTACCTACAATTTTCAGACACACACATTTTTTTTCTACCATTGCAACACATTTGTTTAAACAACTTAATTGTAGCTGGGAGGGCTATGAAATTTTGGGGTATAAAAAGTACAAAAATAATAAAGCGCTGTAAAACTTAAAACAAAAGTTCAGTTTTCTCCAAATTTCAGTTGTGTTGACGTACCCCCCAGACTTCTCTCAAGAACCCCTAAAGGTACTTGTAACACTGATTGAGAAACACTGTTGTAAATTGCTGAGCTCTCTGGCACTGATGCTTCAAAGTGCTGAAGCTTATGTTTAACTTTTAGAAGCTGTGCAGAGATCAATCAGTTCGTTTATAGAGCTGCAGAATGTCAGTAACAGATAATCTGAGGCTCTTCTGACTCAGCTTAGGTTTAGATACACACTCCAGAGTCTAATTCCTATCAAAATCAAGAAAATTCTTATTGAGTGCCCGCTTTGACACTTCTGTAATTTAGATCTGATTTATCAGATGCCCAATTTTTTTTTCTTAACAGAGATTTGTCATTACATATGTTTGTCATCACAAATAGTATTGAGAAACCTAACATGAGTAGCCCAGCACTTTTTTTTTTTTTGAGTTTGTCTCATTGTCTGTTGGTATTAATTGATAAATTTATTGCTGGTTTTATTCTGGAAAGAAACCAGGACATTTCCGTAAGTCATGACTGATGCTATCTGAAAAGAAAAGAGATTGCATCTATTTCTGAAGCTTATATTTTTTGTGCTTAAATCATTATAATGCTTAATTTCAGGATTTTTTTTTTTTTGCCTGAATGCATCTCATTAGACAATCCAATGTGAATGACAGAAAGTAATTCATTTAATTGTATTAACATTTTTATTATGATACCACATCAGAATTGTGTATAATTCGATCTATTAAGTTTTCTGTCATTTATTTTACTTAATGATATTTTCTTTATCATTTATGTGTATGTTCTCTGTTGCTTGTTTTGAACCAACTAAAAAATGCAATAGGTCCAAGCAAATAAAAAGAAAATAAAGGTACACTTTGAGGAGATGCTTTTAAAAAAGTATGCATAGTCATACTAGATCAAATTATACCAAGTGCTTTTTGACTTGTGCTTGAAAGAGGGAAGAAAAATAAAAGCTCAAAATGTTCATTTTAAAAGTTAAAAAAATAAATAAATCACAAAAACTCTCAGAGACATTATATTACCAATAGTGAGTAAATTAAATGTGTACAAATTCTCAATGACAACGTGCAGAATCACTTGGGAATGTTATGAATCACAGTGAACTTTTATAAAGCCCATATTTTGGTGGACATGTACATTGTGTTGACAGCTTAGAGAATTCACAACATATTTTAATTCTTGAGGAAAAGCTCAGATCTGGAAATTTACTTACAATCCCAGTTTTCAGTGTAGCTAAGGTCAATGCAGAGGTCAATGCAGATGTAGTACTGTCAGCCTTCAGGGGCAAGGTGGTTCTCACTGCACAGCACCCTTTCTTAATGGATGCGAAGACATCTCAAATATAAGCATACTGCAATGTCAGATACCTACTGTGAGAACTGCTCCCTGTTAAAGTGCTGGTAATTATACTAACTGAGGAAGAAAGGATCGTCCCATGATTAGAGCATTATTCTGCGAACTGGAGACTTCCAGAATGACCTTTGGAGAGATGCATCATTTTTGTGCTAGTTCTTTTGCCTCAGGGTATATCTGCACAACAGGGCTAAAGCTGAAAAAAGCCATGCAACTTGAGCAACGTCAATTGCTTAGCTTAAGTCGAAATAGCTTATTTCTGCTTTTGGCACTGTATACACAGTGGCTACGTCTACACTGGCCCCTTTTCCGGAAGGGGCATGTTAATTTCAGCTATCGTAATAGGGAAATCCGCGGGGGATTTAAATATCCCCCGCGGCATTTAAATAAAAATGTCCGCCGCTTTTTTCCGGCTTTTAGAAAAGCCGGAAAAGAGCATCTACACTGGCCCCGATCCTCCGGAATAAGCGCCCTTATTCGAAGTAGGAATAAGATCCTCCGGAAAAGGGCGCTTTTTCTGGAGGATCGGGGCCAGTGTAGACGCTCTTTTCCGGCTTTTCTAAAAGCCGGAAAAAAGCGGCGGACATTTTTATTTAAATGCCGCGGGGGATATTTAAATCCCCCGCGGATTTCCCTATTACGATAGCTGAAATTAACATGCCCCTTCCGGAAAAGGGGCCAGTGTAGACGTAGCCGATATCAGGAAGTCCAAGTTAGAGCACTCTTCCTCTGACTTCCCTTACTCCTCATAAAACGAAGGTTACAGGAGTCAGAGAAAGAAATCCTCCAGCTCAACATTATTTTGACATTATGTCAAAATAATGGCTTGCTGTATAGACACGGACTATGTTATTTCAGAATAATGTCAGTTATTCTAAAATAATGCTGCTGTGTAGACATAGCCTTTGTTTCTTGTCTATAAAATGGAGATAATAGTAATTTCCTACTCCACAGGGGTGCTATTAGGGCAATTATGTCAAAGATTTTGAGGCACTTAGGTAGCTATATAAGTATCTGTGGTCAATGGGCCTCAGTTTATGTACTCTGACTTTACTCTGGAACAACTAAGTGCAGAATTTAGTCTTTAGTCTTTAGAAAAACATACTAAAGTGTTAAAGAGGATACACAATTTAGTTTTATAAAGATTTCTAGCCCAGCTGAAGGTGGGGGACATTCAAGAATCTAATTCTGGCCCACCTCAAGCACTAGCTGTAATCAGCGGACCCTTTGATGCCAACTGGCAGTGAGTGGTGCATAGGGTTTTACATGGATACCCCAGATAAGATAAATATGTGCATAGTAGTTCACAAAGTGGCATGTGAGGATTTATTGAAGTCCGTAGCCCACTGGTGGTCATAATTACTGTGAAATATGCATATGGGATAATATTTGAGGAGTTATGCAGGCAGGTCACCGACAGGAGAGAGATCATGGAGAAGTTCCTTTTAGGCAGGAGGTAGCAGACACCTGTCTCCCGGTCTGGTCATATATGTATTGTATATCTTACAATGTAGGCCTATTTCCATACTGAGCCATGAGTGAAATAACAGATTGTGAAATTTACAAAAAAGGAAATCAGAATAATGGAACAAGGAGCAGGTGGTGTCCTGTTTATGATTAAAGATAAAGGATGGGATTGATATGTCTTGTGTGGCGGAGAGAAACTGATTGAGTCCTTTACTGAGGAGATACACTGCCAGCCTGACTGTCTCATGGAAAAAGGGTCACAGCCAAGGGTATGTCTACTCTACAGAGTTTTTTTGGAAAAACTTGAGTTACGTCCATACTTCAATTGCGTTCTTTTGAAAAAAAAATCGAAAGAACAGAGGGGTTTTTCTGACATTACTAATCCTCATTCTACAAGGAAGAAGCCTTTTTCCAAAAGAACTCTTTCAGAAAAAGGCATGTGTGGACGGGGAAGAGGGAGTTCTTTTGAAAGAAGAGGAAAGAAGAAAAAGCACAGGTGCCCTGGTGGCCATTCTGTCCATAGTAATCACAGCTGAAATGTGACGTAGCATCCATTCAGTGTGGTCACTATCTTTTGAAAAAGCAGATGGCTTTTTTGATGCACTTTTGCAGTGTGGACGCTTTCTTTCGGAATAAGCTTTTCTGGAAGATCCCTGCCGGAAAATCATCTTCCAAAAGAAGCTTGCAGTCTAGACATAGCCCAAATCTGGCTGTAAAGCATTGCCGGGATTATGGATGAGCAAGCATTGTTCTGTGGCCTTGTCTACACAGGTGACAGTGTGAAAGATACAAGCGTAGGGTACAAGTACTGACACTCTGAAGTGAAAGGGTAGCCTGAGTCCACATTCATGTTAGCTACATGTGACAGTGAAAGGGCCCGTCAGCGGAAACCTGGCAAGGAAAGTCTCCAGAAGCAGGATACTACATTGTTGCAAATGACAGTGTAGCCAGGGGGAGGAATTGCTTGGGTATAGAGGAAACATAGGCTAAGAGGCTGTATAGGAAACACATCCTAAGATTCTGCCATGTCTGTACTTGCCTAAACAGTGTCTCACCACCTATCTACAGTGCTATTTGTACCCATGCTATTTACACCCTGGTCACTTGACCCTAAATCTAGCCATGGCTGGGTTGGATAATAAGCAGAGAGGCTGGGATGAAGTGCTTGTTTGGATCCAGCAACTGTGAATATTGTGAGTGACCAGAGGCTGGTAGTCTAGGACAATGCTTGGAGGGATGATGTGTGCCAGTCGTTAGCCTGTAGAGAGACAGTGGGGTCTGCAAGGGCTAGAGAGGGGAGTGCTTGTGTTGCCCATGGCCAGTGGAGCTGGGGAGATGACCCTGGCAGGCATAAATAGGCTTCTTTATATTAAAGTTGGTTGGTAATGAGGTGCCTCATGACCCTGGGGGAGCAAGACATTAATTAACTGAAAAGCTAAAATATATACAAATACAAAATTGGCCTGCATTGTGAAATCAAGTACAAAATGACACAATGGCTGTATCTAGACTGGAAAGTTTTTCCGCAAAATCATCTGCTTTTGCAGAAAAACTTGCCAGCTGTTCTACACTGGTCGCTTGAATTTCTGCAAGAACACTGACGATCTCATGTAAGATTGTCAGTGTTCTTGCGGAAATACTATGCTGCTCCCATTCGGGCAAAAGTCCTTTTGCGCAAAAGGGCCAGTGTAGACAGCCGAGATTTGTTTTCTGCAAAAAAGCCCCAATCGTGAAAATGGTGATCGGGGCTTTTTTGTGGAAAAGCGTGTCTAGATTGCCCATGGACGCTTTTCCACAAAAAGTGCTTTTGCGGAAAAGCGTCTGTGCCAATCTAGACGCTCTTTTCCGAAAATGCTTTTAACGGAAAACTTTTCTGTTAAAAGCATTTCTGGAAACTCATGCCAGTCTAGATGTAGCCACAATGTATTAATAGCATTTGGATAGTCTTATAGTACAGCTAATGCAGCATTTCCCCAACCCCTCAGAATAATTAATTGTATTTTCTGTGGGGCAGGAAAGTGGGCAATGGGACATAAACTATTTGAGTGCATAGTATATCTACGACACCTGTGTTGTATGTTGCAGGATAAATTATGGCTCTTGTAAGTAAGAGGCACATAAAACTGAAGAAATCAGCTTCCGTGGGAGCTCAGAGTGCTCAAAAAAATCTCTGCAAATCATAGTACTGTTAGGGGCCTTATCCAGTGTCCACTGAAGTCAGCAGAAAACCTCTAATTGACTTTAACAAGGCCCATCACCCCAATGTGCTCAGTGTTGCAAGGCCCAAATGACTTACAGGGCTATGTCCCATTTTTAATGACTTAGGTCCTAAGTCCCACTGAAA
The DNA here is from genome assembly GCF_052426305.1 of Pelodiscus sinensis. Classification (NCBI taxonomy): domain Eukaryota; kingdom Metazoa; phylum Chordata; order Testudines; family Trionychidae; genus Pelodiscus; species Pelodiscus sinensis. The sequence continues at coordinate 45,163,805 of NC_143055.1, forward strand.
ATCAATGAGACTTAGTCTCCTGAGTAAACTAAGTCACTTTTGAAAATGAGATGTTACTATCTATGATGCTTGGGGGTAGATTTTAAAGGTATGTAGGCTCCTAACTTCCCTTGAAATGGGAATTAGGGCTTGCCTATATGGTACTTTAGTCTGTTCCAGAGGGGTGTAAATTCTAGTGTGCCTAATGTTTGTTGATGTAGCACACAGATACTACTTTAAAATGCAGTAGGGGATTTTCAGTATACACTGGCAGAGACCATACAGGCCAGTGTATGCACAACACACTAGTACACACCAGTTTGTATACCCTTCTAATGTAGATGAAAGTACTGTGTAAAAAACTCCCTTTCAATATTGAGCAGAGCAATGTCTAAATAAATACCTTTACATACCTGGGCCTATATGCCTAAGGATAGCTTCTGGTGCAATATTAGATACTTTAAACTGAAAATGTTGACCAGAGTGTGCATCTGCTAACAGCCAGAACATGAGCAAACATGACTCTACGTGACAGTAAACGAGTGTGCAGCAAATAGGATGTGACTGCGGTAGTGTGTTTGCTTTTTCATTTGTTTTTCCACAATTTCCAAAGGGTGAAGAAAGAAAAAAAGTTCTAGTCCATATTAAAGGAAGACAAGGAGGAAACGTATGGTAGTGGTGGTCAAAGAGGTATGCTGCCTGCCAGGGGCCTGTATCCGAGATGTTACAGAGACACTGTCAAGGATTATCTGGCCCTCTGGCTACTACCTGATGCTACTCATCCATGTGGGCACTAATGATACTGCAAGGTGTGACACTGAACAGATCAAGAGTGACTACAGGATTCTAGGAGTGCAGGTGGAGTTTGGAGCACAGGTGGTATTCTCTTCGGTCCTTCCAGTGAAGATGGTGTTCCTAGGAGGGCTTTGGCTTCCTTGACCACGGGATGCTATTTCTAGAAGGACTGCTAAGCAGAGATAGGGTTCACCTTTCGAGGAAGAGGAAGATTGTATTTGGATGCAGACTGGCTAACCTAGTGAGGAGGGCTTTAAACTAGGTTTGATGGGGGCAGGTGGCCAAAGCCCACAGGTAAGTGAAGAACACAGAGACCTGGGAATGGGTCGGAAATGGGAGGGAGCACGGGCTATAACAGCAGAGAAAAAGGAGGGACAAGGCAGAACTGGGAGGCAAAGTCAAATCAGTATCTTAGATGCCTATATATAAATGCAAGAAGCATGGGAAATAAGCAGGAAGAACTGGAAGTGCTGATAAATAAAACCACTCTGACATTGTTGGTATCATAGAGACTTGGGGGGATAATACACGATTGGAATGTTGGTATAGAAGGGTACAGCTTACTCAGGAAGGATAGGTGGGGACAAAAGGGAGAAGGTGTTGCCTTATATATTAAAAATGTACACACTTGGACTGAAGTGGAGATGGACATAGGAACCAGATTTGTTGAGAGTGTCTAGATTAGGTTAAAAGGGGTAAAAAACATGAGTGATGTCATGCTAGGGGTTGACTACAGACCACCTAGCCAGGTAGAAGAGGTGGAGGAGGCTTTTTTTAAACAGCTAACAAAATCATCCAAAGCGCAGGATTTGGTGGTGATGGAGGACTTCAGCTATCCAGACATCTGTTGGGAAACTAACACAGTGGGGCATGGACTATCCAATAAGTTCTTGGACTGCATTGGAGACAACTTTTCATTTCAGAAAGTTGAAAAAGCTACCGCGGGGAAGCTGTTCTAGATTTGATCTTAACCAATAGGGAGGAGCTGGTTGAGAATTTGAAAGTGGAAGGCAGCTTGGGTGAAAGTGATCATGAAATCATAGAATCATAGGACTGGAAGGGACCCCGAGAGGTCATCGAGTCCAGCCCCCCGCCCTCAAGGCAGGACCAAGCTCCATCTACACCATCCCTGACAGATGTCTATCTAGCCTGTTCTTAAATATCTCCAGAGAGGGAGATTCCACCACCTCCCTTGGCAATTTATTCCAATATTTGACCACCCTGACAGTTAGGAATTTTTTCCTAATGTCCAATCTAAATCTCCCTTGCTGCACTTTAAGCCCATTACTCCTTGTCCTGTCCTCAGAAACCAAGAGGAACAAATTTTCTCCTTCCTCCTTGTGACACCCTTTTAGATATTTGAAAACCGCTATCATGTCCCCCCTTAATCTTCTTTTTTCCAAACTAAACAAGCCCAGTTCATGAAGCCTGGCTTCATAGGTCATGTTCTCTAGACCTTTAATCATTCTTGTAGCTCTTCTCTGTACCCTTTCCAATTTCTCCACATCTTTCATGATTCTAAGGAATGGTAGAAGGGAGAACAGCAAAATCGAGACAATGGATTTCAGGAATCATTTACAAAAATGATTAGGAGTTTGGAATGGGTCCCATATGAAGAGAGATTAAAGAGACTGGGACTTTTCAGATTAGAAAAGAGGCGATTAAGTGGGGATATAATAGAGGTCTATAAAACCATGACTGATGCAGACAAAGTGAATAAGGAAAAATTATTTACTTGTTCCCATAACATCAGAACTAGGGGTCACCAAATGAAATTAATAGATAGCAGGTTTAAAACAAACAAAAGGAAGATTTCTTCATGCAGTGCAGAGTCAACTTGTGGAACTCCTTGCTGGAAGATGTTGTGAAAATCAGGAATTTAACAGGGTTCCAAAAGAACTAGATAAATTCATGAATGTTAGGTCCATCAGTGTGGGGATGGGTAAGGAATGATGTCCGTAGCCTCTGTTTGACAGAGGGTGGAAATGGATGACAGGAGAGGGATCACTTGATGATTACTTGTTCTGTTCACTCCCTCTGGGGCATTTGGGATTGGCCACTGTCAGCAGACAGGATACTGGGCTAGATGAACCTTTGGTCTGACCCAGTGTGGCTGTTCTTATGTTCTTAAGGCAGATTTTGGTAAGCTCAGAGAGCTAGTAGGGAAGGTCCCATGGGAAACAAGACTAAGGGGAAAAACAACTGAAGAGAGTTGGCAGTTTTTCAAAGAGACATTATTAAGGGCTCAAAAGCAAGCTGTTCCACTGCGTAAGAAAGATAGAAAGTGTGGCCAAAGGCCGCCTTGGCTTAACTAGGAGATCTTGCATGATCTAAAAATAAAAAAGGAGTCCTATAAAAAGTCAAAACTAGGACAAATTATAAAGGGTGAATATAATCAAACAATACAGGTACGTAGGGGCAAGATTAGAAAAGCAAAGGCACAAAACGAGCTCAAACTAGCTAAAAACATAAAGGTTAACAAGAAGACTTTCTATAAATATATTAGAAGGAAGAGGAAGACCAAGGACAGGGTAGGCCCACTGCTCAGTGAGGAGGGAGAAACAGTAACTGGAAATTTGGAAATGGCAGAGGTGCTTAATGACTTCTTTGTTTCGGTCTTCACTAAGAAGTCTGATGATGAAGTTATGCCTAACACAATGAATACTAGTGGGAATGGGGTAGGTTTAGAAGATAAAATAAAAAAAAGTTAAAAATCACTTAGAAAAGTTAGATGCCTGCAAGTCACCAGGGCCTGATGAAATGCATCCTAGAATACTCAAGAAGCTGATAGAGGAGGTATCTGACCCTTTAGTTATCATCTTTGAAAAATCATGGAAGATGGAAGAGATTCCAGAGGACTGGAAAAGGGCAAATATAGTGCCCATTAATAAAGATGGAAATAAGAATAACCCAGGAAACTACAGACCAGTTAGTTTAACTTCTGTGCCAGGAAACGTAATGGAGCAAGTAATTAAGGAATTCATCAGCAAACACCTGGAAGATAATAAGGTGATAGGTAACAGCCAGCATGGATTTGTAAAGAACAAATCATGTCAAACCAATCTGATAGCTTTCTTTGATAGGATAATGAGTCTTGTGGATAAGGGAGAAGCAGTGAACTGGTATACCTAGATTTTAGTAAGGCATTTATATGGTCTCGCATGATTTCTTAGCAATAAATTAGGCAAATACAACTTAGATGAAGCTACTATAAGGTGAGTTCATGACTGGCTGGATAACCACTCTCAGAGAGTAGTTATTAATGGTTCACAATCCTGCTGGAAAGGCATAACAAGTGGGGTTCTGCAGGGGTCTGTTTTAGGACTGGTTCTGTTCAGTATCTTCATCAACAATTTAGATATTGGCATAGAGAGTATGCTTATTAAGTTTTCAGATGATACCAAGCTGGGAGAAGTTGCAATTGCTTTGGAGGCTAGAGTCATAATTCAAAATGATCTGGAGAAATGGTTTGAGGTAAATAGGATGAACTTTAATAAGGACAAATGCAGAGTACTCCACTTAGGAAGGAACAATCCATTTCACACATACAGAATGGGAAGCGACTGTCTAGGAAGGAATACTGCAGAAAGGGATCTATGCACGAGAGTAGACCACAAGCTGAATATGAGTCAGCAGTGTGATGCTGTTGCAAAAAAAGCAAACATGATTCTGGGATGCATTAACAGGTGAGTTGTGAGCAAGACCCGAGAAGTCATTCTTCCATTCTACTCTGCACTGGTTAGGCCTCAGTTGGAATATTGTGTCCAGTTCTGGGCACCGCATTTCAAAAAAGATGTGGAGAAATTGGAGAGGATCCAGAGAAGAGCAACAAGAATTATTAAAGGTCTATAGAACATGGCCTATGAAAGAAGACTGAAAGAATTGGGCTTGTTTAGTTTGGAAAGGAGAAGACTGAGAGGGGACATGATAGCAGTTTTCAGGTGTCTAAAAAGGTGTCATAAGGAGGAGGGAGAAAAATGGTTCTCCTTGGCCTCTGAGGATAGGACAAGAAGCAACAGGCTTAAACTGCAGCAAGGGAGGTTTAGGCTGGACATTAGGAAAAACTTCCTAACTTCCAGGGTAGTTAAACACTGGAATAAACTGCCTAGGGAGGTTGTGGAATCTCCATCTGTGGAGATATTTAAGAGCAGGTTAGACAGACATCTATCAGGGATGGTCTAGACCCATGGTCACCAACTGGTCGATCACGAGGCCTCGACCAGTCGATCGCGAGGTGTTTGGTCCCCCACCCATTTTCCCCCCACCCCGAGAAGTTCCACTACCTACCTCCAGTGACAATGGAGGTAGTGCCGGCTTCCCGCGGGGTGGACGGAAGTCCTGAAGCTTCCCGCCACTTCCAGGGGTTCCGGAAGTATGCTGGCTGCTTCCCTCCAACTGGTCTGTGGCGTGCTGGGCGTGCTGCGGGAGGGGGCATCAGCCCCAGAGGAGGAGCGTGGTGGCTTCCCTGCACCACAGGAGGGGTATGTCTACACTACCCCGCTAGTTCGAACTAGCGGGGTAATGTAGGCATACCGCACTTGCAAATGAAGCCCGGGATTTGAATTTCCACAAGGAACGAGGTGTACTGGTAGTTCGGAATAGAAAGCCTAGTCCGAACTACCTAGTTCGTGCCCCGTGTAGCCGCGCTGCACGGGGTTTGAACCAGCGGGGTTTTAAAAATGGCGGCTCCCCGCTTATGCAAATGAAGCCCGGGAAATTCAAATCCCGGGCTTCATTTGCAAGTGCGGTATGCCTACATTACCCTCCTAGTTCGAACTAGGAGGGTAGTGTAGACATACCCGAGGGGTGAGTCGGCCCCGGGGGACGTATGGGAGGGGGGCTCATCCCCGGGGCAGAAGCACGGGGGTTTCCCTGTACCATGGGGAGAGGGGTCAGTCCTGGGGAAGGCGCCGCTGGTGGGGGGGTCGGCCCTGGGGCAGGCACATGTGGGGGTTTCCCCGTGCCACGAGAGGGGGGAGTCGGGCCCAGAGGAGGCGCGCGCCGGCTTCCCTCTGCGGGGGGTGGAATCCTGGGAGGAGGCGGGTGCAGGAGACTCCCCGCCCCCACTGGCACCGCGCCCCCACTGGCACCCCACCCCTCCAGACTCCTGCCCCCTGTTCCCTGCCCTCCCTGCGTCCCCTGTTCCATCTTCCCACTCCCCAGCCACAGAACTCTGTCCCCACTCCCCTGTCCCAAGCCATAGAACTCTGTCCCCAGCGGCAGAAACCTGTCCCCACTGGCACTCTGTCACCTGCTGCAGAACCCTGTCCTCTGCCCTCCAAGCACCCTGTTCCCTTTTCCCTGCCCCCAGCCACTGGCACCCTGTCCCCTGCCGAAGCACCCACTAGTACCCTTTCCCAGTACTATATCCCCTGCTCCCACCAACACAGTTGGGGCCACATTAGTGAAGCTTGGAGGGGGGGAGGTTGGAGGAGGTTTTTTTGCATCTCACTTCTGTAGTCTCAACTGACTTTTCTGTGGGTCAGTGACCCCTGACTCAAAACGGGTTTCCTGCCCTTCTCAGAAATAAAGACAATGCAGAAACTTTTTGTGTTTGACACAGTATTTTTTTTAAAAATGAAGCCTGGCCAATAAACCCTCAATTAGGGCCAAGCCCCCATCTGGCCACAGCATCATAATACTCCTTCACTCCCCTTTCCCCCGACCCTACATCTGAGCCTATCATACACTGAAACCCCCTGCCCTGAGCCCCTCACATACCCCAACCCAAATTCCTGAACCCTCACATCCAGAAGTCTGTGGCTTGCTTAGTACCCTAATCCTACATCTGACCCCAACACTGCCCGGCCTGGAGCCTCCTCCCTGAGCCAGTGTCCCCTTATCCACCTCCTGCATCCAGATTTCCTCCCAGAGCTTGCAACTCTTACCCCTTCCCACACCCAAATCTCTCATTCCCACCCCAGAGTCTACACATCCTGTCTCAACCCAGTGTAGCCAGACAGGAACCCCCCTTGTAACATTCATTTTTGCTTGCCTGGAGCATCCAGGGCACACAGAGCAGAAGGCCCAGACTGCTGTGACCATGAATGGCTGTAAACAGAGATATGCCAATTGCTGACCAAGAGGCTGCCAAGGAGTGCCCTTGACTCAAACCCATATTGATACGAACACACATCCATCCGCGGGGGGAGGAAACTCTCGCCCAGTAAAAAAATGTCTAGTATTCACAATTTAGTTATCTCTCTTGCAAGTGTAAATTAACTTGAAACTTGCTTGTAAGAACTGGCGCCACAAAATGGACCAGTACAATTCGGCATCTTAGGGTATGTTCGAACTAGGGGGGTAATGTATGCATACCGAACTTGCTAATGAAGCCTGGGATTTGAATTTCCCGGGCTTCATTAGCATAAAGCCGGCGCCGCCATTTTTAAAAGCCGGCTAGTGCGAACCCCGTGCCGCGCGGCTACACGCGGCACGGACTAGATAGTTCGGATTAGGTGTTCGTTCCACGAGGCGTACAGATAGTTCGGATTAGAAGCCTAATCCGAACTATCTAGTCCGTGCCGCGTGTAGCCGCGCGGCACGGGGTTCGCACTAGCCGGCTTTTAAAAATGGCGGCGCCGGCTTTATGCTAATGAAGCCCGGGAAATTCAAATCCCGGGCTTCATTAGCAAGTTCGGTATGCATACATTACCCCCCTAGTTCGAACTAGGGGGGTAGTGTAGACATACCCTTAGATAGGAAAGAAGATACGGGCCCCCAGGGGTATATAGATGGGTCCAGCAGCACATTTTCTCTGAGTGTCAATCTACCATCTATCTGCTGGTCGGGTTAGGTGTTTGATCTCCCGAGGTTCCAGAAGGGACGCCCACCTCGTATTCGTCTTTCCTAAGAATTGAGAGACCGGCCCTGGCCTGACACGCTAGAGTCGAGAGGCACAGAAAAGGGTAAAAATTGTACCTGGATGTGGTCCTTTGCTTAAGTATATATATATACATAGTGTTAGAGCTCTTTAAAGATTAAGCTGTCACTTGGTACCATTATTTCTATTTTCTATCTTTACCTTTTTCCTGTGATCATTTTTAAGACATATATATATATTTGCTAGCATTTAAGAAATAGAGCAATAGCCATTATAACCATATGCTTTTATGAGTCTTTTAATAAACCTGTAACTGTTTAAGCTTTAACCTGACTCCTTCAGTTACTGTAATAGAACCAAGCACAATTTAAAAGAACTTCAGCCAGTCATAAAGGGACAGACATAAAGAGAGCTTAGGCGTTTGAATCTGTGTCACTCCCAAGTGACAAGATCCGTTAAGGCACCTTTTCAGCCTTTCCTAGGCTGCCCGCTGTGAAAGAACCCCTGTGTTCTAGCAGCTAAAATCTAAAGTGTAATAAGCTCTTCCTATATAACAAGGCGTCTGTTAGCCTGCTGGCTACTCTCTGCGATGGGACCCCGGTCCTAGCAGTAAAGACACAGACGTTAAACCTTTTCTCAGAAGCATACACACACACACTGCCCTGACCGTCGGCTGACACCCAGCGAGGGTATGGCTAGACTGCAGGAGTTTTTCAGGATTCCGGAGATATCCCAGAAAAAACTCTTCTGCATCCAGGGATGTGTTTGTTCTTCCGCTTCTTTTAGTGGAAGAGCAAAAATGATCTTTCGGTCACACTCCTATATTCCTCTTTCCACGAGGAATAAGGGGGCTTCCAAAAGAAAGGGTTTTTCTGACATTTGGTCCAGTCTAGACAGGCCAAATGTTGGAAAAACCTCTTCCTACAGAAGAATTGGGAAAAAAGCAGCAGTATAAGGGTAGGGGGCAGCAAATCATGGAGAGGAGGAGAATAGAGAGGGTGGGGCTTCACGAAAGGGACGGATGGTAGATCTTGGCTTGTTCTGTCATTTAAAAAGTGATCTTGGGTGTAAAAAGGTTGGAGACCACTGGTCTAGACGGTACTGGGTCCTGTGGTGAGGGCAGAGAACTGGACTTGATGACCTCTCGAGGTCCCTACCAGTTCTAGTGTTCTATGATTCTAAGGTTTCTTCATGCTGCAGTGCAAGAGGAATGTTAATGTGCCTACTTTAGAGGAAAACAATGAGGCTGTGTCTAGACTGGCAAGTTTTTCTGGAAAATCAGCCGCTTTTCCGGAAAAACTTGCCAGCTATCTACACTGGCTGCTTGAATTTCCGGAAAATCACTGACAATCTCATGTAAGATCGTCAGTGCCTTTCCAGAAATACTATGCTGCTCCTGTTCGGGCAAAAGTCTTTTTCCGAAAGAGTTTTGCGCAAAAGGGCCAGTGTAGACAGCATAGTACTGTTTTCCGCAAAAAAGCCCCGATCGTGAAAATGGCGATCGAGGCTTTTTTGCGGAAAAGCGCGTCTAGATTGGCCATAGACGCTTTTCCGCAAAAAGTGCTTTTGCGGAAAAGCATCCTGCCAATCTAGACGCGCTTTTCCGAAAATGCTTTCAACGGAAAAGTTTTACGTTAAAAGCATTTTCGGAAAATCATGCCAGTATAGACGTAGCCTGAGTGAAATAAGTGCAGTTTTGCTACTATACTTGTCTAGGCAAAGGGCTTTTGCTGGCATACTATATCAGTTATGAATACATCTCCTCACACCTCTGACCAACACAGCTATGCAGGCAAATGTTTGTAGTGAAGAGATAGCCTCTGTCTTATCTAGGTAATCTTTTCATGGCAAGGACTGTCTTCAGATATGTGACTTTGTACATCAGGAACCTGATCTCAGTTTGCATTTCTAATAGAAATAATAATACTGGTTTTTGCCTTTTTTTTTTAAATTTGACATTGATTTATGTAAACTAAAAACTGTTAAAAAGAAAAACAACAATAAAAGAAAACCCAACATCCATCATAATTCAAGACAACATTTTATTTCTTTGTCTTACCAACTATGAAATGGTCATGGAGGACAGAATTCTTATAAAGATATTCTTTAAGTTCCTCCAGTGTGCAAAGCCATGAGCCTGGCTAAACTTGGGCCCATTTTGAAACTCTGTGTGTGTGTTCACTGATAACCCCATTACAAAATTCCAGAGACCTAATGCAATAGTGTCTAGGAAGATTTCCTTGTTAAAGAGGAAAACAACTTTGATATAAATAATCTATTATAACAGAGAAACAATCCTCCATGCTATCATCTTTTGATTGAAATTAAACGGATTATTCTCCAAGTTATTTCTAAATTGCCTGGAAATGCATATTTGTTATTCATTGTCAAAAATAAATATGTTCTGTGCAACAGAGCAGCTCACTGGATGTATCTGAATTTTAAGGAGGAACAGATAAGTTTTTTTAAAAAATGCATAAAATATATGAAGCCACTAAATTTAGAGGTGCTGCAAAATTTAGGATTCCTTTAATATGCTGATCCTGTACTACTATGGCTAATGGAAGTTTTGCCATTGACTTCAATGGGAATAGGTTTTGGGGTCTTAATCCTGTTCTGAGATGGATGCTCTCTGAATACAGGTAAAAAGTGATGTTGCAAGTTCCATCCACTTGCATCAGATCTGAATGTAGCTCTCCTAAAAGCAACATTTAGAATCTCTTAACAATATGAACAGCTTCATTTGGTTTCTTGGCCTAATAAAGGGAAGCTGTAATAATGATAGAAACATTTTTGTTTTCTATTTTATGTATATTAACTTTCTTTTCCTTTTTGGAGGTGCACTGGCAGATGAAGACACAGCTGAACAGATCAGCCAATGTGGGGCCCCAGGATTGCTGATGAGGCTAAAATTTGAACTAGCACTCTTCACCCTTTGGAAGGATGCAAGCAGGTTTGAGGGGCCCCGTTTAGCAGTAAACAATCCTTGCATCATCCTAGCAATAATTTTTGTTTTTCAAAGGACCTTTTTAGCTACTCTTCCCTGTTCCCAGGTTACTCAGATTCCCTACAGAGAGTTAAAAATAGCTACTTTTTTTGTCTCCCCTTCTACCTCACCTGTCCATTTTCAGTGGAGGCTAAGAACATTTAAAAATAGGCAGGTGAAAATGGCTTATAACTGTACACTGAGGGCCAATTTACAGAAGTAGAAAGAGATCATGCTATATCTGTTTCATGGAATCCTAGAAATGTTGGGCTGGAAGGAACCACAAGAAGTCATCTAGTCAACCCCACCATGCTGAGGCCGGACCAAATACACGGTCATACTGATAACTCTTACTCCGTGTGTGATCCACTATCATCCCCAGATCCTTGAGTGCTACCACCTCACCAATTATCCCGCACTTTTGATTTTTCTTTCGTAAGTGTAGCGTGAGTCACCTTGCAATCACCATCCTTCTCCAAATAAGACTGGATGCAACTCACTTCAGAGTTGTCAGTGTGGCTCTTTAGACTGCCAGAGAGGTCAATATGAGAAAACAAGTCATTTGCTCTTTTTCAAAGGCTGAGGTTGCTTCCACAGTACTCTGTCTTGTTTGGTTTAGGAGTCAACTGTTAATGGAACAAGGAACCAAACCTGAATTTCTCATAGGCAACACAGAACTCTGTGTTGAAAGTTGTAAGCATGAAATAATAGCTGTTTCTCTATTTATGCTCCTGTAATTAAGAACTTGGATTTGTTGAAATAGACTTTTTTGGATAAGAATGGACTTTTTTGAAATGGAAAAATTAATGGAAACTTTTTGTTTCTTCTTCTTCCTCATTTGTTCAGTGAAAGACTAACCGAATAAATAAAAAAAGGTTTCAATCAACATATTTAATTTGTTAAAGGCAAAAAGAAAACAAAAAAAGGAAGAAAAATCCTCACTTGCTTTGCTTTAAAAACAGGCATAAAAAGTTAAAAATATTGAGAACTCTCAGCATACAGTAGTGAAGTGACTGAGACAGAGCAATCTGATTGGATATTCAAATGTAGTATGTAAATGGTGTCCTACTAATCCAGTCTTTGGCTGCATCTAGATTGGCATGATTTTCCAGAATTGCTTTTAACGGAAAAGTTTTCCATTAAAAGCATTTTCAGAATAGAGTGTCTAGATTGGCATGGACGCTTTTCCGCAAAAGCACTTTTTGCGGAAAAGTGTCCATGGCCAATCTAGATGTGCTTTTCTGTAAAAAAGCCCCGATCGCCATTTTTGCGATCGGGGCTTTTTTGCGGAAAACAAATCTGAGCTGTCTACACTGGCCCTTTTGCGCAAAAGCTTTGCGTAAAAGGGACTTTTGCCTGAACGGGAGCAGAATAGTATTTCTGCAAGAAGCACTGATTTCTTACGGTAGGAAGTCAGTGCTTTTGCGGAAATTCAAGCAGCCAGTGTAGACAGCTGGCAAGTTTTTCCGGAAAACGGGCTGATTTTCTGGAAAAACTGGCCAGTCTAGACACAGCCCTTCTGTTTACCAAACTTCTGCACCAATGGGAACAATTGGAGCTCGGCTGCCTCTTTCTCCATTACGTTCAACGTTACCATTGAAATCAGTGGGACTACTGGCATAAGCGAGCACTATTCAAGTGAGTAAGGGCAATAAGGTTGGTACCTGGCTATAGACAAGATAAACAGGCCACAACTGTAGAATAAGGAGCGATGGAGCACCTTGGGGAGCTCATTTGCCTGGTCTTGCCACCTCTGATATGGCTGTCCTTGCAGCCTCTGTTCTGGAGATTCTTTCAACCTTCCATTCCATTCTGACTTCTCCCTTGTGTAGGACTGCCTGCCAGTAGCCATGGCCTGCAGAATTTATGCAGGCTCAAAGTAATATAAATGTTTTGTGCTGAATTTTGGGCTGTAAATATTTCTTTAGAATTCAATATTTTAATCCAACATATCATGTGTGTGGTTTATGTAAGTGTAGCTTTTGTGATGAATGCAATTGTATGTGAGTATATTTATGTAACATAAAAGAAAGTATAGTAGAAGAACATTAGGCTTGCAAAAATCAAGCACTCAGAAGTCAGGAAATGCCAGAATTGAGGTTGCCCCTACAACCTTAACTTACCCCCAGTGCATATATACTATGATTACACATTATTTTTTTCCATAGGATCCTAGCTTTATTCAATAAATGGATAGTTTTTCCATATTTCTATTTAACGTACAGTTGAGATTATCCATCATTTTCCATGAGAAAATCCTTGTTCAGGATGTTTCTGAGTATTTGGCTTAGGTTGAATTTTTTAGGACAGTTTCATCTAAAATAATTCAGCAACTGTCTGAGAACAATATTAGAGAAAATATATTGTTTTGCCCATGTAAGAAAAAGCAATTTCTTTTTTCTTCTGAGAAGCAACTCTGTACTTTGGAGCAAAGGCTTGGTGTTTACTAGGGCTGTGTCCAGACTGGGGTTTTTTCGAAAAAACTTCACCTGCGTCTAGACTACAGCCGCGTTCTTTCGAAATTAAATCGAAAGAACGCGGCTTTTCTTTCGACGGTGGTAAACCTCATTGCACGAGGAAGAACGCTTTTTTCGACGGAGATCCGTCGAAAATAAGTGAGTGTGGACGCGGGGAGGCCATTTTTTCGAAAACAATGGCCTCCAGGAAGAAGCCCTGGTGGACAATCTGGGGCATGCCTTGCATGTCTCTGGTTCCTGTCTGCAGCCATTTCTTAAAGGGATAGGCACCCTCACAGCCACTTGTGGCAGCAAAGCAGCCAGAGCACACGGCTGGTTAAGTGCAGCATGTCCCAGCCCCAAGACCCTCCTGGCCCTTGTAGAGACCCTTCTGGGGACCCAACCAGGAGCTCCAAACGCCGGGCACCGTTATGGTCTGGGCCAGAGCTCAAGACCCTTCATGAGCTCTGGGGAGAGGAGGAGGCCTTACAAGCCCTAAAAAGCAGGCGGCGAAATGCAGACATTTATGGCCGCATGGCAGAGGCCCTGGCCCAAAAAGGACACTACCCCCGCACCCAGGACCAGGTGCGCTCCAAAGTGAAGGAGCTGCGCCAAGGATATGTGAAGGCCAGGGAGCATAGCTTCCGTTCTGGGGCAACCCTCCACTCCTGCCCTTATTATACTGAGCTGGACCAGATCCTGGGTGGTGGTGGTGAAGCACGCACACCACGGCGTCTCGTGCAGTCAGGCTTGGCGGACCCTGTGGTGGATGCGCCAGAGCAGGACCCAGAGCAGTCTGGAGACGGGGACATGGTGCCAGAGGAGGACAGTGAGGAGACGGCGACCCTCACTCTGGAGCCAGTCACACAGACCCCAGAGGCCTCCCAGGTGTCATCTGACGCCGGAGATGAAGCAGCAGGTGAGTGCAGTGAGGTTGTGTAACACCTGGAGGAGGGGAGAGGAGGTGGGTGCACAGTGGGTGATGCACAAGGGAAACCTGTAATGCTCAGGCTGATGCCCAGGTCACACACGGTGTTACCTTCAGAATGTCTGATTCCCCTGTCTCAAGGAGAGGGCATGCCCTTTTGGACAGCTATTGCACACATGACTGATTGTGATAGAAATGTAGCCGTGTTACTCTGATCTGAGGAAGTGGGTCTTTGCCCACGAAAGCTCATCCCCTAAGAAACCATCCTGTTAGTATTTTAAGTGCTACATACTCCAGTTTTTTATGACTGATTGTGTCTTCCTCTTTTCCTCCACAGCCGGACCAGCCATGCAAGAGGGCCGCAACACCCCAGCCCCACCTCCTTCTTGGGGACATGGGAGCTGCAGACACAGGCGTGTGTATGCAGACATCCTGAGACAGCATGTGGAGGCCATGCAGGAGCTCAACAACATCCTGCAAGAGAGGGCGGAGGCAGAGGATTGGTGGCATGACCGGCTGATGGAGGAGCTAGTCCGGCAGCGCACGTCCCTGAGTGCCACTCTCAGGGAGGTCTGCGGCTTGCCTGCTCCTGTGCCTGGTCCTGCTCCTCCAGCACCCCATGACCCTGCCCCACCAAACTCCCCTTCCACAGCAGCATCCCTTTCCCCCCTTGGACCTCCCTCTCCCCCAGCCCCCTCAGTCCCTCTCTCCCCCTGGCCCTCCTCTCCCCCAGGCCTCCCAGTCCCAAGAGCACCTATCCGCTGTTATCCAGCCAACCGACAGGCGCACCACCCAATCCCGTGGCCATGGTGGACCCCGAACACGAGGCCCAAGCAGGAGACTGAGATCAGGCAAGCACCGTGCAACCTGATCCCCTTCCCCCCTCCAGGTTTCAAGTCCTCTTCCCCACTCCAGGTTTCAAGTCCCCTTCCCCCCTCCAGGTTTCAAGCACCCCCATCACCCCAGTTAAATGACAAGGAATGTGTTAAACAAAATGTTTATTGTACATAGTTTGGCATGAAAGTATATTTTCTACATAAAAAATGAACAAAAGCTTTTTTATGTTTGCAACAGTTATACTATTTTCCAGTGAGTGATATTTAAAAAAAATAAAACAGAACTTATTTTGAGACAAACCCTGGTGTTTATTATTTCTCCAAACAGAGTCAGGAGATGGGTTGTGGAGGGAAGCTTCTATTGGGCCAGGGCCCAGTCCCCAGGCAGAAGCCCCTCAGTAGAGTCAGTGGCCTCCAATTGAGAATTGCTCCTGTAGGGCCTCCCGTATGCAAACAGCAGACCGGTGAGCCTGGCGGATAGCAGCTGTCCGGGGCTGGGCAAAGTGCCTCTCCTGACCATCAGCACCTGTACCCTGGTAGGAAGGCCTCCCCTTTCCTCTCCACCAGGTTATGGAGAACGCAACACGCGGCCACCACCTCAGGGATGTTGCTCTCCCCCATGTCTAGCTGTGTGAGCAAGCACCGGAATCTCCCTTTTAAACGTCCGAACGCACATTCCACCTGGTTGCGAGCCCAGTTAAGGTGAGCATTAAACTGCTCCTTACTCGCATCCAGGTGGCTGGTGTAGGGCTTCATCAGCCACGGCATCAGGGGGTAGGCGGCATCAGCCACTATGCACACCGGCATGTGCACATCCCCAACCGCAAAGTCGTGATGCGGGAAAAATGTTCCTGCCTGAAGCCTCCGGTTGAGGTACGAGTTCCTGAAGATGCGGGCATCATGTGCCCGCCCTGACCACCCAACACAAATGTCAGAAAACTGGCCACGATGGTCGACCAGGGCCTGGAGGACCATAGAAAAGTAGCCCTTTCTGTTAATGAATTGGGCTGCTCGATGGGGCGGTGCATGGATTGGAATGTGTGTCCCATCGAGCGCTCCTCCACAACTGGGGAAGCCAAGGGCAGCAAAGCCGGCCATGACGCTGTCCAGATCTGCTAGACAGATGAGCCTGTTCAGCAGCTCCGAATTGATGGCCCTCACCACCTGCAGAAAGAGGCAGACAACAAAATGTTAGAAAGGGTGCCTTATCTCTTAGGAGGAGAACCCACCACCCACCTTCCCTCTCAAACACCCCGGGAACCCCCTCCTCAGAACTCCCCCCCCCAACAATTCAGGTTGAGTGGAGGAGCTCCCTCCCACTCACTCCACTTTGCCCTTCCTGACAGTCTCCCTTCCCCCCACCCTAAACTGTGACTGTCCCCAGACAATGACTTACCTCCATCAGGATGTATCCAACAGTAGACCTGCCCACTCCAAATTGGTGTCCCACGGAGCGGTAGCTGTCGGGGGTTGCCAGCTTCCAGAGGGCAATGGCGACCCTCTTTTCCATGGGGATAGCGGGCCGCAGGTGGGTGTCTTGCCGTTGCAGAGCAGGGGCGAGCCAGGTACACAGCTCCTGGAAAATGGTCTTTCGCATCCGGAAGTTGCGTAACCACTCTTGGTCATCCCAGAGCTGCATAACTGTAGCCAGACAGACCAACACCCCATCTCATCCATCTTATTTGCCTCTCTGAAGCATACAGGGCAGAGAAGGAGCAGTAAAATCAGCATAGTCTATGCTGGCTCATCTGATCCTGAGGAGCTGGAAACATAGATATGAGGAGAGAGCGATTAAGGCAATAAGCTGGCCTTGAGGCTGTGAGAACTGCCACCGGCTGGCACCTATGTTGATTCGAACAGTCCCTGGGAGAGGAATTTCCCACTGAGAAAAGAATCCCCAGTAATTCCAATTTAGTTATCTCTCTTACAAGTGTAAATTAAGTTCAAACTCCCTTGTAAGAACTGGTCTCACAAAAGACAGACCAGCCCCATTTGGCACGACAGACAAGAAAGAGAAATACGTGACCCCATGAGTATAAAAGATAGGTCCAGCACACACTCACTTTGAGTGTCATTCTACCCTCTACCTGCTGGTCGGGTTAGGTGTTTGACCTCCCGAGGTTCTATGGGATCGCCCACCTCGTATTTTCGTCTTTCCTAGGAATTGAGGGACCGGCCCTGGCCTGACATGCTGGAGTTGAGAGGCACAGAAGGGGGTAAAAATTGTACCTGGATGTGGTCCTCTGTCTTAAGTGTACACATAGAAAGAGTAAGCTGTTACTTGGTACCATTATTTCTATTTTTCTATCTTTATCTTCTTTGTAACCATTTTTAAGATCTATATTTTGCTAGTAGTTAAGAAATAGAACAATAGCCATTGCAACCATATGATTTATAAGCTTCCTCAAATAAACCTGTAACTGTTTAAGTTTTAACCTGACTCCTTCAGTTGCTGTAACAGGACCAGGCACAATTTAAAAGAACTTCAGCCGGTCTTAAGGGACAGATATAGGGAGCCCTGACCGTCAGCTGACAATAACGAGCCGGTCCCACCAGTCAGAGCTGGTGTCAAGCCTCCAAAAATGCCTGTCCACAAAGAAGTTTGGAGGCAAGGGCAGTGGGGCTGCATGACGGACGATCCCTTCGTAACTCTGGTCTGGGTCCAGATGGGGAAGTAGCCTCATGACTGTGTCATGCAGATGCAGCAACACTTGCAATATGATGGCGTGGGGCCATCACCTGCCCAGGGGCAGCTCTGGTTCCATGCCGAAAAAACGGGTCTAAAACAGAAAAACCTCCAAACAAAAAACCTGCTGGGGTGTCCCGGGAAGCTGAGCACTCCAAACCAGCACTGCAATGCCTTGCTTACCTCCTAGAGGGACAGCGAAGGCAGCTGCAGAAGCAGAGCAACAGGTGTTCAGGGGCGTCCCTTTAACCATGCATCTCTGCAAAGGGCAGGCAGCAGCACCCGGAAGGAAATGCTGCTCTGGCAGAAGCGGTTCCGGGTGGCTTTTAATTTCGAAAGAGTGTCCAGCAGTCAGGACGTGCTTTTTTGAAAAAGCGGATCGATTTTCCGATCCGTGTATTGTAGTCTAGACGCGATTTTTCGAAAGAGGCTTTTTCCAAAGATACTTTTGAAAAAGCCTCTTTCGAAAGAGGCTTGCAGTCTAGACATAGCCTAGGGTTTTCTGGTGATAGGGATTTACCTTTTACCCATAATCATTACATTTGCCCAAAGCTATTCAAACTAATAACCTCCAAAAGAATCCCAGTTGCAAGCTGGATTGATGTCATTGATCCACTGAAGGTTGATCTAGTGGGTCTAGTGAAGACTCACCAATTTCACTGCAGATTGCACTGAACTAGAAGAGTATGATAGGTCGACAGGAAAGTGTCTCCTGTCAAACTTAGTGCAGTGTAGCCACTGCAGTAGGTCAACCTAAGCTACATCAACTCCATCTACATTGTTCATTTAACTGGAGTTGTGTAACTTAGGTTGACTTACTGCGGTAGTATAGACATATACTGGAAACACGGCATAAGGACAACTCAAAAGAAAATACCTATTAATAAAATTTCCAGACAAATTTTATACACTCAAGAGGCTCTGACGGTTTCAATATGCATCAGAACTTCTGAGTACCGCTCAGGCCTAGACCAACCCACCCCAGTCCATATTCCCACCCCACCCTTTTCTAAAAGAGAAACAAACTTGACTTTACACACCTTTTACTCAGTTGTTTGATTAAAAACTACAGGGGCTTCTTCCTTGATTTTTCTTCTGTAAACTTGACTATGTTAACATTGAACTCAAGTTTCATAGTAAAGTGACTGTGATACATCCAACACACCTAAGACACAGACAGCATTGAACTATTCTAGTGGCTTTTTGTGATACCTTGGATATTATATCCAACATGGCCACAATTAAAGGAAGATGTGCCTATAAAAGGGGCTAGTCAATAGGTTGGAGGCAGTTCATCAGAGTTAGCCCCAGCAAGCCACCGGCGCTTTATTTACTTGCACATCTGTAGGTATAGCTGCTTGCAATGTCTGTTGGCCTCCGATCACAATTTCTGGCCAATGGAAGCTGTGGGAAGCCATGCGGACCAGAACACTGCTTCCTGGAGTGCCCAGTAGTGATCCATGGCCAACGGGAGTTGCAAGCAGCCCTACCTCAGGATATGGAGGTAAATAAAATTCTGGCAGCCCACGTGCGGCTAACCCTGGCAAACCATGTCCAGCCTGTGGCCTATAACCTCACTCATGTGATCAATGGTAGCCATATTAAAGATAACTAATAAAATCCAAAAAATCCCAATTTGCAGGTGCTCAGTAGAGACTTGTTAGAATTCAAGAGCTAAATTCTCCAAATACATTGTCAACACTGAACATGCTTTAGCCTCATACCACTTCTCCATGCCAATCACCCCGTGGGTTTGCCATCCTACAGAGGAACAGAGCATGTTCAATCCAAGGGCTTTGTAGGTCTTTCGCTGCAGTTACTCCTCTTGCATGGTAGGAGCAGCTTTGGTGCAGGCACCAGAACCGAGAGCAGGGAGACTTTCTCTTTGTGCTCTCAGTGCTCCTTGATGGCACCTAGGAACAGAAGGAGGAAGCATCTTCTTTAAATGCAGAAGCCTGAGGAATGCAGGAAGGACGGTTGAAGGGATTATGGAAGTCAGGGTATGTCTAAACTACAAAGTTAGTTCGAACTCACGGACGTTAGTTTGAACTAACTTTCATAGGCGCTACACTAACGGAGCGCTTAGTTCGAACTAGGAAAACCTCATTTTGCGAGATTAAGCCTAGATCGAACTAGCTAGTTCAAATTAAGGGGTGTGTAGCCCCTTAATTCGAACTAGTGGGAGGCTAGCCCTCCCCAGCTTTCCCTGGTGGCCACTCTGGCCAACACCAGGGAAACTCTTCTGCCCCCCTCCCGGCCCCGGACCGCTTAAAGGGGCACGGGCTGGCTACGGTGCCCGTGCCAGTTGCAACCCTGCCAGCACCCAGCCAGCAGACCCTGCACCTGGCACGGATCGAGCCACCCACCCGATGCCCCCAGCCCTCCCCCTCTTCCCGGGACCAGGCTGACGGCTCCCGGGAGCTTGCCCGGGACCGCAAGAGGCGGGCACCCGCCTGGGCTAGTGCGGACATCATGGACCTCATCCACGATCTCCACACTAGGCACAGGAAAGTGGCCGTCTAGGGCAGGAGAGCTGCCAGCCTGGCCACCCAGGAGCAGGTGTGCAAGAGAATCAAGGGGGTCCACTGAGACCCCCGACCCTGAGCCCTGAGCTTCCAATGGCCGTCCTGGGTCAGACCAAAGGTCCATCTAGCCCAGTAGCCTGTCTGCTGACAGCGACCAACCCTAGGGACCCTGGAGGGGCTGGACCGAAGACAGTGACCAAGCCATTTGTCTCGTGCCATCCCTCTCCAGCCTTCCACAAACTTTGAGCAGGGACACCACTCCTACCCCCTGGCTAATACCACTCCATGAACCCAGCCTCCATGACTTGATCTCACTTCCCTTTAAACTCTGTTCTAGTTTTAGCCTTCACAGCCTCCTGCAGCAAGGAGTTCCACAGGTTGACTCTTTGCTTTGTGAAGAACAACTTTCTGTTACTAGTTTGAAGCCTGCTACCCATTCCTTTCCTTTGGTGTCCTCTAGTCATTCTTTATGGGAACTAATGAAGAACTTTTCTGTATGCACCCTCTCCACCCCACTCATGCTTTTAGAGACCTCTATCCTGTCCCCTCTCCATCTCCTCTTTTCTAAGCTGAAAAGTCCCAGTCTCTTTAGCCTCTCTTCATATGGGACCTGTTCCCAACCCCTGATCATTTTAGTTGCCCTCCCCTCTCCCACCTCCTTTTCCCAGTCTCCCCCAGTTTTGTTCAATAAAGACAGATTCGATTTTGGAAGACACGTTATCTTTATTTTGTACATCAAGAAGAGGGGCTAGGGAAGGGTAAGTGGAAGGAGGTGAGGGAGGAATGGGGCACGAGCCCCCGATGGGAAGGACTGGGCTGGCTCTGCGGGCTTCTGGGGGTGGAAGCTCTCCTGCAGCTCCCCAATTGCCCCCTCTCCCCAGATGGCAGCCTGCGGCAAGTGCAGCCAGGCTGATGGCCGAGTGGTGTGATGTGCCCAGTGTGGGTAGTCCGGGCAATCCAAGCCAGGACTGCTTTGCAAGCGGGGCACCCCTGAGAACTGTCTGTCCGGGGTGGGGGTCGGGTCCCTTTAAGCACAGCCCTCGGCTAGCCTGAGACAGCATCTCCACCCTCTAAGTTCTCCTCTGATGCCCTGCCGGCACTGCTTCCGGCCATCCTTAAACCCAGTTTAGGGTCCACTTCATGTGGACATGCTAGTTGAATTAGCAAAATGCTAATTCGAACTAGTTTTTTAGTCTGGATCCGTTAGTTCGAATTAGCGTTGTAGTGTAGACGTACCCTCAGAGACTAGGGGAAAACAGAAGAGGAGGGGAATAAGAGCCAGGGCATGAGGATGGATATGTTCAGAGTGAGAATGGAGCTGGATCCAACAGGTAGGTAGGCAGAGGATAATCATGAGGTCAGGAGCCAGAAGTGTAGGGGGAGTAGATGGATAAGAAAGGGGGATACACTCAGAAATTGGGGTGGGACGGATAGGAGGAGAGGAAGATGGGGGTGAGCCGTATGGATGGAGTAATACAGAACAGTCTGTAACCTCTAGTGGACACTGCCCTTCAGCAACTGGAATTACACCTAAGAGAGTTATGAGCGTCTGTTTTCCTTTGGTATCAGCAAATAGCTATGACACTGCTGATAAAGAATGTTTCTCAGGCTAGTGATTGGTCCATGTAGAAGATAAATCTCCAAGTGCTACCAAATGCTTCATTAGCTCATGTGTTAAGAGGTCTAGTCTGTAGATCAATGGTTTTCAACCTGTTGTCTGTGGACCCCTGGAGGTTTCCAAAAGGGTATGCACTTCAGTTTGAAAAAAATTAGTGATCTGCAAATGAAAAAAGATGTGCAACCACTACTATAGATCTAACAATCTAAATTGTTGGACACAACGTGTGTGTTCTTTGTTTTCTGGGTACTGTGAAACATCTGAGGATAGATCTGCGGAAGTGCTGAGTGCTCACAGCTACAACTAAAGTGTATTGGAGCTGTGCTGTAAATATGTATGTTGTTATAAAAATGTAAATTGCTCTGAAAAATCAAGTCTGAGCTATCACATGTTGGGCACTCAAAATTAGTGGACACTTTAAATGATTTTGGATGTAATTGATTTGTATCTCAATACCCTTGCAGTAAAAGGAGATAATACAACTCCCACCCAATACAGGGGTTTTGTGAAGAGAAATTCATTAATGTTAGAGAAGCATTCAGATACTTTGGGGAAAGCACTATAGAAAAACCCAGTGTGGGGCTTGAATAGTATGTGGTAAATAAGGCTCGTGGCCACACACCGGAAGTGAAGGTGAAAAATATATATATTGAATAATGGTGATCTCATTCACTGAAGGAGGCAGAGATACTGTGGAAAAACAGTTGTGATCATGTAATTAAAGACTGCATCATAACATATATGCACTCAAAGAAGGCCAAATTAAGGCTGCATAAACCTTAATTCTTGTATTTCCAAACTTGTGAGTGTTTGATTTTATAACCTTAAATTCTTTTCATGGAGGGGTTTTTCTTTGTTTGTTTTTGTATGTAGTATATCTGTTACTTCCTTATAATTTATTTAAGAAAACATTTGGATTGCTTTAAATACCTTATGAAGTTAATTAAATAAAATTAAGTCTAATTAAGTGTCATAAAACATGGTATAAACTTGTTAACGTCAGAGGAGATTTTTAAAAAACATTATCATGTGTAAATTTGACACATCAATTTTTTTCTGAATTTATGTAATAAATAACTATTTTTTAAATCCAAGATTATCTATCAATATGATCTAGGTTTTCCTCAAATTTGAAGCTTGATTACAGTAAATCTATGTTTATTTTTAAGTTAAACAATATCTTCTAATCACTAAGTGCAAATTTTTCAGTTAAGCATGATTTTATATTAACATAGTTTAAAAATTTAAATGTTTGGGTTGTAAATGTAATTAAAATACATACTTGAAACTGTATTCTCCTGCAATTTTAAAAAGCTTGATTGCATTCTACATCTTCCCTGCTATTGTTATACAGTTTCACTACAAGTTGCTGTGTACCAGCCTGTTGTCTATGTCTCCACACATTGACCTTTGTTGTAAGATCTGCTATAGACATCACAAACTCTCACATCAATTTACTACAATTGGATGTGGCATCTTCCAGCTAATTTGATTTTGCAAGAAATGCACCTGGCTCTGTTTTTCCCTATAGAATGTTGAGGGAGTTCTGAGTTCTCCCAGATGCCATCTATCTGAGTAGCCCATGTGTTTTTCAAGGTCTAAGCAGTTTGTCTTCATCTCCCAAAATACAACCCATTACAAAAGGAGAGTAAGTGAATTATTTATTATAAAGAGAAATTTGATTGTAGGTGGGAAAAAACCCTAAAATGCAGCTATATTTTAATGCTTTCTTTTTTCTTTCACACTTCCATAAAAATTGTCATTAAATTGTTTGAATGCGGCAATATGGGATGACCTTTTGTAAAGTGAGGTTTTTCAGATTATATACTGTTAGGAATCAGGTAGCAAGAAAATGAACAGGATGATCTAAAAGATTTTCCCTCATTTCATTTTGTTATAGCTTCTGTTGTTAACATTATTTAAGTATATACATTTTCTAAAAGGAAGCACTATTCTCAATATTACTTAAGTTTAGAGAAATTACTCAAATGAAATCACTGAGTACAAAATGAATGTCATTTAAAAAAAAAAGTCACATTATCTACCAGTGTAAATTTATGAAGTCTGGTTGACATCAGTGGAGTTGCAATAACATTCACCAGCAGAAAATTTGGCCCATAATATTATCATTCTAATAAGCTTCTTTTTTTGGTTTATGGTTGGCTTCTTTGGTTTTTGTTTAAAGATAAATGAAGCTATAAACTATTTAAGTCAATAAACACATTGGCATAAAGTATTTAATATATATTTATCTCCTTTCATTTTGTTGTGAATGGATAACCTGGCTGTTCTTGAGAGAGAATTCTGTGAATACCCTTTATCTAATCTGTGTTTGGCTCATGTTATAACTGTTGTATTTACTTGTCAATTGGTTGATTGTACCTGGAGGACCAATCCAGTTCTACGGAATTGGAGACCCTGATCCTCCATTCTCCAAGAAAACTTCTGCTTAAGTGAATGGGGGCCCAATTCTTGTCCTGAAAGATACAAGTAATCCTTATTGAAGTCAATGGGCGTTCCCCAGGGCCTGCAAAGGAGCATGTAGGGGTGTCTATTGGGGAAAAGCAAGCCAAAAGTTTTGAGTGTGACTTCAGACCCTCTTCCCCCTACACTTTGTGGAGACATACTAGGTGGTATCACTGCAAAAATAACAATGTTCTTTTTAAAATATAAGTGTGTCAATGTCTAAAAGATTTTTACACACATAATTAATTGTTAAGATGATTGGTGGTACTTTGAAAGTCTTAAAATAACAAAACAGATTAATTTTACCAATGAATATGTTGCTCTACATAATTAGAACTATTAAATCTTTTTATATATATGTAAAAAGAAATACTGCATTAGAGTTAGAGTTGGATGAACTACAAATCTTTGATTGATTTATCTGATCCTTCTGACTGTATGCACAAACTCATGTACACAGAACATGGTTCTTAATAATTACTGAGCAATATTTTTAAACATTTCAAATTCTGTTCTAAAATGCTAGACAATGTTGAAATCATTAGGAAGGCATTTTCTACCCATTATGGAATGTAATTCAATTTTACAACCACAACAAAATGCATAAATAATGTCTGTAAATGACTTTTGTTTTCATATCACTTAAAAGCCTGAGAAATAAACATTTCTGTTTTGTGTGGGAAAACAAATACCCACAAGTTTGCAGTGAAGTCTAGATAATGCACTGTTTCAGAACTATCTACAATGGTCATCGTTTTCTTTATCAATGTCTATACTTTTTTTTCTTGTAGAATAATCTTTGTTAGCAATGGTTTCTCTTTTAAAACCATTTGTCTATAATTTCCATTTACTGTAGTGACACCTAATGGTGGGAGAAGAATTGATTTTCTGCAGCCTTCTTTGCTGCTGAACAAAGAGGTTTCTGCATTTTGAACTAGTGGGGAATGTACTGATTGTTTCCCCTTTCCTCTAAGAGTAAACACTGAGACTGCTGTGCTCTGGAAACAATCATTCAGCTGCAGGAACAAAGCACTTAAACCAGAGGTCTAAAGCTAGGGCCTTTAGAAATCCAAAGACATAGCTTGGTAATTTTTTGATATGCTTGTAAGTGCCAGGGATCTGTTAGCAGTAGACAGAAACAGTCATCTATTGTAGGTTATCAATAACTTAAGTAACATAGGAACTGTTCACAACAGATGGTCATGGACTCTACATCTGGAAGGCTCATGCTCTGGGGGTTAACATTTGTGAGGGATTTTTTTTAAAGTAACCGATGTTTCCAAAAGCTGCTAAAAGTGAGATATTCAGGTTAAGAATAAGTTGGTAAGATGTATGGCAAAGATGTTCAGAATTTGCTTCTATATAACAAGCTTATAAAATGCCTCTTTATGTTGCTAAAACCAGCTGGGTGAAAGCTAATCAAACAAATGCAATTATAGAGGGGTGTAAGTCTTATTAATGTATTAGGAATTCTCAGGGTGTCATTGGACCTTTCCAGATATGCTGCTGCATAATGAGAACAGGCTAACCTGCATCAGGAAGCCAGTCAGGACAATTTTTCCTTTTTCTCTATCCGATAATCTATATAACATCTACTTGATGTGGATTGAGAGGAGTAATAGATTGAATAGGTTCCTGTTCAAATTCAGACAACACGTAGTTGATCTTTTATTTTGTAATAGATGCAGCCCAGCCTAACCCTGAAATGACAGATTTCCAGTCAACCTTACTGGGAACCTTCAGACACACAGAAAGCAAAAAGTCAGGCCCTATATGATTTTCTGATGTAGTCAGGCAATGCTGTAATGGTGAGAAAGTGACTTGTATTCTGAACTCGCCACGTCCCAAATACAATTTTCTGTGCAGATTATTTTTACTACAGTTGTAATCTGCATGAGACAGAGGGTAAACAGCTCAGGGAATGTGTATGTTTAGGCACATTGATTCTTGGACTCTATACCCTCCCCCCCCCCCCATGCTATTTTGGATTGCAAAAAAATATACTGTGAACTCCATAGGGAAAATCCTGCTCCCTGTAAGACAATGGGAGTTCTCTCATTAATTTCAATGGATCCAGAATTTCACCATGTGAGTTTTGAGGGAGCCTGTGACAAGTTATGAGCTGTGCCCTGCTAGCCCAGCTCTTCAGATGCATGGAAGGAGACCTGAATTTGATCTACCTATTTGTGGGTGCATACAAAAATAATTTGACATGAATTTGTAAAATCTTTTATTAAAATACTCTGGTTAAAGGTGAACTTTCTTTGCTGTAAGCGTATTATTGAGTCAACGTGGACTTCCACTGTCTTAAATGATTTTCCATTACAAGGGCTCCATGTAGTCCCCTCATTAAGCTATTGCTCTGCCAGAATTCTATCATTTTAAAACAAAATAAAACAGATCTGCATGTCCTCCCTACTTGTAATGACACATTCTCCAAAGGAGGCCTGGCTTGACTAATGGGGGCTATTGTTCTGTCTGTGCATATATTCGGCTCCCATTAATCTAATTAATGAGAGCTACATGCCCAAACAGGAAAAAATTCCAGCCAGTACAGGAAAAGTGATGCAATTTCTCTGCTCTCTCCATTCCAAATGGAGCTCCAAATGCCAAATCTAATGTTTAGTGCCAACATGCAAATTTCTAGTGATTCCTAGAAAATGGGGAATACAGTACTTAAATGTCTGCTATCAGAGGGGTAGCCATGTTAGTCTGAATCTGCAAAAGCGGCGGGGAGTCCTGTGGCACCTTATAGACTAACTTCAGTTAGTCTATAAGGTGCCACAGGACTCCTCGACGCTTTAAATGTCTGGATTACACTTAACTGTATATGTAACTTTTTCATCTCTGATGGATAAGGAAGCCTTTTCAGATTTTTTAATATTCTTCATATAATAGCTAATCCAAAGCTAAAGACCCTGATACAAATTCAAAATAATCTTCATTCTACTTAACTCCTTCATAACAACATCTGTGAGTGACATCAACTGAAAGGCAATTGCTCTTGCCAGAAATTATGAGATACATGCTGACTAAGTACATTGTGTTTCATGTGCTGGTGAATCAAATTCTGCCTGTGTGAGTACACAAAAGGAGGTGAGGGTATGAGAAGCTTTTCCTCCCTCAGGCCCCATGCAGAAGCACATACTCAATATTAACTAGCACTTGCCTCTCCTTAATGGCCAGCAAAGCTGGCAGGCCAAGCATGGTGCACCTTCCTAAGGATATTGTAGTAGGTATGTATTTTCTGTGTGCATGGGAGCTCCCAGAGCTGTTGCATAACCTGACTTTATGTTTATGTGCCCTATAGTGCAACACATATAGAAACAATTATTGTAGGAGCACTTATTATACATATTTCATCTAAACTATTTGAAATCTGCAGTTTCAGAAAGACTGGTCCTGATCCTGCCATCTTTATTCTCTCAAATAATTCTTAAACCAGTAGAACTACTTGCTTGCCAAAAAAGTTGGTCATCATTGTTGTGCTGACCTATGTTATGTCCTATAAATGAAACCAACATTTTTAATCTTTGTAGTTTAACAATAATGATCTATATTTGTGTTTGAATATCTCATTATAAATTGAACTGCCTATTGTTAAGCACTTGGATTTTAAAATGTTGGTCTAGACCAATGTTTCTGAAAGTGCTCCACGGAGTCACTTAGGGTATGTCTACACTAGCCCCCTAGTTCGAACTAGGGAGGCTAATGTAGGCATTCAAAGTTGCAAATGAAGCCCAGGATATTTAACGAGGTGTACCGGTAGTTCGAATTAGAGATCCTAATTCGAACTACCTACTCCGTGCCACGTGTAGCCGCGGGCACGGAGTTCGGACTAAGGGGGATTTAAAAATGGCGGCGCCTGGGAAGATGCAAATGAAGCCCGGAATATTTAAATCCCGGGCTTCATTTGCACCTTTGAATGCCTGCATTAGCCTCCCTAGTTCGAACTAGGGGGCTAGTGTAGACATACCCACAGAAAAACACATTAACTGGCCGCCCCAGTTTGTTTATTTACCAGCGCTGCGGCCAAGGAGCCTCGCAGCTGCCATTGGCTCAGTTTCATCCTTTGCAGCCAACGGGAGCCGCAGGAAACGGCGTGGGCTGGGCCACTGCTTCCTGCTGCTCCATTTGGCTGCAAAGAGCAAAACGGAGCCACTGGGAGCTGTGAGGCTCCATGGCCACGGTGCCAGTAAATAAACAATCCGGGGCGGCCAGTTAATGTGTTTTGCTAAGTGAGTCTGCGAAACAAACTCAGAAACACTGGTCTAGATGACTGGAAGACCAATCTGGAATGGCTGCGTATCAGAGACCAGGTTGGGTTCTGGTTAGGTTTAGTGGCTGGAGCCATGGCAGTCATGCCTACTGGTGAAAGGCAGGCTTGGGCATCCAGAACAGGGGTGGAATGAGGCCAGAACAAGT
Source organism: Pelodiscus sinensis (assembly GCF_052426305.1). Lineage (NCBI taxonomy): Eukaryota > Metazoa > Chordata > Testudines > Trionychidae > Pelodiscus > Pelodiscus sinensis. The sequence continues at coordinate 45,192,328 of NC_143055.1, forward strand.
GTTGGCTGAAGCAAGGTCAAGCTAAGGCTTGTGGAGTTTGTTACCAATATCAGCAAGGGGATAACCTCAAGCTATGAAGCAACACTGGGATGTGCTGAGATATGATCACCAGACCAGCTTCTAAGTTGTTGATTGGTAGGGACCTAGTACAAGAATGACTCAGCATATGTTGGCTGAATCTGTGCCACAAAATGCTTCTGTTGAGGCTGAGGTCAATGTTCCCTATACTCTTTTCATCTGTGCATGGAATAAGTTTTCCTATGTGCACTGAGGCATGTGCGAAAGTGCACCACCAGTAGAAACAAAAACCTAGCTGCTAATCAGATGGGCGGCATTTGAATCTCTCCTAAGTGTCCGCACAAGCACACAGCTTACAGGAACACTGGTTGAGACACCTATATGGACTGATGATAGGAAGGTGTAAAATACTGGTCATGAGGCATGTTGTTTCCTTTGGTAGGAAAACATCCTTCTAAGGTGGCAGGAGAATGAAAGATGCATGGGCGTACAGAAACCAGAAGCTGCCACAGAATGGAAGAGAGACTTGTACACACTGTGTGCACTTTGTAGAGAAAACACAACTTACAAAATGGTACAACAGCTGCATTATAACAAAAATTCATCTTCTGCACTCTGTGCAAGAAGGGGTTTGACAAGCTGACCTCCTGTTGGTTGCTTGTGTGTAGACTACATATGGAGGGAGATATCGCTTCCACTTATTAGCTCCTGCTTTCCGAACCTCTCCAGTCTCTCACGCATCGCCCTGGGCAACTGTTTATTACCCTACTCTGTTGGTTTTTAATATAGAACAGGGTGGACAAATGCTGGCCCATAATTGGGATCTGGTCCACCAGGGTTAGCTCATTGCAGGCTCCCACCACTATATTTACCTGCACGTCCATAGGCACCAGCAATCATAGCTCCCATTGGCTGTGGTTCACTGTTCCTGGCCAATGGGAGCTGCGGCAAGTGGTGTCCCAGTCTACTCTGCTTCCTGCTGCTCCCTTTGGCCAGGCACAATGATCTGCAGCCTATGGGAGCTGCAATCGCCAGTACTTGCAACTGTACCAGTAAATATAGAGGCAGTTGCTTGCTAGAGCTAACCCTGCCAAACCGCTGTCATGGTATTGCCTGCCCCGATCTAGAACATATCATGAACACGGGGACTGAACTCGATGACCTCTCAAGGTCCTTTCCAGTCCTAGTATTCTATGATATACATGGGTCTGATCTCAGTGGCTTGTTTATGGCTTTTGCAGGACAATTGGGCCTGGAGACAGTTTTGTTCAGCCATGTATTCTTAGGGCTTCTGTTTTGGGGGGTTATTAATTTCATTGTGGGGGTTTCATATTAACAATATGTGTGTTTAATGTGGATGTCCAAAAATTGAGGACTGGGGATTATTTCTATATACTGTAATGCAGGGATGGTGCACCTACAGCCCCCAGCTTACTTGGATCTGCCCCATAGTGAGGCCTGGGGCTTCCCCTGCAGCTACGCAAGCCAACACTCACAGTACAGCCCAGCAGTAAGTCCCCAAGCCTCGGCTAGAAGCACTGGGCTGAGGGTGAATGAGGTGAGTGTCCTCTTTTTGGGGGGTAGAGGGCGGAGGGAGAGCCAGGTCAGTAAGTTTTGTTTTGTTTTTTGGCTTCTCACTTGTGTGTAGCCCCCAACTGATTTTTCTGTGGGTCAGTGGCCCCCAACCAAAAAAAGATTCCCCACCCCTGCTTAATGAGGAACATATATTGCTCATTATAACTGTATGTACTGTACTGAGTAATCTCTTTGTAATGTTCCCTAGTGCACTTTCACATATAGGTCGGACCTTCCTGGTCTGGCATCCTCAGGACCTGAGTGGGCCCGAACCATGGAGTTTGCCAGACAAGGGGAGGTCAAGGCTCCCTACCTGGCTGGCTGTAGGCTCTCTTCCTGGCTGGGGCTGTGCTTTCTGCTGCCTGCTGCTGCCTCCAGCACCCCATCTGGCCAGCTCTGGCTGGGTTTGTGTCCCCCCCAGACTGTGTGGCCAGTTGCTGCCCCTGCTGACTCCAGCCTCATCCGTTTCTGGTTGCTGGTCCCACTTCCTCCAGCCCCGGCTGGGGCTCTGCTACCCCAACCAGTGCTGTGCTTTCCACTGCGCCAACTCCAGCCAGGGCTGTGTGCCAGGCCACCAGCCCTGCTGCCTCTAGCCCTGGCCAGGGCTGTGCTCCCTACCATGTTGGCCCTGCTGGGGCTGCGCTTCTGAACCTTGCCAGCTGGGGCTCTCTGGTCCAGAAACATCTGTGGTCTTGCCAGACCACAGATGTTGCTAGACCAGAGAGTCCTGGATTTTAGAGGTTCAGTACCATTTTGAACAGCACTACATTAAAGTACCTTAAGTGCACACTGGTAAGGTTTACACATAGCAATTAAAATGCATTTATAGAGGAGGCCTAAGATATCTAATATCCATATCTGTTGTTTTCTTGTGTTTATTAGATAAACATTGGTTGCTTTGTTATTTTAGTTGTATTTTGTACTGAGGGTGTCAAATGGGTGTTTATGAGTTAAAAGTGAAAATCTGAAGCACTTTGTATAATGCACTAGATCAAGTGAAGAGTGCTTCAGAACTCATTTAGGAATTATATGTGAAAGCTTTGTGGAAGTGTATGTCAATAAGAGGCATCTGAAGAATGAACTCCATACGAGGAAATAAAGGAACAAAATACAGTAACATTCTGGCAGAGCTTCTACTAGGCAAATCTCCCAGCCTACTGGTAGCTCACTGAGGCTTTCTTATGCATATATCCCATTAAGATCAATGGCCAATTACAGTATTCTGCTCAGGTATCTGTCATTGACTCACACTGGATCCTTCTAGTACCTAAAAGACATGACCAAAAAACAAAACAAAAAACAACAACAACAACAACAAAACAGGGAGAGGGGACTAACATGAGATGCCATGGGACTAACATGAGATGCCACATAGAATTATTTGAAATGACTGAATAAAATTAAAAGTAGTGATGAATGAACCTCAAAAGTTCAGATAGAGTTTAGAATATCCGGGGGTTGATTGGACTAAACGTAGGTCTCCAGAAATCATCTCAGTGAACCAATTAAATAACTAATTAATAAAGGAAAGGAAGTTTAAAATATTTTTATTTACTTCAAAAATACAATTTTAAATAATTTAATCAAAGAAAGGCCCATACATTTAAAAGCAATTTAGGAAACCACTGACCACTTGGTACTTTTTTGCTGCTGACAACTATGCTGTGGCCCTGCAGGTCCTAGCAAAAATACAATTGTTGCATGGCAGGAAACAATATGTTATCTTTAACATGGCTACCATTGATCACATGAGTGAGGTTATAGGCCACAGGCTGGACATGGTTTGCCAGGATTAGCCCCACGTGGGCTGCCAGCATTTTATTTACCTCCATATCCTGAGGTAAGGCTGCTTGCAACTCCCCGTTGACCACAGATCACTACTCCTGGCCAATGGGCACTCCAGGAAGCAGTGTTCTAGTCCGCATGGCTTCTCACAGCTTCCATTGGCCAGGAATGGTGATCGGAGGCCAACAGACATTGCAAGTGGCTATACCTGCAGATGTGCAAGTAAATAAAGCACCGGTGGCTTGCCAGGTGTAAACTCTGGTGAACTGCCTCCAACTTATTGTCAAACCCCTTTTATAGGCACATCTTCCTTTGATTGTGGCCATGTTGGATATAATATCCAAGGTATCACAAAAAGCCACTAGAATAGTTCAATGTTGTCTGTGTCTTAGAGGTGTGTTGGATGTATCACAGTCACTTTACTATGAAACTTGAGTTCAATGTTAACATAGTCAAGTTTACAGAAGAAAAATCAAGGAAGAAGCCCCTGTAGTTTTTAATCAAACAACTGAGTAAAAGGTGTGTAAAGTCAAGTATGTTTCTTTTAGAAAAGGGTGGGGTGGGAATTTGGACTGGGGTGGGTTGGTCTAGGCCTGAGCAGTACTCAGAAGTTCTGATTCATATTGAAACCGTCAGAGTCTCTTGAGTGTATAAAATTTGGCTGGAAATTTTATTAATAAGTATTTTCTTTTGAGTTGTTCTTACTCCAGGTTTCGAGTATATGTCTATACTACCGCAGTAAATCAACCTAAGTTACAGAACTCCAGTTAAATTAATAATATAGATGAATTTGATGTAGCTTAGGTTGACCTACTGCAGTGGCTACATTGCACTAAGTTTGACAGGAGACACTTTCTTGTCGACTTACCATACTCTATCTTCTAGTTCAGTGCAATCTGCAGTGAATTTGGTGAGTCTTCACTAGACCCACCAAATCAATCTTCAATGGATTGATGACATCAGTCCAGCTGCAGACATGTGACTGATAGCACCAGCAAGTTCAACTATGAAAAATGTTGTTATTCATATGTTTCAGAACATTCAAAGGGTTCAGTTTGGCTTTAGTTTGGAAAATGAGCAAAGATTTGGAGGATTTCAGTTTTCCTCAGTTTAAAAAGATGTTTAACTGAGTTTTTTTCTGAGCTGCAGATTTTAGTGGTGATCCTTTGATACCAGAGGGCTCCAAATAAAAAAAAAATTCAAAGTGTGGGGAAATTCTAGCTGCAAAGAAGATCAGTGCTCCTGATTGGGATGCCACCGTAGTAGTAGTAATAATAATAACTAATTAAAAATTAGGATAATATATTAGCTGAAATATTATTACATTAAGGCTCATTTTCTCTCCTGAACCAAAATTGGCTTGGCTTAGAAGGCAGGGGAAATTGAGGAATTCAGGAATGGCTCCCTAATTATCAAGCTGCTCAATGGCCAAGATGAATTAGAGCAGTTTAGGAACTGCTTTAATTTCCATCAGCTTGCTGTAGTCCCCAGGGCACCACCTGCCAGCTGAGAATTGGTGAAGCACAGGTGTTTTAGGTTAAGCTTCTTGAGGCATTCTGCCCCAGGGTGGAGAGGGCAATTGGTATAGAATTATTTTATACCATGTGACAGCACCCCCATACTGGGGGCTAACTAGTTAGAGCTAATTATTGCACCTCTTAAGCAGCATTAAGTGACTGGTTCTGAAGGAGGAAATGTATCCTAAATCTTTGCACTCCAGTAACTCAGTGTTAAGGCATTTAGTTCCAAATGCAGGAGTTGCAGTGGGAGCATTTACAATACTTTTCACAAAACCATGTTAAACAGACAATGTCTGGCAAATGACCTCTCATGACTCTCTTTATATCTTGGGGAAATTCTAAAGAGTTTTATTTTAACTGTTTGCATTTATAAGCAAAGTTATTTGCTTTCAAAGCTCTAACTCTTTCAAGTAAAACTGTTTTTGGGGTCCAAATTTAATTTTAAATTTTGTGGTGGGTCAGAAGGAGTTGGAACTTTCTTTAAATTCCAGTTTCTTCCCTGTGAGGAAATTACTTATTCACTTTACTCATGAAATCGATATTCCAAAGGTCAAAACATCCAAAATAAAAAGATCTTGTTTCAAATTCCTCTCAATAACAAAAAAGCCTCTGAGAGCATTCACTGTTAGCCCGTATATTTAACAAGAATATTTTTAGTCTCTTTTTACTTTACTTTGTGAAAGTAAATATAATGGTACAGGTTTGCTAGATACACAAAGTCACAGGAAAATGGAAAATTTGGTTAGGGAATGCATTAGTGTAATTTTACCCCAGCATTCTTCAAGACTCAAAAAGCTAGTGCCATATTTTTATTAATTTTTTTTAATAGCAATCTGAGACCAAGCAGTGGCAAGCATTTTCTTTTTTGGGGTGTAAGTTAAGAAGTTGGAGAACTTCAAAAGATTACGCAATGGGTTAGCGATTTCTTACAACAAAAAATAAATGAATGTTTGTTCTATTGTGAAAAAAGAAACCTATACTCCTCTTTTTGTTATCAAGCAAAAACCACAGAGCAAACTGGGGCCTGATCCAAAGCCCACTGAAATCAGGGGCTGCTATTGTACACAATAGGAAACATAAATACTCAAATTTCTAATGCTAACAAGTAAAAATTGTATTATATTTCATAGAACATGAATGTTAATATTCTTTTAATTAAACACACTTAAATGTGTTATGCTTTAGTGCTACATAAACTATTTAGCTAGTCAGCTTTGTGTGCTTTTAAATAATGTTGTCCCACCACTATTTCCAATTAGATATAAATTATGCTCTAAATACATTATTTGTCATCTATTTAAGGTTTTGTAGTTAATTTTACTTTAATTACATATATTGTGTGGTAGGATAACAGTATCTCAAATCTCTTCACTGACCATTATTTCCAGTAAAACATATTTATGTTTCCTTTCCCTGCAATGTAATAGATGCTTTTAGTTCATGTGGCTTATAATTAAAAATGCAAATAACAAAATGACATTCTCAAATTTGGACAAAGAGAGGCTGAACCAAAGCCCTTTAAAGTCAATAGGACTCTTGCTGTTGACTCCAATGGGCTTTGGATCAGCCCCTAAAGCTTAGTCACACATTAAATATGTAATGGAAGGATAGCAAAAAAATTAAGTTGTGTGCGTATATGCAGAGAATCATTTGATTTTAGTAGGAAAAATGAAGAAAATAGCTATGTACAACAGCATGCATTTCTGAATTTTTTAACAAAATGTAGAGAGAAAATAGTATTATAAAAAAACTCTAATAACTTATATGAAACAAATACATTTTGAAAAAATATGTTAGAGTTGTCATGTTACATAAGACCTGATTCTGCAGACTCTTAATCATGTGGCTGGTCCCAATGCTTCCAATGGCTTATTTGAGTGGAAATAGACTATTTCAGATTTGCAGGATCAGGCCCAGAGATAATGAGAACATTGCATAGATAAAACTCATATTCCTGCCCCTTTGCTGTAACTTGTACTTACAGCATTACAGACCTGATACATTTTGTATTTAACTTTGTTCTGTAGCTCACCGCCACTGTGCTTTCTTCAATTTCTCTCTATTGTGGATTTTCTTTCTGAACTACAGAGATCACAGAATTATGTATTGCAATTTTTGTCAGAAAGCTGCCTTGTGTTGGTCAATTATGTTGATGAGAGAGAAATCTTCAAATTGGTAAATAATGACCCTTCAAATTAATATGCATGTTAGCAAAAGATCTTGTATGAGCATTTTCTTGAACCTTAGCAAATCACATTAGAGTCCTCTGCTTTCAAGCACTGAACCTGTATTAAAAATAACACAATTTCATGTAATTCCTTCTGTATTTTCTTTTATCACAAGGGAAAAAACACATTCCCTAATATATTTTATGGGTACACTCTCTTTGTAATATTTCTTTTGCAAAGGTCCTGTTCATATTTGTATCTTATTACTTTTCTTATACTGGATTTATTGATAGTTTCTAACAAAAATACAATTCCAGAATATTTACCGAACAAAACTCGATATAACAGCCCTCAATTCAATTTTTTTCATCAAAATGGAGAACAATAAAGAACTTAAAGTCCTCAGTTCAGACACATAGCATCAAAAAGCCCTATATTGTTAAACGAAATAACTCAATAACAGGGAAGTGATAGATTTTACTTAAAGAACAACATTAGCTTTGTTTACTTTATCTTTGTTTCTAATAATCTAGACTATAACTTTGAGATTTACAAATATTCTGCAACTGAAACATGCATAAATACAATCATATTCTGAAAAGGAGCAAAAACAATGATCAAACACTAAAGTACTTATTGTCTGTTGTTAATTGTCATGCTATATATTCAAGATGAGATTTTAGTGGGGAAAAATCTTATTACAATTGTTTTCAACAATAATTCATTATTGTGCAAGTACTTAATCAGATAAGTACTTTTGGATTTTTTCTAAGAGTTTATGTTCTGATTCATAATGGTTTACTTTTGAAGAACCATTATGGAGGGGTTTTGTTTGTTTTTTTCCACTGACCATTAGGTAACAAATCGATTAAACAACTTTGATTAACAGTAGATTTTTAGTTTCATAGATGGATCTTTTTATTATTTACCTGTTTTTATTCTCCTGTGTATTGCCTAGTGATGATTATAGTTGTTTTAAAGATGATCCTTATTTATAGTATATTGCATCATCCAAAGATACTGTAATGATTTTAGATTTTCCACCTAAATTACAGGGTACTTTCCACTGAAAATGGTAAACAATATTACAAACTAAAAAAAAAAAGTAATCTGATTTCTGGGAAGAGGGAACCCAGTGAAAGATGTGTGCTTTTATAAGGATGGACAATGGAAAGCAAAATAATAACTCCTAACTTTGATTGTTCAAATATATTCTGCAATACAGAGAGCTGCATGCAAGCTGGAGCAGGCATGGGGCAGGAAGGTTAAGTAGAAGAGAAGGCACAATACTTCAGATTGGCAGTAGACTGCAGCAAGAATAATCTAATCAAAACTAAATTAAATTATCTAGTCCCAGGGCAGGCTCCTGGGACTGCTGCACTGAATACTAGCAGTGCTCCTCCTAGACGTTTTTCCCCAGTCAAACTCATATGATGAATGCAGATGAAATTTGAAATATGAAAATCTGAAATAATTTATGGAAGTTGTCAGAAATTTGGCCTGCTTGTGGTGTAATTTCCTCTGAGACGAGGCAGGCTGGCTCATTGCTACTAGTCTCAAAGCAGTTGCTGGTCTTCCAGTGGATGGATCAACCCTTTAAAATGCTCTTCCAGACAAATTACAGCTCATTACAGACAGCCTTGCACCATGCCATTATGTCAGAGGAAATCTTTTTTCATTTGCACAAATTTGCTTGGAATTCTCATATTTATTTGAGCATCCATTATCGAATCTGAACATTGAATTATCCACAATTATTTTCTGGTAGGCGGATGTTTGTGTATATGGAATAGATGGTGACTGTTTAGTTATAAAAATATTGTAGCATTGCTGAAAATCCTACATATTTTAAACAACTACATTTATATAAAGAATTGTTATATATAAACAGAAAGGTTATTTCCTGTAGATGATTATTTATAAGATGTATTGACTTTCTGAAAAGAATCTTACAGAAAGCAATTCACTTTTCAGTGACTGATTATCTGTCCTTTGTATTTATCACAATTAGAACTTCTGCCTGTGCATGTATAATTTGTGTACAGTCTGGCCCTGTATGAGACATCTCTGACTGTTATTTACTTTAAATTACATCTCGTAATGAACATGCTGTCTCCATTATTGCAGAACTCACATCGTGTACAGCCCCCACCTCCTCTTTGATACACTTATATTAATGTACCTATTTTTAAAGTATATGCTAACATACTGGTGGTGAGAAAGGGAATGGTTATTGGCCTGATCCGGCAGTCCTTAGCTGATTTCAATAAAGAAATATTTAAAAATTAACATGTAATTGTCTCTATCGATTATGTTTCCAGTAGTCTTGGCAAATAATACAATGACTTAACTATAGAGTAATACTGTACTGATTTGTTTGCTGTTGAAGGACCTGATTCTGAAAATACTTGCACTCATGAGTATCTTTGCTGATATTACTAATCATATCAAAGTTAACGTTGATGCTCATCTAGGGTAACTCTGCTTCTGTGGCTATTCTTAGGATTGAGGTCTTAGATTGAAAGATTAAACATAAGGTTGTAGGACTGGCCATACTAGCTCAGACTAGGGTTGTTAAATATCGGTTAATTGAATAGTCGAGTAACCTCATGAATTTTTATTGGTTAGTTGACTATTCTCTAGTTCCCGAGGGCAGGGCTGGCAGACTCTGTATCAGAGGGTGCCAGGTAGGAGCCAATCCACAGCAGCATGGGGTAGCAGCAGCCCCTGTCTGGGGGAGTCTGAGCTCCCAGACCCAGCATGAGCCGGATCTGAGCTGGGTTGCTTGCCTGCCTGGCTCCTAATACTCTTTAAATACAGTGGTGCAGCGGGGGTAAGTCCCAGACCTGGTGTGAGCCAGACTGTGCCGGGCTGCTAAAAAATTCTCTGGCCAGGAGGTTAAGGGAAATGCATGTAGTCTATTGCATTAACCTATAAGCTTTTGCTTATCGGTTAATTGGTTAATCGATTACATTATTACATCCCCAGATCAGACTAGTTCATTATCTACTCCATTTCCCTTTCTAACAGTGGCTAGTACCAGATAGTTTGAAGAAAAGTGCAACAAACCCCATAACAGACAGTTATGAAATAATTAGCCCATCACTTGCCCCTGTCACTAAGGGCCTACACTAGGAAACTATTTCAAAATAATTAAAATTGATTTAATATCTCCCAAAATAACAAAATTGAAATAGCAAGTTCACAACACAGGGAAGCCTCAAAATTAGTCCAAAGTAGACTCTGTTAATGTGGACGTTCTACCTCAACTTAGAGCCCCAGGAAACACTGGGGAGTAATTTGTATAACTATTACTATTCAAAAATTAGTGTTATTCCCCGAGGAGTACAGATTTTGAAATAAGCAGCCCATTATTTTGAAATAATGGGCTTGGTAGTGTGGACGTTCTGCTTATTAATTCAATCTAAGGCGGTTATTTCAAAATAAAGCCTTAGTGTAGACCAGGGTTTAGTGGCTGGTTTATACAGCGTCTCCCCGAATTACGAACGAGTTACAGACTAAACACTTGGTCATATCTTGATCCATTTGTAACTCAGACCCCATTGAGTTACACGCGACCATGCTGTTCGTAAGTGCGGATCGCGTTCGTAACTCGGGGACGGCCTTTACAACAGCTCCATGGGAACTTTGGTCATAAGTGCGAATGGTCATAACTCAACCGTTCGCACATTGGGGAGCGACTGTACTTGAAGTATGAAGGTACAACAGGGTATACCAGCCTCGCACTGAACTAACAGGGTTTAGCCAGGCTACCCTGGGCAGAAGGAGCCCTGTCCCCGCAGCCCTGCTGGGCATGCTCAGACTGTAGTTCAGGTATAAACGCCTGGGGAGAGGTTCAGTCTGGGCTGACTGCTGGAGGAGAAGGACCTCAGGCTAGAGCTCCTGACCAGCAGCAGCCAGCCTCCCAAAGGGAGAACAGCGGAGGCCCCAATGTTGCTTGGAATGGAGTATCCACCAGCGACTACCAGGGAGGCACAGACCCTGAGGATCCAGAGGACCCTGTGACCACATGGGAAGAAAACCCTGCGGAGCAGGTAGAAAGTGGCCCAGGGAGAGTGCAGGAGCGGCTTCTCCCCCTCAGAGATCCCCGGTGAGTTTTGGTTGGATTCCCCACCAAGGGAGTAGTGGACCATTCTGCCACTCACAGGGCACTGGGCCGGGACCCAGTGGAGTAGGGTGGGCCTGGGTCCCCCTATGGGACACAGTCTCATCCCTGAGACTTGGCTCAGAGGATCGCTCAGCCCTGCCTTAAAGGGCCCGTGGTTGACTTCAATAGTGACTCTGGCCAGTGGCCACCCAGCCCTACTTTAAAGGGCCGGTGAGCCACTTTGTTTTATTGCCTCTGGCAATCAGGACAGCCAGCCCCAAGGGAAGGGGCAAGTCTACAGATCATTTATTGGGCACCTGGGGTGGGCTGCGGGCTCAGATAGCCTGGGACATTGGTCTCTACCCCTGGGGAGCGGGAAGGAAGGACCGCCCCACAAGAGGTTTTATCCCTTCTTTAAAATAATGTTGTCTAATCCTGTCTATATAGTCTTTTCTTACCTTGATTAACCTAAATAATATGCTGTCATCTGTAAATTTTGCCAGCTCACTGTTTGTCTCCTCCTTCCGATAACTAATAAATACTTTAATACCAAGCCTACTACAGAATCTTAGTAGATTCCATTTTTGACATGAGTTAAAGGGATCATTTATTCCTACTTTTTACTTCTGTCCTTTAGCCAGTTTCTGATCTATCTTCCCATGACTATTAATTTCCTACAAGCTTTGTATGAGAGTCTCTGTCAAAGCCTATATAAAAATCCAGATAATTAACTGAGCTGGTTCTTCTTTATCCACTATTTTATAAACAAGTTCAAAGAATTCTAATAGACTAGAGAGGGAGAATTTTTCTTTGCAGATGCCACCCTGGTTTATTCCTGTCATATAATATGCACCTAGGTATTTTGTATTTCTAGCTTTACTTATTAAATTAGTTTATCTGAAACTAAACTAAGACTCATGCCTCTGCAATTCTCTGGATTATCCCTAGAGACTTTTTAACAGCTATGTACAATATTTGCTATATTCTAGACATCCTGAGCTATGATTACTCCTTAAAATAACCTATTTTCTTGAAAGAGAATAGATTTGAAATAAATGTGCAGTGAATTCAATGATGCAGAGAACAGCAATACCTGTGTGTTCTATTGTAATACCTTAAATTGAATTGTGAACCAAGGAGAAATCATTTTGCTGCAACCTGAGCTATTTATGTTAAACATACATAATGCTATTAGAACATCAAACCCTAGAGCCACCAAATAATTAAACTGTGAAAGCTCTGAGCTATTTTGTATATGTCCTTAGTTTACATTTTACTCATAATAAATATAAACTGGAATATTTTTTTAAAAGACAGTCACTAGGAAAAAGTAATTGTATGAGAATCATGAATTCATGTTCATTAGCCTCTTTACATCTTTTTGTGTTAAAGTTTAGAACTTGTAAGAAAAGTAACTTTTTTTTCTTTCGTACCATTTATTAGATTCACGATGAAAAAGCAATCACAAGAAACAGGTAGTTTATTTAAATAGTTACAATGTTTCCCTCATCCAGACAATTATTGCAGGGCTAGAATAGGTTGTAGCTTTTCTGCTTCCCTTTGCTGCTGGAAACTTTGTAATACCACTTAAATAAAGAAAGAAGCTGGGTAGGAGATTATTGCTTTCATTGTGCTATTGAATATATGTATTATATAGTCACCCTATAGATTGACACAATTAATTGAATGTGGGACAAGACAAATGTTGTATATGACAGTGGGGTAGTATTGAAAGATGACCCCATATCTAGAAGGCTAAGAATTATGGATCCATTGATAGCTGTTACTGGCATTTTAAAGCATGGCTGTTAAATTTTGCCTGCTGGCTTCTGGCTGCTGGCCTGTCTGCCTGGGCAACAGAGCATTTGAATGGAACTGCAGGCAGCTTTGGAACTTTGTTCTTTCACAATAACTGACCACTGACAGGAGGAGTCTCTGAAACAAGCCCCACAGATCACTTCACAGCTAATCTTTGTTGCTTATTTCAATGACTGCACTTTTGTTGTTAAAGCTATCTAACTGAAATCTTTCAAACTACTGCATATTGTGACACAGCTGGAGAAAAATGTCCATGTGCAAAGAAAATATTGTAAACAAAACTTGGAGTTCCACTAAAATATTCAGCACATGCTCTATGGGGCAAGGCACACAAGTTTTGACCTTAGTGCATTGTCAGCTATCTTAATCCATATTTCGACACTTAACAACAGGTATGGTTCCACATCTCTGAGTATCAGATCTCTTTTATTTAGGTAACTAAATTTGGATCTGGGTAACTAACTTCGGTATCTTAGCTAGAAGTTGTTGGCATAGGTTTTTTATTTCCTTTATTTTATGTATCTGATTTTATATATACATAAATTATACAGTTTTATTACCATGACTATGGGATGACTGCTTTACTCACATACCAACATCAAGTTATGCCAGGCATCACAAATAGGAGGTTGTTAAATCTTTATACAGCAGCACACCTTCATGCTATATATTTTGCAGGGAAATTATTTTAGCAATGTTTCTGGGAGTTTTTTTTAAATCTGTCTGAACTGTTTTTCCCATACTTCTGTCTATAATATCAGTACCATGAGTCCATCTGTGCAGGCCTCAATGGGAGAAAAAAAGTTATAACTGATAAATCTTAGAAACCTCCTAAAATACAGTACCTGAAATTGGTTATCTGTATGTAATAAAGTTGCAGTGTTAATATCTGAGATGCTGTGCCCAGGCTGGAGAAAAAAGCCTGTAAAGTGGGGGATTCCTGGCTGTCTGCAGATAGAGACCAGATTCAGAAAGATGCTTAAGAATGAACCTCACTAAACATGAGTAGTTCCATTGACTTCACAGGCTTAATAATGGTCACTGCTGAATGGGGAGTATAAAGTGTCATTTCTACTTTAGCTGGTCATGAGATTTGTTCTTTAACAGGTCCCTAGACTGGGACCGAATGTTGCCTATTGTGGGTATCAGGCCTGTGTAATTTTGTGGCAGGGAGAGGAGAGATTCCGCATTCTGGAGACACTATAAAGTATTTTTAACTATAGGGTTCTTTTTAAAGATCCCCAGTCTTGGATTATTAGCTGTAATCCTGGTCAGGGTGAATTGGTCAGCAGAGTGCAAGTTAAAGAGCCAAGTGCATGATAAATGGAGTGTTACATGGCTCTGCAGAGTATTACAGTGATATTGGGCTACACACACGTATATTGGCACAGATAAACTACCAGTATGATTTGAAAGAGTCTTAATGGGGTCCTATAAATACACCTTTTCCTTGTCAATAATTATTATAAATAATGGGTCCACTTTCCTTATTCTGGCAAAATTCATGATGAGGACAGAAAAATTGTGTATTCCACTGTGCAGTTTCCACCATATTACTTCCTCCCAAAATGTGCATTCCTTCACCCGGAGAATCCCAAGGGACTAGCAGATGCTTTGGCCACTTAATTTTGTGGATCCTCTGAGATTCATGCAGATAACATGGAGCCCCTGCACCATTGCAGTTTCCCGTGCCATTGGCCTCAGTGGCAATGCTTTCCGCATGGGATTCTGCACCCATAACCTCCTCTGCTGGTCACTGACCATAATTCTCTGTTATTCTTCACCCTTCCCTTCCACTGTTGCATGTATGAGGGAAACAAACACTAAGCACAGAGAAATAGCAAGTTAGGCAATGCAGCTCATTAAGTTACTGAGAGATTCTACACAGGGCCAGCATTATGATACAGAAGAAAGCAACCAGACTCTTAATATCACCCACCCATTTCCTACTTTTGGAGTGTCTGTGGAAGATTTTCTATGTATGCATGTGGGGGTGAGAGGGGAGGGGCAATATGCTGTGGAACTGGCATCTTCCCCCATGTACCTCCATCCTCTTTCCAGCAGGATCCACTAAATATGAGTCTTCTCTGTTTGGAGAAGATGGTGAGGGGATGATCTGGTGTAATAGTTTTAACGGTGATAGGAGGAAACGTTGTTTGGTTGTTAGAGCATTGAACTAGGTTCTGATCCCTGCTCTGACTTTTACTTGCTATGTCAGGCCCGTGTGTGTGTGTGAAAGGTGCAAGTGCACCCTCTCAGGGTCGCCCAAGAGGGGCCAGGGGAAGACAGGAATGGTTCACTGCCGGAGCCTCCCTCCCCCATGATCGGGCTGGCCAGGGGAAAGCTGGAGCTGATTTTCCCCTCTTCTGTCCTGGGAGAAATCCGTTCCAACCATCTCCCAGCCAGCTGGAGCAAGCTTGCTTGGAGGACCATGGTGGGGGGGAGGAGAAGGGTGCTCATACCGTTGATGTCCACATTTACAAAAAAAGCACACACTCAGAAATTCATGCATATGAGCCTGTATTTGTCCTTAACAAATGAGAATGTCATATTAACGGTCAGTTCAAAGATGGTTACTGATTTTAGCTTTGTGAGTACTTTTCCTAGGAAGGTGTGAGCCACATTTTTCAGATGGTTTCAGCACCTGAAACTCCATCTGAAAATTGGTCCCCAGCTGTTTCAAATTACATACTCCCAAACTGTTAGCACCCACTATGAAAATGCTAGATCCATCCATCCACGTTTGTAAAATATGGCTAATACTTACCATGCCTACCACACAGGGATGTAATAAAGCTTAATTGGCTAATGTTATGATTGTAATTTGAGATCCTCAGAAAGAAGGTGCTTTAGAAGTGCTAGATAAGATAGCACTATTACTGTTAAATTATTAATGAAGTATAAAATGCACAGGGATCCTTGGCTCTAGGATGCTATGGAAATGCAATGCAATAATGGTATCAGTGCTAAAAGAAAGAGAATGTAAAGATAAAAGCAGTTAGATAAGACAAGGAGTTCTTTGTAGGAAAAATAAAAGTTTTAAAAAGACAATAGTTTAAACATTTCCCGTTCAAATGGGACAACATCTCCTCCTTTTGGGTTCATGAAATAAATTGCAATGTACTAATAATTTCATTTAACTCACATCTTTTGCCTCCCATTTTTAAAGCATTTTATTATTACTTTGCCAGATAACAATGCTCATGAATGTTCTATTTTTGTTCTGTTCGTATTTCTTAGAGAAGCTGTTCTATTATTTCCCCCTAACTTCCTGGGGTGCAGGAAATTTTGCATAACATATAGTTAAATTATTCTTTTACAGAAAGACTTCTCTTCCCATCAGCTGCAAACTGTGGGCCCAATTCTGAAAACCTTATGATGTGGAGTAATCCCCAGGAAGCTTGCTAGGGGCTGGTCATGTGACTAAATGTTTGCAAAGTGATTCCTGTTAGACTCTGGGACAAATCCTGCTCATTTTACTCATGCATACAGTCCCATTGAAGTTGATGGGTGTTACTTAAATGAGTAAGGTGGGCCAGATTTAGCCCACTGACTTCAGAGGAAATTTTGCCTAAGGGCTGCAGGATTAGTACCAAAATGGATAATTAAAGTGATAGGGATAGACTGTACAAATGAATATCTATCCCATTCTTATAAGCTGATATATTGTTTTGTCAAATCCTAGCTCTGTACAATAAAAAATATGTACATTAATTATGCATTTAAAAACAATACTAAAGAAAATAGATTCAGGAATGGATATTTTGGAATAAATATTTCCAAGATGTTCCTTAATTGAGAAATATAAAACTGACTTTTGCACAGTGCTTTTCATCCCAAAGAATCCCAGTGCAGTCTGCAGCTCTTGGCCTTGTGTACTCAAAGCGGTATTTGATTGTAAATGGAGTGAAGCACATAAGGACTAAAAGAAAAGCTCCTATATTGGGCTATTTCCTGTCATTGATTTATACACAGTTTCACCTTGATTTGGCAATATAGAATTTCTGTTCCTATAGAAATTACTTTGTGCATTATTGAAATGCATACTTAATGCTTCATTATGCAAATACTAGTACCCAGCAACATTGTACTTCTATTGGGCTCCTCCTGGGAGAAAGCATTATGCTCAGCAGGAAGTGTTTATAGATCAGGCTTTATATACCAAGGACAGGCCTACACACAAGTTTGGTTTTTTAAAACCAATTTAAGGAAACTTGAAATTGACCATTCTTCATTTAAAATAAGTGAGCCTTCCTCAGGAGTATGCACTGATTTAACTAACTCCGCTTCCAAACTGTGTCATAAGAACATTAGGAAAAAGTTCCTGTCAGGGTAGTCAAACACTGGAATAAATTGCCCAGGGAGGTTGTGGAATCGCCATCTCTAGAGATATTTAAGATTAGGTTAGATAAATGTCTGTCAGGGATGGTCTAGACAGTATTTGGTCCTGCCATGGGGGCAGGGGACTGGACTTGATGACCTCTGGAGGTCCCTTCCAGTCCTAGGATTCTATAACATGATCTACTTGCTGCTTCTTTTAAACCACTTTAGGCTCCCTGGTTTGCATTATATCTGAAAGCTGCATTTCCAGCAGTACAGTACCCTGCCTCCCTGCTGACACAGGCGCTCAAAGGAAAGAATGCCACTAATTGATTAGCCAACATCACATCACTTCCTATAGCCTCTGGAGGTGGCTTGAGATATCCACCAGGCCTAGCCCCTTTGAAATGTGTGAGAGCAGAGGCCTTCACAGTTCCACTGCTATATAGCGCCAATCTTTCCTATACAATATGCACCCAGGTATGTCTTCGACCATTGGGTGCAGCTGAGGCTTCGCTCCTTAAATGGCCGCATATATTTAAATCTAGTCTCTGTTTTGTATTTTCAGCAACAGTGGTTCGTTCGTGTGCGTCTGCCTGGAGAGACAGAGACACACCGGAGTTGTACGGGTGTGTTTTCATTTCAGCGCCCTTGGGCCCATGCAGTGGGTGGGGATAGGCTTTGCAAAGGCATTCTTTTCTCTGCGAGAGGTCGCTCTCTTCCCCGGTGGAGCGGCGGTCGTCATTAATCACCAAAATGTTCCCCGGGTAAATGGCCAGGTTCCGAGAGGAGGGGAACCCAGCTTTGTCCCGCGCCAAAGCGGCTGCGAACGTTCCGTTTGCACTTTCACTTTCTTCTGCCTCTTTTCTCTGCCCTCCTGTCTCAGCCAGTTCCCTGGAGCGAGTGGCCTAGTCCCATGCTGTGTTCTCAGGCAGCTGGATCTCAGCCCTCCCTCCACGGGAGAGGGGGTGGGGTGGGGTGGTGTCAGATAAGTCCCCTTTCACCCTCCTCACTTCCTCTCCAGCACTCTCCTGCTTCAGGCGGCTGGTGGCTCAGTGCACAAACTGATTAGGTAACAACAGAGCACCTTCCCTCCCTGTTTTCTCTCAATGCGTTTGGGCTACGGCTTTTGAAGGAGCCCAGCCCTGCCACTATCCAGCCATTATGACGGGATGTATGGGGCTTTATCCGGAAAAAGTTCAGCCTTGCCCCTGGCTTCATCAATCATTTAGACCAGTTCAAATCCCCTTCATGGTGTTCCGCCTCATTAAACCCATGCAGGGGCGCTGAAGAGAGGCTGTATGGCTCCAGAATGCCTGTACACTCCTTCTCACCAGCTGATATTGCCGAGATGAAAAAGGCCGCAAAAATATTCAGGCAAAGAATCCAGTAAAGGGAATCGCGCTGCTATATCGACCGACTTCACATATTAGCCCGGGCCGGGAACCTGCCCCAGCTTTTCCTGGGGTTACAGCTGGGATAGAAAAGTGAGGACGGTTCCACACTCTGGCTGAGAGGGTCCTTCACGGGCTCCGGAACGCTGCCTAGAAAAGTCTAGGTTCTGCGACATAGTGAACTGGCTTCATCTTAAAGCGTGGGTTGGCAAACAAGCGCGTTTTGCTGCGATTGTCAGGGGATCTGAAAATTGGAACTACCCTTTCCTTGTCATGATTTTCTTGCCTTTGTAATACACTGCGTCGCCGCTATCAATGGACTGAAGGAGTTTTCCCTTAAATTGACAATGTAGATGAGCTCCGACTCCTAAAACTACGGTTAAAAAAGAAAACGGGTTCAAAAATCCTGAATAGCTATTTAAACAAATCAGATTTATTTATGTACGTATGATTTGCATTCTTTTAATGACATTCTTCGGGGGGCAACATTTAACTTATTTGCATCTGATTCACTACTAAAGAGAATATGAGCGCGCGCACACACGAGATCTCTCTCTCTCTCTCTTCACATTAGGTACATGGTCCATGAAAAAAAAGTAGCATTTGAGCAGTTAGCTAGAAAAACAGAAAAATAAATCCGTGCATATAAATATGATGGTTGCATCAACTCAAATATTTTCTTAACATGGAAGTGTAAGTTGCTATAATCACTTAGAATAGTGCTAAATTAACTAAACCTAAATACCACGGAATCCGCAAAATGCATTGGAAATATAGAAGTCAGAAACACAACCGTAGAAATCCTTGGAAAATACTTTTAATAAGCCTAATCAAACTCAATCAAGTCGTTCCGCTTATAACGTGGGCGGCGAGCAGAGGCACTGTCCTAAGTGAGGCAATTAATTCTGAATGTTGACATTTACATTTAAAGCAAAGAGGTGTGAGGTACATTAGCACCGATCCCCTTTGATATGAATAATAAAAATGGCATTATTACAAAAAGAGAAAGCGTGAAATGTCAGGAACCTGGGTAGGATTTTAAAAGCCAACGCGCTGAATCCAAGTCTGTTCTTTAACTTTTTTAATAACGATTTTTCAGTGCTGTAAACTTGCACCGACTCCTGGAGGAATTGCTAAATCAGATTAAGGTTATATTTTGCAACAGACTGGATGGAGCAATAAAGGAGAGAGCGCGGAAATGGGACTTCACCCATCAATTAGATCTCTATTAGCAGCCAATGCAGGCTTCACCACAGGAAATGTCACATCCCGGCATAAGCAGCTCCTTTCCCTTTCCCCTGAAATTAAACAATTCTTCATGCTCGCAGATCCAGCGCAAACAGGCCCTTTGTTTATTCGTGTGCGTGCGTGCGTGTGTGTTTTAACAGCACCTGCTTGCTCACCAAA
This sequence comes from Pelodiscus sinensis, assembly GCF_052426305.1. Classification (NCBI taxonomy): domain Eukaryota; kingdom Metazoa; phylum Chordata; order Testudines; family Trionychidae; genus Pelodiscus; species Pelodiscus sinensis. The sequence goes on from NC_143055.1 coordinate 45,212,441, forward strand.
ATAATAAACGAAGAAGAGGCGCCTGAGATCACAGTGTGAACAGGTTGCTCGAGACACCTGCGTAGGACACCCGGCAGCAGAGCGCTGAAGAGGAGGGTTTGGCTTTATTAATATGAAAAGGGTTATTATAATCATAAACGGGCTTCGGCTAAAGGCGATTACCAACACAATGGACAATATTTTGAATAGCACATCGGCTCATCTGCCTCCATAGATCATATCTGCCAAAGCCCAACCGGTTTGCTGGCTCCTACGGTTTTGTGTCCCGAAACAGGGAGGGAGGGGGAGAGGAGTGTAAAGTGTTCACAGAAATGTAAAGGAGACCGTGGCTGGATTCGTATATTTCATGTATTCGGAGGTTATTTCAGAGGCATCTTTGCAGTGTGGCAGGTAGCTAAAGAAGCCGGTGCCCCTCTCTGGCCTGACACTAGTGCGAACCTGAAAGTCAGCAGCAGCGCAAGGGGGCTGGTACCTATGGAGGGAAGAAATCACAGTGCCACTGAGAATGCCTGAACGGTTGACACGGCCGCTCTAGGACTCACAAGGGGCACCTTCCCTTCGGGCTGCGTGGGCCCAGGAGCAAGGCGCGTGCTCTGGGTGCCAGGACATGCTGGCTCTGGGTTGGGGTTTGTAGAGGGGCGAACGCAAGGCCTTGGCTGGCCTGTGTGCTGCATACGCGAGGGCTCTTCTCTGGCTTCCAGGCTCCTGCGAAGAACGTCCGCTGGGAATAAGGATGGGCGCTCCACGGGCCTGTGGCTCTAACGCGCTGCCCCTCCCCGTAACAGCCCCCCCTCTCCCGCGCATTTGCCCATAAGTGAGAAAGGTGCGACAGCCCGGGAATGAGCAAGCAGGGGCCGAGCCGGGCGGATAAAGGGGGCTCTGTTGCTCTCCTCCTTGTTCTTGCGGCTGCTCCATTCAGGCTCCGAATTCAAATGGCTCTTTACAGCCCAGCCCAGCTGAACGTGGCTCAATGCCTGAAAGCGGCCGGGCTGCCTCCGCGGACATGCTCTGCGCCGCCTGATATGATAATTGTCATAAAGCGCTTTTATGTAGCGCCAGCCTCCTCCGGTGAGGAGCCCGCAGCGCGGCTGAAAGAGGCTTTGAGAGACCGGGGAGCGAGGCTGCTGAGAGCGGCGAGCCCCCCGCCGGAATGAGTGGCACCAAGTGCCCCGGCCAGGGCGCGTCTTCTGCCGCAGCCCCTTGTCTCCGCGCCCTTCCCCTGCGCCTGATTAACATGCACAGGCAGTGCGGAGCGCAGAGCCGGAGCCTGCTGCAGCCCTGCGCCGAGGGGAGCTGGCCAGGGGCCTGAGGTAACAGGCTCCGCCAGTCTCCAGCACACGCGGAGCAAGGGCTCAGCCCAAGGGCGCCTGTCCCCTGCCCTGGCTGCAGTGTCCGCGCGCAGAGCCACGCGCAGCCCGCCGCCGCCGCCGCCGCACTGTGTCTGCTGCGCGCGAGCTTGGGGCAGGGCCAGGCCCTTCGGTACTTTCACACCCCCTTGCTCCGGCCCGCCAGGCAGAGGGGAGCGCGAGCTCTTGAGAAGTGACTGCATGCTGCACGCTCCCGGGCGATGCTCAGCGGCTTGTTGTTAGGACTAGGGGGCACAGCGGATCCACAGCAGAGCAGTGCCGGCCCTGAACGCACTTTGACACAACGCGGTTACAGCTCGGATGTTCGCCTTTGAAAGCTCAGAGTATAGGCAGGGATCTGACAGCGTGTACGATCCCCTATACCCACAGGATCAGAAACGCCACATACATGTTTGCAGGGTAGTTTGTAATGATTTGAGTTAGCACTGGGCGAATTCTTTCTATTTTTTAAAAACTCGGATAGGTTGGGACCCTGTATAAACATGTACGCTAGCAGATAAAGTATCCGCATTTTAATTAGGGGCCTTTTACAAATTATTCAGCTGAGGTTTATTGGCTCAAAGACTTTTTTAAAAAGTAGTGATTGTTTTTCTTACAAGTGCAACAGCAGAAGAATACAACCACAGCAACCCAAACACCTTCGTAACGTCACTTGATTGTGTAATGTTAAATAATACTTTTCTCCCTAAAATGCTAGAAAGAGAATCTCATAATGCCCATTAATGGTGGCAAAGAATTATTTGCGCGTAGCACAGGATGAAAAATAGCTATTGCCAAAGGTATGAGTTTTAAAACACTAACCAGGTATTTTTACAACCAATGAAACCATTTTTGCTTTTAAAAATGTCCTTAAATATGTTTGTCCAACAGATGGAAAAAGCCCCGGGAAAACAAAAGAAGCAACAATCCAACCACGCAGATAAAATTCAAAGCTAAGGATGAACATTGAATCTGATACCTTGACTCTCATAGCCACCTCCAGAGCCCCACTCTACCCTTGGAGGCATGTGCTCAGCTCCCTTTGACTCCTATGGGAGCTATGCGCACAGCAGGCCTGAAACAAGTTCCTAGATCAGATGTATCGTGAGGTCTCCTCTGCCGAGCGCTTCGCCTTTCATCCAACCTGGACAGATTCTAGCCTTTGGTGTTCCCTGCTTCTTCTTGCAGATGCCAGTTCTTATGAGCTAGTGGCAAATCAGCAACACTTGAGATTAGAATCGGATTCTGCTATTGTGTCTGTTTATATCGCAGTGATGTCTACAGACGCCGGACAGGACATTGGACTAGGAGCTGAACTAGTACCTGTTTGCAGGTGTCAATCATCTAACACATATTTCAGCACCAAGTCCCTTTAATGTAGAAGCGAAACTACTCTCCATCTTTACAACCCTCCAAATCACCCGAGTAAAAGGAAAGTCCTATGAAAGCTTTTCAAAGTGCGCTTCATAGACCTGTCGTTTCGTTAATAAAGCCGACATAGTCCGACCAAAACTGGGGAAGAAGAAAATACAGATTTTAGAATAAGATTATTTCGTGCAATTGCGAAAGTATTGCCAACTTGTGTTTATGCACGGGGAGAGCGGGGGACAGCAGAAACATAGTGCAGTTTCGTGACTGTTTTGGGGGGAAAGTCTCGCCTGAAGATAATGCATTAGTGTTATAGACAGTTTGCAATAGAAACTACAACTTGTTTTCTATGGTGTCCTCTAGTTCTGATCAAAGTAAACATGTAATTACAGAGACCTCCTTTGACTCTCTACCTTGAGTCACTTTGTAGAGTTTAAATAGTTGGTGATTAATACAGAGTGTAAACGACTGGGGGACGAGATTCTGGTCTCAACCCTGCCGCAAAACTCTATTGTCTTCAGCTGTCTGAGTAAAGACTGCAGGTTCCAGGTTTTCCCATTGTGTTTTGGCTCAGCCTTGTTCACAGCTCCTATGTCAAATGTGGGTGTTGGAGAGCGGAGGAGCTGAGGAAAAGCATAAGCACAAATACCGGCACTGGGACATTTGGGTTCATTCCGATCCGTACAAATCTCTCACGCTTTCCTGCTCATACAGGCAGCAGAGCTCAGAGGATCTTTTTTTCTCGTTTCTTACACTTACTCCCCCACCTCCAACAATGATGCCTTGGATTTTACTTGAGCGTTTCAGGAAAAGAAAGCGAACAGTCAGTAGCTCCAGGAGAGGCCTGATCCTGCTCACGCTAAAGTCAATAGCAAAACTCCCACTTACTTTAACGACCTCGGTATCCTCGCTTGGCAAAGGGCGCAGGGGAATGTTCTAGCGCCTGTTCTGTGCATGGCTCACAAGAGGGTTTGCTTGAATGTTGGCCTGGTTAGAAACAAGAAACCCAGTTGCCTTTATTCCCCAATTGGCAGACACATATACATAATCCGTCACGTGGAGGGATGTACCCGCGGCACCACACAATGCTTTGTACCCAGTCTGTCCTGCAGTGCAAAGTCACCGCTGATTTTAGTGGGAGCTTTTATTTAGCCCTTTCCACAAATAGCAGACTTGTTGTGTAGAGTGGCACGTGGTTTCCAGACAGCTTTGAGGGGCAATGCGAAATATTTGATAATACAATATTTTGAACTATCCAGTTGCAAAAAGTACAGATAAAATATTTCTTAATTTGTGACTGAGGGGGATCATTTTTGTCATGCTCAAATCAGGGAATGTTACCGAACTTGACATAAAGAGTCGCCTTACAGATGAGAATAATTAGATACTTGGCCACACCAGGATTGGCTTATTATTCTGTTTAAAAGATAGTGCCCCCATATGAAGACGCGATATCCATGCAGCCCTAGCGGTGGAAAATCTGCTTAGCCTTTTGGCAAACGCCAAACACCGGTGAGTGGAAATGGAGCATTTCATTTTTAATTTCGAACATGCCTTTAAAATGTGCCAGCCCTGACAATACAAATATTGTTTTCCTAGTCCTGAAACGGGGCCCATAACATAACCACCCTCCTGTCTTGAGTGTAATGAGACAGTGAAATAGCAGAGAATTTATGAATTTTTAACAAAAGTCTGGGTGATTTGGGAAGTGGAGTTTGAAAAGAAGGGGAGAGGCCCGCTGTGGCGACCCATCATAGCATTAACACTAACATTTCGGGAGAAACCTTTTCAGGGTTAGTTTAAAAGGACCCCTGCTTCAGCTCATGTTACAAAATGTAATAAATAGTAAAAGCAGCTTTCACCAGATGCAAGAGAGGAAGCTGTACATTGCAGGTCACAGGCTGCATTATCCATTAACTGAGTGATTTAGCACTTAGTGTTGTGGCGTTCAAGACTAGCGAGAAAAAAGCTTGAGGAAAACACCCTCTTTTTTGTATATTGCATATATAGGGCATAAAGCTGATGGAAGAAACAAGTGGTTTTCAGAGCTCTCCCCTCATAATAATTAACCAATAGGTAAGAAAAGCCACGGTCCTTCATCGTTTGCAACCAATGAAAGCACATTTGAGGGTTTTTTTTTTAAACCAGTTCTTATTGGAATAAACCTCCAGTCCTTACTTCTCCAAAACGCCCATTGACTTAAGTAGGAGTTTTAGCTGCAGGAATAGGTCAATTTTATGCTATATTTATTAGATGGCACTTGGGTTATAAAATGCTATGTTCCTTACATCTTTAAATGCACGAGAACAGTTAAAAGTAAATCATAGAATTAAAGGACTTAAAGCAGAAAAAGACTCTTCGAGTCGTCTTCGCCACCCTGCTGGAGTAATATTCCCTGTTCCCTAGTTGTAGGGAGAGTGTATACATAGCTAGTATGTAACCAACTAAGGACAGAGGCTAAGTGGCTGTATGGGACTGGAAGGGACCTCCAGAGGTCATCTAGTGCAATCCCTTACATTCATGGCAGGACTAAATATAGACCATCCCCAACAGGCCTTTATCTAACCTGCTCTTAAAAATCTCATATGATAGAAATTCCACAACCTCCCTAGGCAATTTATTCCAGTGCTTAACCACCCTGACAGGAAGTTTTGAGCTAAACAGCGATTCTGGTATGTAAGCCTTTTGTTGCTTGTTCTGTCCTTGGTGGTTAAGGGAAACAATGTACCTCCCTTCTCCATATAACTATTTTTTATGTTATTGAAAACAGTTAGGGTACATCTACACTACATCGCTATTTCGGGTTGTCTAGCTTCCTCCACTATAGAACCAGGGAATGGGAATCAAGAGACGTGAATTTCATTCCCGCTTTGCCAGTGACTTACTGTCTAGCTTTGGAAGAGTTTTAACCACTCCCGTGCCTGGGTTTCCCGTCTCTAGAATGAGATTCATTATATTTAACTTCCTTCCTAGTGCACCTTAACATCCATGGCTGGCTGTACGTGAGAGTTTATGCATGTTCATATGCACCGAGTAACTATGTAACGGAACAGCTGTATACATTGACAACCGGTGTTTAGTAAGCGGCAAATTGTACTGCCTCCATCATACTACATTCAATGCAAGGTGGTTCCCTCCAGAAAAGTTCAGGCCAGAAATATGGCGAAAAACAACAAACGCGTTAAAGCCCATCAGAGTGAAGAGCAGAAAGAGACTCAGAGAGGGTAGGTAGCCCTGTTAGTCTGTAACTGAAAATACAACAAACAGTTCTCCAGCACATTAGAGACTAACAAAAAATGTAGATGGTATCGTGGACGTTCGTGGGCACAACCCTGAAAGAGAGGGTGGGTTAAACAGAGTATGAGCGATGTGGAAGGCAGCAGCTAAACTAGGATTAAAATAATTTGTTTTACTGTGAGAAAAAATAATGGAAACGAGTATTTTTCCACTCACAAATCACTTTCAGTTAAGATTTCGAACAGCTCCCTGAGGGTTTGAGGCAGGTTGGTAAGACCCACTGAGGCTTCTTTTTCCGATTTGATTTCTTTCAGGACATCTCTTCATTCGCTTTATTCGATAGGCCATTCGTCAAGTTCAAGAATACACCCTGGGCAACCCCAACAGGTTGGTGTGAAACCCAACTTGGACCACATGTATCTAAAGTAGCACATGACAAATCTCCACCAGAGCACAGTTAAGCTTGATATGGGCTACCTATCACCTGCCTCGTTTTAGGATAAGAAGAAATAATCTATTGATTTCATCTCTAAAAAGGAACAAAAATCCGTGTCTGTACTTTGAGGGGAAACAAGCAAACAAATACGTACCACGTGGTAACTGGGGGTAGGTGGGGAGGGAGGAAAGTCAATTTACAATTGACAAGTATGTAAAGACATCTTCTAAACCATGGGAAAACATGTATAAATTATTTCGACTCACTGCATTCAAACCCAAGGAAGTGAATTACAAAACTGCACTTCTTGCATTGTTGGACTGAAAGGATATCTATTTATCATCTCATAAGACAGCTCGAATGATCTTTATCTGCTTTGCCCACATTCTGACCCAAATTCAGGGTTTTTATGGAAAATTGCAGTCAGTTTGATTGATGAAATCCAAAGATGTCTAAAATGGCACCAAAGATCTCCAACTGTGCAGACTCCAACCGCGGGCTTCAATGTTAGCATTGTTCCTGCAGAAAATGTTGAGAAAACGAGCAAAAGTTAGGGAATTTCTGTTTAAAAACTTCAAATTTCAATGACGATCCCAACCTATTATCCCTATTCACAGGGCGAACTGTGTGAACATAAAAGTATTTCCCACACATTGCGACAACCACCACCACCTTAATTGTAAACCATGCAGTAAGCCTCCTTTGTAAAATGCCGAATAACTTCCCAGGACAAAATAGCAGGTCGCGTTTAGAAATAAAATATTTAAAGCAGACGAAGAAGAATTGTGCAAGTTTAAAGGATATAAAGGAACAAAAGAAAATATCTCCTACGCTTTATCTCAGAAATAAAATATTTTGGACTCTTAATCCCAGTTTAGTTTTAAAACTAAACATATGACAAAATTTAGTGATCTACGTGTTAAAGCAGACAGTTTTCTGTAGAAAACAGCGTCCTTGAAGCGTATTCTCCACAAAATCCCCCCTTCTCAGAGTAGTATTGTAAAATAATGCCTGTTGTAATGTAGTTGGCAATACGTTTAACAACTGCAAACTTCCTACACAAACGAGAGCACAGTTCCTTTTGGATTACACAACAACTAAAGGGAAGCAGCTACAGCGCAGAGAATCTCAGTGTTATTCAGTGACAGATTTGTTTGTCTGGGACTCCCCTGTCTTCTTTAGGGCTTTGCATTATTGTGGAATATTGTCACCTGCCTAATTGTTCTAAATGGCCACCTCCTATTATTAATAACAGCTGGAACGTGGCTCCTAGACATGTTACCCAAGCTGGGAAGCTGATGAATAAAACCCCTACTAGGGCAAAATCTTGGTAGCTGTCTTCTGTCCTATTACCCAAGGGGGCCGACTATAAATCTTCCTTCATTTTAACCACGTTTACTCTTATACTCCTCCAGGCTAGGGATGCTGTGTTAAGATTGCACTGATGTGCCAATGCTTTGGACCAGCTGCTCCTAAATACAGACAAGTCCTTGTCAATTAAGCCATTGAGGAGCAGGTCCTTGGAGCCCTGGGGCATTTTAGCAGCCAGCAGTGTGCAGCCCCAACAATTAGTATCCATTTTGAAGGGACCTCCGGGGCACAAATGCACAGGCAGGGAAGAATCAAAACACCAGGCAACTTCAATTCTGGAAATTGGTCACATAATGATACTGAGCAGACCGGCCACAAGAAGTGAGCCAATCTTTCTTGGGCAGGCCATTTATTCCTTTACATATTCTCTCCATCCGCCAAGCTGGATGGCCGAGGCATGCAGTAAAGTGTTGAATTAGGAGAGATAAATGAACACATTCATTTGCCTGTGTGAGCTGAAGTTTCCTTGGCGGGTCTTCTTTGTAACTCGGTGTCACCTCAAGCAGCTGGTGGCATGCAATGCTCCCATGAGCCTGGCCTTTGGCCCAGGACGAGCTGGACAAGGCAACCCGCTCCAAGGAGAAGAGCTGCGATGTCTCAGGTCAGAAAGGCCAAGCTGCCAGTAGGACAGGCAGAGCATTAGGAGTTCAGCTAAACAAAACCCGAAAGGGATTAGGAAGCCTAGGGGATCATTAGGGAAGGTGTTTGTTTAAGTAATTAGGAAGTTGGTAGCTAGGGGGGGAAAAGGCTTGTCATACAAGGCACCTCATCAGAATAGCAAGGTTGGTAATGCGGAGAATATCACAGCACAAGACTATGTGACCCTACCAAGTTCAACAACAGAGCAAACAGCACATGCCATTAGGGACAGCAGTCAACGGGGAGGTAACAAAGAGGGGAGGGCACTGGAAAAAATGTTTCAGTATTAAATATGGAAAAGTATGGAGACAGGGGCCGAGGGTCAATAAAAGTCAACAAGAGAGCAGCCTTAATGAGAGAAAGAATTTAATATCAAGAATACATAAATCTGCGTGGGAGGGCAGTCTCAGAATAGACAGAAAAGAAGGCAGGGTTGGAGTCAACATTCACTTGGTAATAGCGCCCTAATAGCTAGGGACAGGTTATTAACATTGAACACAAAAGTTAACAGGAGAATAAAGGAATAAAAGGGGGTAGCTCCTTTAATTGTAGACCCGCGGGACGATTTCCATATGCCACATTAAATGGATAACGCCAGGTCCGCCTTACAAGGGCTCTGATGGGACTTTTCAGAGGAAGCTTCTTTTCTTCATCACCTTTTTTCTTCGTCCCCCTTCCCTTCCTATAGCTAGGCTCCGAGTTGTCCAAAGGACAGAAACAAAGATCTTGTTTCAACAAACGTTGTATGGAAAGCCGTAACCCCGTTCCTATATTTTAAAAGGCAACGAAATAGAGCTAAAATAGCCAAATCACTTCATCAACAACTGTAACTAAGAAGAACTAGATCAAAGTGGAATCTTATTAAAATAAAACAGGCGCTTTTTTTCTTAATGAAAAGTGCAGTCTCTTTAGTAGATGTCACAATACAATGCAATTTCAAGGACTTTTCCCGTGTGTTTTAAGTATATATTGTTCGTTTATACCTTTAAAAATAAATCCCCACCTAGAGAAGTAGAGGGAGATGTTTGTATGTATTGCAATACGTCATCATTTTCCACTTCAGTATGAAATGCTGCAAATAGTTGGTCTGTAGTGTGGATAAACTATGTTTGCTCTTTTAAAAATTATTTCCTATTTGACTACTACGTATGTGCTAAATTACAACCAGGGCTGCATGCTCTGAGTGGAAGCTGTTGCATGCCAGGTATAGCATCCAGACGTGTTGGGCCAGGAGGAGAGAGATCGCTAAAGGACTCCAGATCCGGTCGGGTTAAAGTCTAGGCTTTTCGAAACCACAGGAACAAAGAGTCTCTGCCACACCTGCTTGTCCCAGTGTCGTGTGAAGGCGCGGCTGGCTTCTCCATGGTCGGGCCTGCACGTCTTCTCCTATAGCTATTCTGTAGCCTCAAGCTAACCAAATGCGTTTTGAGACTGTTCAGTATCTGCCTTCACATATATAAGTGTGTACGGCCGCCTCTAATAATCTCAAACCCTCCAGTGCAGGGACATCTCACGTGGAACAGATACGCCAGTGAGGTGGGGGGATACTGAAGTTAAATTGTTCCTCTGCTGTTCCAGATGTAGGGTGCTTAAGAGGGGCCAGACCCTTATTCCCTTGCGGGTGGGGCTGGGGACTTATTCACGGATGGGTTCCCAAGGAGAGACTGCAGATTGGTTATTCACTGGGACAGTAGGGACTGTAGAAATGGAGACTCACCAGGCGCTGGGCTTGATCCAGAACCCACCGAAGTGCATGAAGCAGCTGGGCTTTGGAGCAGGTGCTATAAACCCTACATGCAACTGACCCCAAGGGGGTGAGAGGGAGGAGTTATTCAGTCCCAGTTCTGGGCTAATCTCTCAGGATACCGAGGTGGCCTCCAGGAGGCTAAGGCTGGGCCGGTTTGGGGCAGTGAAGACGCCATTGTGCCGGAGCAGAATCGGTTCTACAGTCCAAGTCCGTCTGCTCACCCGGGCTGCCGGGAGCCCTCGGACTGCACTCCTGGGCAAAGGCGAAGGCGTTGGGCTGCCAGGGTCCCTCCAGTGCTTTGGCCTGGGCAGATCAGCGGCGGAGCCGGGCTACGCCAGGGGGGAGCGAAGAGAGGGGAGGGCAGATTTAGGGGAGCGGGGACCCGGACGAAGCAGCAGCTGGAGCAGGGCTGACCTAGGGACCCTGGCTGGGGCGCGGCGGTGGCACAGAAGTGGCTTGGGAAACAGCTCGCACTGTGATCGCATTGGGATAGGTTAAAATGGCCGCTGGCTCACTCCAGCAGTGTCTCCGCGCTGGTTCAGGGGGTCACGCAGGCGTAGCCGCAGCATGGGAGTTATTTATGTCGAGCGGTTATTGAAAACTAACGCCAGCAAATTGCAGAGACGCTCCTCGGGGCCGCCAGTGGCCGAGGTCAGTGGCAGTCAGGCTGTCCGTCCGCTCGGAGACAGGAATTGCCCCAGGTCTGACACCGCGTCGGGGGCTCGCGGCAGCGCCATCCATCTCCAGCCAGTGAGCGCCGGGCTCCGACGGGACGCGGGCCGAGCCGGGCTCTGCCTCCTGGAGCGTAGGCGATCGCCGGCCAGCCCCGTTACACTGTGGGGCGGCGGCAGAACTGGGCACTCGGGCCTTATGCTGGTCTTAAAAAAGCCTTTGAGGTGCCTGTGTGGCAGAGGCCCCCGACAGCACCCCCAAACCGGGGAGAGCGCAAGAAACCCTTCCCGAACAATCATTTTATCGGAGAAGCGCTAGCAAGAACATGGGCTGTTTTCCTAAATGAAATTCCTTTTCTTTCACTAAATAATAATTGACACAGGCTATTTCCCGCCTCATCAGATTTACTTTTACGAGTTTATCCCCCCCCCCCTCGGTTTTTCCTTGTTAGTCTCCGATCTGTCTCCCCTTGAACCCAACTCTATAATCCCCCATAAACCCTTATTATTAGGGAAATTCTTCCTCTCTGACAATTTAATAGTCCAAAGTAATCAGCTGCGTGACATCGCCCATCCATCTTCTCAAAAGAGAAAACAAAGGGGATGGTTTTTTCTCCGGGCCTCTCCAAATCCTTTTCTATTTTGAGAAGGGCTCCCCACAATGGGATCCTTATGAACCATAATGGTTATGTTTATGAAGCCAGCGATACCAGTGTATGAAGACAATTTTATGCCTAATTAGAAAATGATGTAACCGAGAGGGAGACAAAGAGGAGTTGTTTCCCATTGCCGGGGCCCGGGCCATCCCTCTTGGGCTAATATATCGCCTCGGATGGGCCTTACGTCCACTATTTTTCTAACATCCCAGCCATTAGCTTCTCGGACTGGTTAGGGTGTTGCGGACAGTTAGTGAAACAGCTCAATTTAGCGGGGCATGAAAGCAATTTTGTAACCCGTTCTGAAGGGAATCGCGGGGTAAGGAGAGGAAGGGCCCTCTCCGCTTCTATCCAAGGGGACCTCACCTCTGGGAAGACTCCAATAACTGCAAGCCCAGCCCTGCTCCATTAAGGGATAATTTTTAATATATATGCAATAAATGTTCACTTTGTTAGGCTGAATGACAGACAATAATATCGGCAAATCTTCGTCTCCATCCATTACCGGCAAACGAGCCGCACAAAGGACATATTTGCTTTTGATTAATTTATTTGCAGACGCTGTTTGATAAAGCAATAACTATTTGGTTAAACTTGACATTTGGTCTTCGGGGGGTTATCTGACGAATTCCCCCTCGTTCTGGGGAGATAATAAAGATGTTTAAATTGGATTAATTATTAATTGGGTGCAATTAATTTCCTCTCTTTCTCGGCGATGACAAACAATGAGTATCGCTCCTTCCCAAACAAAAGGCTGCCTAAGAGCTCCTCAGCCATTACATTTTTTTCATTTATTTTGTAGATAGATGTCTGTCTGTCTGTCTATCCCCACCTAAATAGTCTCCAGGAATCTCTGCTCTTCCCTTATAAATGGTTCAAATGTTTATAAGGCGTCGTTTATGTCCCAGGAAAACCCACTGCCCACAGTCTTTACAACGCCCAATTGGGCAAGGCTTTAAATTGGACGGGGGCCTTCATTCCTCCCTACGATGATAAGGAAGGAACCAGCTTCACGGAGCTCTGGGAAAACTTATCCCGAGTCCCATTCCCCCAAGTCCTTCCTTGCTCAGTGAGTGTGTGCGACCCATCTAAGCTCCTAGCCCCCATCTCTCTCCTGTGTCCTGCCCTGGGGGAGCGGCCTGAGCACCTGAGGACAGGAAGCCGCCCGTGGTGTGATGATAGAAACACCAGATTCGGGCCCTTTCTCCTCGCTTGTGGCTCTCTCCTTTGTGTTGCTGCTCGGAGAGCCCCGGGATGGGAATGTGAAATAAACCCAGAGGTGAGGCCGCCAGGCTCCTAGCAAAGGGCCCGGGTCGGAGAATTTAGCAAAAGACAAAACTCCCAATTCAACACTGGTGATGAATTGCTTTAGAGCAGGGAAGAGGGAGAAAGTTTTCTCTCTCTCTCTCTCTGTCTTTGCCCCCTGATGAATGGGCCCGGAGGATGGATGGTCCAGAGTGTGTTATATCTTCATCAAACTGTGAAACCCCTCCCTTTACTAATAATCTGTCACAACTTTACAGAACACACACTGAGACTAAAGGGAAGGCTCTGCCCTGGAGCCTTGTCAGGAAGGGCTTTATCCGGGCAGGAGGCTATGGAAAGGACAGGGGAGGGGGACGAGCCAAGCCAAAGGCTGCAGCGCTGTCAAACTTTCCCCCATCGGCAGGGACTTCAGCCTTCAGGGAAGAGAAGTTTGAAACAGAGAGATCCTGCGCCCACTGAAATCGCTGAGAGCAGGAGCTGGATCGGGGTTGTAGTAGCCCCCTCCACTATTCTTTGATCTGTAGTCTATTGTTTCCCTTCCAAAGCAGGAAAGTCTCTGGGTTTGCGTGACAATGTTGAATCCGTATCGTTCCATGCCAATTAGCCTTCGAACGTGGGTCACACATTGGGCGCAGAATCCTTCTCATTCTGCAGAAGGAAGGAGTCTAGTTGTGAGTTGGGAAGGGGTCTGCTGTGTATCTTTTAAAAGGCTGTACAAAGAGCCTTCTAAAAATATCCAAATTCAAGGAACAAAATCACCCGAGAAAACCGCTGCTTCGTGAGGAATGTTTTGTTCTTTGGAGGGCGGAAAGCAGGAGTAGAAGCAACATCTGCGCTCTCCTTCGTTGCAAATAGTATTTTATCAGTTTTACATTACGGCCGAATTAGACGTATCTTTGTTTCATTTTTATAACCACCCACTGGCGTGCTCACACATACGAATGGGAGTGAACAGAAATCCTAGCAGATGTAACGGGGGCATATGGGTGGTATAAATTTTTACAGTTTCAGGACTTATTTATTTTTAAAAATGAGCCAATATGAGTATATGGATACAGGTTGTATCCCAGGATTTGGGCTTTAAAATGGATCACTATGAAGCACTGTGAAACGTGATCCGTAGTATTTCCTGGAGATCCATTAAAAAACCTAGGTCCTGAAATATAACATATCTATAGCCACTGATAGAGCTACATAGATAAATCGATGGTTGGATCTACGAGAGAGGGTGTTTCTCCCATCTTACTTTGTTTTTCTATCTAATATCACCGCTCTGTCCCGGGAATAGTTTAAGGCGCGAAACCGACGCAATGAAAGACATCAGTCTAATGCGGTTTGTCCTGTGGAAGCTGTTGATATTATGTTTTCATTCATCTCCTTTAAAGTCCAAGGAAATGCATTCATAAGATTGTTTCTTTATTTTTCCTTCTTCCCTTTTCTTACTGTTTGAAAAAAAAAATCGCTTTCTTTGGCTGTTTGCTTTAGGGCTTTTCATCCGTGTGTTTCAGATAAGAAAAGAAACCAGGTTCTTTTATTTTTCGATTGGATCCGAATTCCTATTTTGGGAGCCTTTTGATGTCCCTATTTAGTGCCTTTGACTTCTCTTGTGAATGGCAGCCTTTTGTTTCCGTCCCACATGCCCTTTAAGAAATTCTCCTTTAAACGCCTGGTACCCGCTGATGGATCCGTTTTCAAATGGACCAGAAGGAAAAGGCGATGCTCGAGGGGCCCGTTTCCTTAGTAATTGCTCTCGTTTGGGTGAAAATGCAGATATTTTGTCTGATGTGGGCGGATTTGGCGCAACAACATCAGCAGGGGTTTAAAACAAAGATTGTCAGCTGCGATCGCTACACAAGTCAAGGAGCAACTTTGGCAGGGCTCGGTGCGAGCTAGCTGGGGAGCAGGAGGTGTTTAGGGCAACTTTGACTTAAAATATAACCCCCACCCGAGCATTACTTCTATTCCAGTAAGCGCAGTCTAATAGGAGACAAAGCATGTTGGCTGAGAAAACCGCTCGATCGGTTGAAACCTATCGAAGCGCCAGCGATTCCGGGCAGCGCCCAGTTCTAGAACTCATTTTCCTTTCCTGCTACAGGCCCATTGTCTGTGGTGCTAGCTTCCGAAATATTCCTTCTCGCTTCAGAAAGAAACGTGCCTTCCAAATAACCTGCCAGAGTCCCACCACAGAGCCCGCCGTCCCTTTAGCCAAAGCATCAAGAGACGTTTTAGATCCCCGCCACTTGTCAAGCACATAGATCACACGGAGCCCAAATCACTAAAACTAATATCGCTCACAATTCCCAAATATATATCGTTCAGACTCGTGCCCCACTTTGCCGGACTCGGTTCAATTATTCCAGCCCAACAAGACAGGTTTATCTACTGTCATTCGTGGGGCTTTGGTCCGGAGTTTTAGGTAAACAGATCGTAAGCCTATGGAATAGGAAAAGCACTATTTCTACTGAAGATCCTCTGAGAGAAGGCTAGTCCATATATTTTGTATATAAAACAAAGCCACATTTTTTGTTGTTGTCTATGAAAACCAATGCTGTGGCGTGGTGATATTCCTTGTCTTTCACTCACTTTTACCCACTCTTTTCTAGTGCCCCTTGTGCGACTCGGGATGCTGACGGATAATTAAATACCGAGAAAAATAGATGAGGCTGGATTGAAGATTTAAAAATATTTTTCTCCTCTACCCCGAGCAGCGCCAAGTATTTCAGGTTTTAATGGAGGAATGATATTTGGAGCTTGGAGGAAATAGAGGCCAGGTGGCCACTACCTGACCGAGCTATCTTGGCGGGGTACCCTCGAAGGGATCAAAAAGCGAAGCCCACACCTCTTGTTCCGTTTTGTTTGGCAAGACAGAGCCGTGGCCAGAGCGAGAGAACCGCTTTTCTTGGGGAGGGGGGTTTTCAGTAGAAGCACCATCTCCCCAAAAGTCCAGAACTACCGGGAGCCCTCCAAGGGATCTATTCTCCAAGGGAAAGAGGCTCCCGCTGCAGAGAAGCGAAACAATCAAGCAAGAGTTCCTCTAGAATACAAATGTGGGGAAAATACTGGAAAGAAATCTATAGCCAGCTATAACATTCCTATTCTGCACGTACAATGGCAGTAAGAGCCGAAGGAAAGGTGCCTACTTACGTTTTAGGTGACTGCTTTCCATTCCGCACTGCCCTGCCTCCTCTGCTGTAGATTATTTTATACATTTCTCCGAGATACTGTTATAAACAAGTGGAAATTTTGCATCCTCCTGCACCATTTTATACATGATGAGCCAACAGTAATAGGATTATTAAACAAAAACCGTCTGAGGCGCTGGCGTTAACCTTTTTTAAAATGGCTAATTAGGTTTTGCACAGAAAAATTAGATTTAACATTGCTTACATTGCCTAGATTTTCAGTTGATGCTACAATAATTTGGGGGTAGGATGGGTAAAACAGTTCGAACAGATAATAAAGAATTAACTATTTTAACATATATTACAGGTTCCCTTTGCTAGGATAAGGCAAAGAATATTTTCATGATCAAATATTATATACATAAAACTAATTATCTTTCGCTTCTGCCTCCATCAATTATGGAAGAGAAGAGAGAGCCGAAGATGCTCTCTTGTGGTGGAAAGGGGAAACACACTTGCTAGGTTAAACGGAAAATGTCTGTCTTTATTATTGTTCAGTGTATTTAACAGTTTGAAAAGAACGCCTTTCTCTTCATGAGTCTAGCGATAGGGTCACATTCATGGATAAGACAGGACATTGGCAAGAGGGCGTAAGGATGCTGATTACTAGAAAACATGAGCTTGGAAAGTTGTCTCCCAAAATAATCCCAAACATCGTAGTTATTCAAGAAAGACTAAGAAAAGCGGTCCATTTCTCGCTCTCAACACACGTGTGTGCAGGGCTCCGTCACAACTGTAGCCATATCAAGCCTTTAACACCAGGACCTTAGAAATGCTCTCACATCTCTTTATATGCTCGTATGCAAGCGCAAGAAGAAACGGACAGAACCTAGAGCGGTGGCTGTGGCACTAAAAAAATTGTGTTGATGTCGAAGAGCGTGCCAGGAAAAGGCAAACATCAGACTCCTCTAGCTGAGTAGCCGGACAGGGTACTCAAAAAAGGAGCTGTTTTTGGAGACCCGTCCTTCAATTCTGAACCGAATGCACCGGCGTCCTTCGAGGGTCGCAAAAACAGATGCGCAAACACCAATATTTCCTATCCGTTGCTCCCTTTGTATCACCCCATGTTCCCAGACGGAACACAACCGGGGTGATTGTGTGTGTGTGTGTGTGTGTGTGTGTGTGTGTGTGTGTGTGTGTGTGTGTGTGTGTGTGTAAGGACGATTAGGGAACATTGGACAAAATAGCGTTAGTAAGAAGAGAAAGGCGATAAGGAGAAACTGTCCAGAAGTGAAGCGGCAGGGCTCTCTATTATTTTGAATTCTGTCTCAGTGTACATCCCAAATATCCGAGAGACAGTGCCAACACAGCTACAGAAACGAGCTATGTCTTTTAAAAGATCGCACCAGACTGCGGCAGAATGGGATTTGTGTGTGGCGAAGATCAGATAAAGAAAAACGATCAAACATCAACGGCAAGACGAAGGCACATCTTCTGCTAAACCAAGATGTGTATTTAGCCAAATCTGCATATTAATCGCTCTTGAAATAAATGCAACTTTCCTGACCCAGGGGGTCAATGAACATTCATCGTTAAGTTACAATATAGATGCATTTTGAAACAGAAAGGGATATAGGTGATGGAGGCTGAGGTTATTAAAAAAAGTTTAGATCCCTCTTAAGGAATCTGCAACAAGTTGGAAGAGCTTTGGGGATTTTTGTTTATTTGTATTTAAATGAATAGCCACCTAGGGTCCTGATCCTTCCCTCTCATTAGGCAGACAGCGGCTATTGATTTCAATCGGTTTGTGTGAAGGAGGGAACAATCAGATTAATTACTTTAATATTTAAGACCCAAAGCTAAAGGCTTTCCTTGCACAGAAGAAAATTTGTATTTACTTAGAAGATAGGGAATGTAGGTACAGTGGACAAAACCCGCCCTCTGTCTGATTGTTCTACCTGTAACTCTTAAATAAATCACATTAAACGGGAAGACATTTTCAGAAGGTAAGGCTGTCAAGAGATAATCACACCCCTAGGGAGGATTTGGTTGTGTCGAGTGTAATCTCACCCTAGGGCTGTGATTATCTCTTGGTATCCATACCCACATGTCATGCTTTATTTCATAGCTAATAAATCATCCCAAATGGGGCAGTAGATGCTTGGGGCAGTACACCCAAGAAAGCCAATTGAAAGAAATCAGACACACAGAGGAACTAATAGAACCACTAGCTACTTCACTTATAGAGGCTGGAGTCTGAATTAGGTTCCACAGCAAAGACACCTTTGATTTCAGAAGTCTGGCTTTATATGTATGGCATTGGCTGTCTGTCCTCTGATTCATCAATGATGTCATAGGATCTCCTGAGTTCTCCTGTAGCTGGATAGTCTAATCTGTGATGAGCAATGTCCTGACCAAATACCACAAAGGAACATGTGGACTTGGAATGATGTTTGGCCAGTTTTTTGCATCTGTCTTTCCCAAAGTGTTTACACTCTTTATTGATAAATGCTCTCCATTCAGGTCTGTCCTTGACCATGTTTTCAAAATGATCCATATTTATGCTGCATGAGTTGAGATTCTGATTAAGACTGTTTATGAAGCTTTTACATTGATTGTCCTTGCACTTTCCAAAATTCAGGAGGAGTTTTTTTGGGAATCTATCATCAGCCAAGTTGACAACATGACCCAACCATCTAAGGAAAGTTTTTATTAGTATAGATGTATGCTTCTTCTTCATGTTCTGTCCAGGATGTTAATGTTTGATACTTTGTCTTGATCAAGTGACATTTTTCAGTTTTGTAACCTCAGAGGTGAGGTTTGGCTCAGTGGTAGCGACTGATGAGATTGGTTGGAAGAACTTAGTTTTTTCAGGCTGATGGTGACGCCAAACTGTGTAGCTGTCTCTGTGAAGCTGTTAATGATAAGCTGTAGGTCATCTTCACTTTGGCTATGTCTACACTGCATCCAAGGAACGCGTCTGCTTTTCTGAAAAAAAAAAATTGGAAAAGCAGATACGTTTTTTTCAGCATCCTGTAAACCTAATTCTATGAGGAATAAAGGATGTTCCAAAAGAGAGTTTTTCCCCAACATTTGCCCATTTAGACAGGCCAAATGTCGGAAAAGCCTCTTTCGGAAAAAAAGAAACAATTTGTGTATCTTTTTCTGACTTTTCTTTGTAGTGTAGACATAGCCAAAGACTATAAGCATGGGGCTTCATATATGAGTTGCTCCAAAGCCTTTATCTTCTCAGTAAGCCTTCAGAAACTGTGGAGTTTTCAGTAAGTTCTTTCTTAAGCAGAAGGCCTTTTGAAGGTCAGAGAGACAAGGTGGGTGAGGTAATATATTTTATTGGACCAACTTCTACTGCTGAAAGAGACAAGCTTTCAAGACATACAGAGCTCTTTTTTAGGGCTTGAAGGCTGTCAACTACATAGGTCAGAGTGGCTAGAAAGAAGTGATGAAAAAGGACCAGTGAAAGCATGAAGCCTTGTTTCATCCTTTTAGATATAGGGAATGGTTCAGAGCAGCTGTGATAGTCTGCACCCCTATGTTCACCCAAAGATGCCATTTTGAGAGTGCAAGGGGGCTACAGCCATACATACTGGGGATACTACTTGCTCTTTTCCCCCTGCCCTGCACTATCAGGGAGGGAGGAGAAAGAACACTCTTCTACTCCCTCCCCTCACAGGCTGGGTGCGAGAGGAATGCATGTAAGCTGTGTACTTTCCCCTTGCTCCCTGATAGTGAGAAGAAGAGCAAGCAGCATTATCCAGTATCCAGAAATAGTGCTGCAGTGTAGACCTAGTCTGTGTCTCTGGTAGGATCGTCTCTGAGACTGTTTTGATAAGCAAATTGAATGAAGTCTGAGCAAGGGTTTTACTGCTAAGGAGCTACCCCAGTAATAGCCACAGTTGTGTTTGTTGCCTTTATTTTTGTATAGTGTACTATGATTGTGTCTTTTGAAATCCCAAAGAATTTTCTCACATTGCTAGATAGCTTTGATAATTTTGTATTGAGAGTGGACAGTTTGGAACCTGCAAGTTACAGATTTCAGCTGGCATGCTGTCTTTGCCTGGTGATTTACTTGACTTCATTTGTCTGATAGCTTTTTGCCCCTCCTCAGCAGTAGCTAACTGTCAATTTCTTCCTGTGTGGGATGCTGGATTAATTCCTCTAGTCTGGGTTGATGGAAGAGGGATGGCTGAGTAGCTCAGTAAAGTGCTATCCCTATCTTTCAGATATGCCTCTTTTGTTCTTCGTAAATACAGCTCCTCCTAAACTCTTTAGTGGAGCTGATCCCGATTTTCATGGGCCATAAATGGAGTAATTCAAGGAATAATAAAACAACTTGGTGTTGTTTGTATCAGCATAGTGCTGTATTTCTTCTCTTTCTTTCCCCACCAGTTATCCTGTAGAAAATTAAGCCATCTTTGAGCCTCGGCTTGCAGGTATTTGAATTTATCTCTCTTTGATGCTGATTCTTTGTCATTTTGTCAAGACATAAATACATTATTCTTTTCCTTGAGGAGCTTTCTGATTTCCTCATGATTATCATAAAATATATCCTTTGTTGCCTTTGATTTTTGCCTAGAGTCTGCAGAAAGAGTGGCTGATCTACCCATTATTACCAATGTGTTTTCCCTCAATATTTCTTGATACAATGGATGTTTCAACTTTACTAAATTCAGATTTGTGTTTCAGCATTGTTTCACTGAGAGGCAACAATGTATAAGCTGAAAATGGCTCTTATCATCATGTGTCAGTTTAATTGTTTGCTCCTCACATTTCCCCTAATATCTGTTTTGCTGTATATGAGATACTGTAGTCAGTCAGGTGTCAGTGCTTTGATCTTGGATGCATTCAAAAGGTTTGTATTTGTTGGTTTGCCGGAAGATTGTGTTGGTAATAGTGAGCCCATGCTTAGCATACTTGCTGTAGTATGTTACTTTAGCAGTGCCCACCCTATTTCTGATGTCTGTATTGTGGGATGTGTGTACTTAAAAGCTTCACCTACTTTCCCCATGTTTTTTGTATTCCTTATCCCTGTTTTTAATTTTCTTTGTATGCTTCATCTGATTTGGCAATCAAGGCCTGGTGTATAAGGTAGTTATATGGCTATGTACAAAGTGACATCTGAAGAAAGTTGGCACCATCGCATTCCTTATTTGCCTCTTGTAAACAAAGTTTGTGGGTGCTAGTAACATGTTTGTTTTAATTTACAGGTTGTATCAAGTGGTGAGAGAAGTAGCTTCGCTAGAACCCTATAAAGTTCTTGAGTTCAATGCTAACTTGGATGCTGTCCTGAAACCAGGGAGGGAATAGGAAAGAACAACAGTAAGAAAGATAATAGGAAGAAGAGATCTGACAAAGGCAGAGGATAAGAAAACAAGAGTGAATGATCCTGACATGAAATGGCCATAATGAATGAGAGCAATAGCAATCGAGGGAACCTTTTTTCAGGTACAGGGGAATAGCGTTTTTTCCTACTTCGTCGGGGGGGGGAGGGGGGGGGGGGGGAGGGTTTCTCCTACTTGTTCAACTTTGACTAGGTCTTTGAAAACTTATCTGGCCAAAGCCAAAATCACAATTTTGCCTAAAATTCAACCAAATACCTATCAGAAGCCAAATTTCTTATAATGTAGGAACTGGATTTCCTTGGGCTATAGCTTCTGCTGAAGAACAAAGTACAAAGCAGCCTTCATCCTGAAACTAGTGGGGAGGGAGGACTGATGTTCTCAGCAGGGATCTCCCCTGCAATCACTGGCAGTGGCATGGCAAGTAGAGAAATGACCCCAGCTCCCTGTGCTCCTCCAGCTGACTTGTTTGGGCAAAGGGGGGACTACTATCCCACACTCAACAGTGGGAAGTGAAGCAATGCATCTGGAGGAGTGCAAGGAGCTCAGGCCATTGTGCCAGTTGCCCCACTAGTGCCGGTTAGTATAGAAAGGGGGTGAACCCTTGCTGCCGGCACCAGCCCCAGCCCTGCTAGTGTTTGGTGAGGGGGGAAGAGGCAGGGTGGGGGCAGAGCAAGGGTGTGAAGGAGCAGAGCAGTGGTGGGGAGAGGCAGGATCTGGAGCGGAGGTCTTGAAGAAGAGCTCTGTGTAGCTAAAAGCCTTGTGTCTTTCACCCACAGAAGTTGATCCAATAAAAAATATTTCCTCGCCCACCTTGTGTGTCTAATATACTGGAACCAACATGGCTACAACAACATTACAAATACAAATAATGGATAATAAATAAGCATTTGTATAGAGTCCTATTGTTGGATAGGCCAAGCCTTGAAGTGTGGAAGTCAGAACAATTGCTTTATCCCACCTTTGCTACTCTATACTCCTAGTGCTGGTCAAGAGCCAGGTTCGACTCAAGCATTAATAAGAACAGGCCAAAGGCAGCTTAACAGCCTATGTGTTCAGTAGCCCACAACCTTGGGTAGCCTGGAATAGATAGGACACAGAGGCTTCCTTATCTCACACTCTCTATGGTTCTATGCGGAGTGGAGTCACTACTTCAGTTCTACCACGTATCTGACATTATACCTACTATTCTGATTAAGTTGGCTCTACTGACCCTTTCCATTGTCAGAACAGCACGAAGAACCAGAACAGAAGCAAGATCTTTGCCCTCAGTCTCTTCAGTCTGAGACTCTTCTAGCACTTTACAAAGATTTGGTTTTTTTATCCCTATTTTCAGCTGGAAAAACTGAAGCACAGACTAGTTGTGATTTTAGCCCAGGTCACTCTGTAAGGTAGAAAACGCCCTACTGCCCTTTGTAGCAGCTTTTATTTTTTTAGATTGGCAAACATCTACAGGGAACAATTATAAGAGAAGCAAATTGATTTTTACTTGTGATCATAAAACAAGATTTCAACCAAGGTCTCCAGAGGTGAGAGGTTAGGAGATATAGACCCCTGAACTGCCAATCTTTCTTTTAATAGTGTTCAGAGGGCAGGACCAAGCACCAAAAATTCTAGACCATCTCCAACAAGTGTTTGTCTCACTTGCTTTTATCAAAGTTTTATTTATTTATTTAAAATATTTTTACCCTACTCTCTATTTAAAATATTCAAGGCAGCTTGCCAGTTAAAAAAAACACAATATAAATATATATAAAACTTTAAAATACAAGACTCTAGAAGGACATAAAGTTGTTACCAGTGAAATGTTTTGCAGTAACTAATCAGTAATTGGTGCACGAAGCTAGGTAGCTCTACTATTATTCAAGCCATGTTGCTGTTTTCATTAGTGCAAGATGTCAGGCAATATATCAACACAGATTAAGAGACAATCTTTTCCCTAGAATATTTATAATATAAGGTTCCAACTGAAGTCAATGGGACTATTCATATGCTTGAAGTTAAGCACATGCACAAGTGTTTACAGGAAACAAGGAATGCCCCACTCTCTCTCCTTCCCCCCATTAGCCTAATGGTATAGCAGTGGTATGTAGTCTTCCTTTAAAATAGATATGTTTTGATAATATCTTTTAATAACTTTACTCATAGTGATCTCACTTAACAGCATACAGAAAAAAACTTTTAGGAACCAATGGAATGGAAGAACCATTTCCATTCCTGCACAACATACACATACTTTACATCAGTTTCTACCTTTTTTTTCAAATCAGAGGGTTTTATAATATTATGATACATTTAACATATGTAATGAATTATGGGATAGGAAAAAAACTTTTTTACTCACACTGATCATTCCAGTGGCAAGAAATAAGATTGCTGATAACTAGGAAAGTGCAAGGTTCAATGAAAACCGTTTACAAATGTAAAGAACACCCAGAACAGATGAAATCCAAAAGGCAATAACTGTGTTTCTATTCACTGTGTATCAATGTGCCTCTTTTATTGGTCTTTCAGAATCCCAGGAAGTCGTGCTTACATGGCATGTGCTTTCCATTTTCAAAAGAATAGATAAAAAGCATGAAAGTCCTCTTAGCAGTTTTTTGGGAAAAAGTATTTCTGGTAAACTCTGCTGTTCTTTGAGAAATACCACAAAATTCTTTCAAACTATCATGCAATTATAGCACTGTAAATGTCAGAAAAATTTTAATGTCAATAACAGTGAAAAAACCCTGAGAAATACTGCATGTTTTTCCTAACTTCTATTTTTGTCACAAATAGTGTTCATTATTCATTTTAGTGATATTCACTTTTGTTTCTGCTAGACTTCCATGATTGCTTTGTACTTTAACATGAGAATGATGGTAATATACTTGTTACCAATGAAATGTTTTGAGGTAACTAATCAATACTTGGTGCATGAAGCTAGGTAGATCAACTATTATTCAAGCCATGTTGCTCTTTTAATTATTGCTATCATTTTTATTGTGCACATAGGTCCCAGCTGTGACTAAGGCAGATACTATGCAATGTACCAACACAGATCAAGAGACAGTCTTTTCCCTAGAACATTTATAATCAAAGGTTCCAACTGAAGTTAATTTGACTATTCACATGCTTGAAGTCAAGCACATACTCAGGAAAGAAGGAACCCCTTCCCCCCATTAGCCTAATAGTACAACCATAGTGTGTCGTTAAATATACAGAGCTTCAGGAGTACTTCTCCTGGGTCATTTGGAGACTTGGCACATCATGAGGTGACTTAGTTGTTTCGATTGGAAGGAGTCAATAGCTTCACTCTTTGAGCACACATCAGTGTCTAACTCAAAGAATGACATTAGTTCCTTCCTTGGAAAAAATATTTCCTTTTCTCTCCCTTATTGGAGGGAAAGAACAACACTACAAAAGTGGAGGTGAAAAAGAGCTTGATCAGAGAAAATCAAGGGTAAAGGTGTTGTATCTTAGAACTTTCTGTTCTTCAGAGGGTGATGTTACATGTGCTGTATGCTCCAGCCAAAAGAAAGTGTTTGAGAAGTTTATTAGGATAGGAAAGGGGTCTGACTGACTTGGACAAGGAGAAATTCTAGACGTAGAGCTCATACTGAGACAACTCAGAGGAACCTTGGGGAACAAGGTTACTTTTAAAAAAATGACTTGTGGCAGCAAGTCTCAGGCCTCAGGTTAACTGATTTGGAGATCATGCTATACGGAAAGGAATAGCAGAGTAGCTGTTCAGGCATGGGCCAGAGTCCAGAATCTTAAACCCAGCTAGTGGGAGAAGGTGTCTGAGCTCAGGTTTCAATCTAAGCCCAAACTTCTGCACTTTTATTTTTGGTCCCATAGTGCAAACCCTGTGAGCCAGAGTGGGTTGAGCTGGGCTCTTATACTTGTTGTCAGTAGTCTTTTTACATTCCCTCGGATAACAGAAATATTAATGTGTCTCTGACTCAAGAATAATTTACAAGATAAGTGGTATGCTGAGATACCTGAGTTATTAAAATTATAATAACAGATTTATAAAATGTTTCTACAATGTCTGCAATGCTCCTCTCAGAAAAAAATATGCATTTTTAAAAAAGTAAACTAAATGTAAAAGGATCTGTTTTCATCTGGCTTCAAAAGGTATGTAGGCCCAGGCCTTACTCCCCTTGGAAACATATGCCAACCTACGGCTCTGATCTATGGGTGCAGGACCTAAAGGGTAGAGGGTCTGAGCCTGTGTTAAGCTGGGACTTAATTTGAGCCCTATGGCTTTCCTTTGTGCACATGGCCTTGCCTTGTCTCAGGTCTTAGAAGTCCTCCAGCATTCTCAGCAGTAGAAGAGCAGCACTACAAGCAGCCAGCACAAGGGCAGGACATGCCATTGCTAGCTGGCTGAGCCTGCTCCCCCTTCCTGCTTCAGTCCCTCCTTTCTCCTTTCTGCTGCCCAGAGCTGGCCTTGAGCAGGAAGCAAAGTTGACAGGCAGGAGATGGCTCCTGGCTGCCAGTATGTTGGGGTCAGCAACTGTAATCCTGTTTTCTCAGGGCCAATGACAGGGTTAGCCAGTAACCAGCCAGCTTTCTGCAATATTTATCCAGAACAAAGTACTTCAGGATCTTTTCATGGGTCCTGTTTCTCTTGGCCACAGATTTATGTGTGTCAACTTCTGGTGTTTGTCTTTCCTCCCAGATCAGGGCTGTTTCTTTATAAAGTTTGCAATAGCTCTTGAATTTGGTTAATTCAATATATGCTATTTCCCACGGTATAGAAAATTCTGTGCATTTGTAACCTGCATTAGGGATTTACATTAAATATCTCCCAGTGACTTTTGTTCCTGCAGGAAACATCTTTTAACTCACTCATTGAGTCAGGAGTAGTATAATTACAGCTCATAAAGATACAGATATGATTATAACGTTGATGCAATAGACTCTGCATATTCATGTTTCCAAAGCATTACATCTATGAGGTATTGTCACTGCATCACATTGTCATGAAATGATGCATTAATGTCACCATGCCAAGTTGGCATACGCAAAGTGCTGTCATGATTATGTTCTACATTACCATTACACTGCTTTGGTGTGAGATGGTATAATGTGAGCATTGCATCATCAGCATGAGGTTACATGCCAGCCTTCTATGATTGGTTACATGAGTGCTGATGTGGGCTTAGATGATATTACTCTGTCACCAGATCAGTGCAAGATGGTACCTTGCCCCATAAGGTGATGTGATGTTACCACATTGATGAGAGATGATTGATGTGATATTAGATGGAGCTGATTGCTTTGATATCACTGGGGCAGGGCAATCCCTGTGATCTCATGGGGGAAGGAGAGGCAACTGATGTGAAGTTAATAGGGATAGGAGATGAGGTGACTGATGTGATGTCACTGAGAAAGCGGTGAGGTGATTGATATGTTAGCCGGGTGCAGGGGAGGTGATTGATGTGGTATCATTTGAGAGATGAGGCAATTATTGTGATGTCACTTGGAAAGGGAATTGTGATGTTAGCAGATAGCACTGAGGCCAACAATGTGAGCTCACTGGAGCTAGGCGAGCATTGTGATGTCATGGGTGGAGATGTGAGGTGGTTATCCATATGATGATGTCAGCGAGGCACGGTGATCGCTGGGAGCAGAGAGGAGCGTGGCCACGCGACGGGGGAGGGGGGGTCACGAGGACAGCAGACGACCCTTGGCTGACGGGGTCGGCCGAACGGATCGCGCCGCGCGGGGGCTGGGCGAGGCGACTGCGCCGGCTTCAGACAGCAACACGCGGACCCTGCCTACGTTACCCAGCATGCCCCAGGGCCGGGCCCGGAACTGACTTGTTGCTGCATCCGGGTGGGGGCCGCCTCTTCTGTCAGGTTGTCGACCCCGTCCCTGCCGGGTGCTTTCTGCGTCGGGTCAGGCTGGTAGGTGCCCCCTGTCCCGGGGCCAGGCCCCTGTCCCGGGGATCCTCCCACCGAGGAGCCGGGCCCAGCGCACGTGAGCGGGGGGGGGGAGGGGCCGTGCTCGGGGCCCCTCGCTCATGCCCTTTCCTCTCCCCCGCAGAGCGTGTGCCGAGCGGGCCGGCCATGGCGGACACAGCGCAGAACGGGCCCATGCAAGGCGGCGCCGGCGGCGGAGCGGTGGTAAGGAGAGGCCCCAGCGGCGTGTCCCACGCGGGCGGACAGCTCCCTCCGTGCCCTGCGCTGGTGTCCGCTCTCGGCCCTGGCTGCGGGCCCAGGCCCTGCCTCGCGTGAGCGGCCCCTGCCGATCTCTCTCGCCCTTTCCCGAGCCCTCCCCTCTTCTTCCACCTCTCGCAGCGCCGGGCTGAATTCTCCCCCCTCCCCGCCGCTCTGGGGTGTTACGGGTTCTAGTGCCACGGGGCCCGGGCAAAGGCACCGGCCCTGCTTTCAAGCGTGCCTCGCTGTGAGCTGCTGGGCCTGTTCCTTAACTTCATCACTTTCCTCTCTTGCACAGCCTCCCTCCACCGCCGTCCTCAGCCAGTTCTGCGTCTGTCTCTTGCGAGCGTTAGTCGTTTCCAAGTTTTCCATGGCCATCGTATTCCAAAGTGCTAGATCCCTGAGGCTTGCCAGAGCTTGCTAGGAAACCACTAGGCTGGTGCTTAAAATGTGATGGCTAATATGTTTGAAAATCCTTTGGTAGATAGGGCCAGTTATAGTTTTGAATTTGTGATAGTTGGCGAAGGTTCAAATTCTCTCGGAGTTCACCTTGATATGCTAGCACGTTCAAAACTACAACTTGTCCTGTCCCCATAAAGATTTTAAAATGTGATAGCTATCAGGCAGTAAGAATATTACTTATTTCCTACTGTGGATAAGTTGTTTAGTCTTGGCTTTGGGTGGACTTCTTTCTTACATTGTCCCTTTTCCATCTCATTGTATTAATGTATTTTTACATAGTGTGAGTTTTTAAAATTGCCATTCCAGCAATATGTGAGACAAATGCTCACATGACCCATATGTATACTACATTTGTTACTAAAACTTCATATTGGTGAAAAAAATTCTTCACTTTGTCCGCTTCAATCAGTTTTGAGAGGAAACATGAGAAAGTTCTATACTTTCTAGCTCAGGTGCACTCAGACTCTCTTTCAGTTCATGATGTTGCAAGGGAATATCTACTTCTGAATTAACTTTTCATTAAAATTTAATTGGATCTTGAAACAAAATATACTTATCACTTACCACCTTGTAAATGTTTTTTTCAAAATGTCTTAATTAAAATACAGTAGTACATATATATTGCAATTTAACTTGCAAATAAGTGACGTGATCATAAAATAAAGACACTTGTAACTTCTAAATATTCAATAATTATTTCAAAGTTAATGGTCCTAGCTCACAGCTGCGTTATCTGCAGCAGGGGTGGGGAACATTTTTTTTTTTTTTTTGGGGGGGCGAAGGGCCACTGACCCACAGAAAAATCAGTTAGGGGACCACAAAACACCTCTCTGACATGGCCCTCAGCTGAAAAGCAGAAAGACATTCTCCCATATTTCCCTTGCATACCAGAGCTTAGTAGGGTTCAGGCTAGTAGATTTTGCAGGGGAAAATCCTTCAGGCAGTGCTTTACTGCCCTATGAGGCAGAGCCTATGGTTTGGATCCAGCTTTCTTATCTGGCTTCAGCCTGTGAGGCTCAGGGTTCCTCACCCCACAATGGAGTGCCAGCACTGGTGCTCCAGCCCCATGGGGGGATTTAGAGGAGCATGGGGCTGGAGTTCCCAGTGCAGGCTCCCCAATGCTGGCGGGGAGCTGTGAGCCTCCAGGGCTGGATTCAGCCCCCAGGCCTTAGGTTCCCCACCCCAGATCTACAGAGTATCCAAAATAAAACAAGTGTGTGGAGATGGGAACTAATCTTCAAACTGCAAGCCAGATCTTTGCCCCAAGCTTTTCTAATCAGAAGGCTGCCCTAATGAGGCATTTGCAGATTCCTCTGATGTATAGGAATCCCTGAATGGCATGAAGTTGGCTTCACACTACTCATATATAGAGCTGTTGCCACGCTGAACTCATCTAGAGAGCCTGTGGATAAAGTATGAAATGGCAATGTTCCAGATGGTAATGCTCAGTCAGATGCTCCATAGAGGAGATTTTGCCTGCTGGTGTAATTTAGATCAACCCCAACTGGCCCCAGAATAGAAAGGTTGAGTACCTGGCCTTAGAGATGGAAAGTATAAACTTCAGTCATAGCCAACAAAGTGGATGCTTTTATCCAAGCAGAGAATTGGGAGAAAGGAATTCATATGATTAGATCTTATTGAAAGAGTGGCTGTATACTGAGTAACAATATAAGTAGTAAAATAAACTTTTTAGTCTACAGGCTAATTTGGTCTCCTGATAAATTATGCATTACTGAAAATAGGAGAGAATGTCAGGTTTGACTATAACTACATGTTTAGACACCAATTTGTGAGTGTCTTTTTTTTTCTTTTCAATATAGCAATTTATGATGACTAACAAGTTGGACACAGCAATGTGGCTTTCCCGTTTGTTCACAGTCTACTGTTCAGCTTTATTTGTTCTGCCCCTTTTAGGGTATGTATTGCACTATTTTCACTTATTTTTGAATGTTACAAAATAACTATCTTTTATCTTATTCTTGTGCAAGCTTTCAATTTCCCAAAGATTACATCGGTTGTAAAAAAGTGAGTTCAGATTTTTAGCTTGTTGAGGTTTTAACTTTTATTCTCGCTTCACCAGAACAGCTTGAGAATTTAAGTTTAGGTATTTTATTAAAATTATTTTTAAACTTTTCCCCCCATAAAATTTTAATTTTGTTTCCTTGGAACTGACTAGGAGGACTGCTTTTTTTTTTTCTCTGTATGTCTGTGAAATAATACTTTTAATATTCTGCTATGCTAAGTGCTGTGCAGATCGGCATGCTATGTAAATACAAAATACCTTTAAAAAATTGATACTAATCTTTGTCTTGGCCTGTGGTAGTAGAAATAAATAGCTTGAAGTATTGTTCATTTATGATGCAATCCTCAAGGGAGGATGGTTTGTATGGTAACCTTTCCTCTGATAATTTGCAGGTTGCATGAAGCAGCTAGCTTTTATCAACGTGCCTTGCTAGCAAATGCACTTACCAGTGCTCTTCGACTACACCAAAGGTTACCACATTTCCAGCTAAGCAGGGCGTTCCTGGCTCAAGCT